>NC_057419.1:113175367-113192425 GCF_019320065.1 Cervus canadensis
AAGTGTAAATCTATGGCTGATTCATATCAATGTATGACAAAACCCACTGAAATGTTGTGAAGTAATTAGCCTCCAACTAATAAAAAAATTAAAAAAAAAATAGTGTGTGTGTGTGTGGTGGGGTAGAGTCATTCAGGTTTGAATCAAAGCTAGGATTCAGACATGCTAAATTCTGTAACTTCACTGAGCTCTCCACTCTATCGTGCCATCACTTTCTCTCAGTTCTTTACTCCTCCTATCATCCCTTCCTTGTCCAGCTTAGGTTCCATGAACCACTATTATAATCACTTCTTTTCAACTCTCTGGTTTCTCTATCTCTCTACCTTTTCTCCCCGTCTCCTCCCCAATAGTATTTACCTGTCAAAAATCCAACTCTGATTGAACTCAGCACCAGAGCCACTAAATGTGTTTGGAGATAATCACAGAACTGGGAGACCTGCCTTCACTTTCAGTTCACGATCACCAGTGAAAGCAGTGCAAGTCGCTGTCGTGTCCAAGTTTTTGGGACCCCACAGACTATACAGTCCATGGAATTCTCCAGGCCAGAATACTCGAGTGAGTAGCCTTTCCCTTCTCCAGGGGATCTTCCCAACCCAGGGATGGAATCCATGTCTCTTGTGTCTCCTGCATTGGCAGGCAAATTCTTTACCACCAGCATCCCCTGAAAGTGAAAGTGGGAGTGGCTCAGTCATGTCCAACTCTTTGCGACCCCACAGACTATACAGTCCATGGAATTCTCCAGGCCAGAATACTCGAGTGAGTAGCCTTTCCCTTCTCCAGGGGATCTTCCCAACCCAGAGATCAAACCCAGGTCTCCTGCATTGCAGGTGGATTCTTTACCAGCTGAGCCACAAGGGAAGCCCAAGAATACTGGAGTAGGTAGCCTACCCCTTCTCCAGCAGATCTTCCCGTCCCAGGAATTGAATTGGGGTCTCCTGCATTGCAGGCGGATTCTCTACCAACTGAGCTATCAGGGAAGCCCAGTATCAAAAGGCAATTAATACCATTAGGCAGTTCTGGTACATTTTCCTGATAAATTCATTTTATCACTCTTCAAAATATTGATTTCACATCTCTCCTCTCTCCTCAAACCTGCTATTCTTCTCATTCTCAACAGATAACCTCACTTTATACTTCACTGAGATAATAGAAACCCCCATACAGGAATCCCCTCCTTCTTGCAGTTATCAGTCATTACCCACCCCTTGCAATACCTAGTCTTTCACTGAAGACTTCAGTACCTGAATTACATCTCCTCAGCCCAAACTCTTGATATTTGTGGTGACTTCAGCATCTAAGTATAGGATCCCTCCAACCCTCTAGCTGCTGCTCAGATCCATGACCTCCTTTCTCTTTTTGTGATCTTTCCCTCCATTCCACTTCAGCCTTTTGTCATTTGACTTTTGTCATTATCCAAATATTCACCAAATGCAAAATTTTGACTTACAAGCATCTCTCTGATTGCCACCTCCAACCCTTCCAGCTCACTTTTTCTAGTGCCCCTATGCCAACCATTCTTTGACTCTTATCTAGACCTCCAATCCATTAACCCTACCACTTTTTCACCAACCAATTGAAACTCTCATGGCTTCACTCTCCAGCTTAGACTCTGCAATCCAATACTATGATTACCCCCTTGCATATATCCTCAAAGGACTGATGCCTTTCTCCCACCATCATTCTTGCCTGTCAAAACCTCAGTGTTAAACCCAATTTTCCACCTATTCTGAGCTGGTTCCTGAGCAGCTAAAGCTGTCTAGAGAAAAGTATGCAACCATATTAACTGGTCTCACTTAATATTTTTGCCAAGACCTCAAGTGGGCCCTTAGTTCTGGCTGTCTGTCTTATTGTATACATGTCTCTACTCAAGCCACTCTTCTACTCTCCCAGACGATTATTTCACAGCTTCTTCTCTTAAACCTCCAAAACTCTCTTTACTTCTTTACCTCTTGAAAGATAACTTTTCTTTTTATTTCATGAGAAAATAGATATGATATAAAAAGTTTTATATGTTTCTACCACCAAATCTACCAACCTACCTACCTCTACCCTTGTAATTAAGTTACACATAAACAAGAGGCCAAGCTCTCTACCTGTACACTGGATCCCATCCTCCCTTGTCTACTGGAGAATACAGCTCCACATATACGCCCCCACCCTCTGCATCATCAATATTCTTCTTGTACTGGATTATTACCATCAGCATACAAAAATGTGTTGTATCATTCATCATAGAAAAGTCAAATATCCTTCAAGCTGTCACTGTTTTTCTCTTCTCTTTACACCAAAACTCAAGAGTTATAGAATTTCACTGTCTTCAGTTACTTTCCTCCCATTCTCTCTTGAATTCACTTAAATCAGGATTTCACCTCCACTGGTCGACCAAAATTTCTCTTAATAATCTCACCAATGACCTTCATGTGACTTAATAGCTCACTTCTCAGCCCTCATCTTAGTCAGCATCGAAGACACTTTTGGCACAATGGCTCCCTCCCTCTTGATATACTTGACTTTCTGGAAACCACACACTTTTGGTTTTCTTCCTATTTTGGTAACCCCTTCATTTCAGTCTCTCTTGCTAGTTCCTCCACATCCGTTCAACTTCTAAGTTTTGGAGTACTCCAGAGCTCATTCCTCAGATTATTTTTCTTCTCTGTCTAATGTTGTATCAGTGCCCATAGCTTCAAGTGCCAGCCATCAGTTGATGACTCCCAAATTGATGTCTCCAGTTATGACTTCTCCCTTGGGCTCCAGACTCATCTCTCTGACTGCTGTCTCTTCATTTCCACTTGGTTGTCTAATATAGAGCTTGAATTTAACATTAAAAAAAAAACTCTAGATTTTTCTACTAAAATCTATTCTTCTCCTAGTCATTCTCATCTTAGTTAATAGTATCACCATTTATCCATTTGTTCAGCCCAAGAGCTGAAGAGTCATCCTGGGTTACTCTCTTGCTTTCACCTCAATCCATCAACAAGGCCACTCAACTCTACTATCCAAGTCATAGCCAATCAACCTCCTTCTCACTTTCTACAGCACCATCCCAGTCCAAGGTACAATCATATCTCACCTACCTCCTACCTAGTTTCCCTGCTTCTTCTCTTGCTCTTCTGGAATCCATCACCTACAGAACAGCCAGACTGATCCTTTATCAAAGAAAAGGCTTCTCATTGCTATTAGAATGTAATCCACAGTCTTTACCAAGGTCTGTAAGGGTGATCATAAACTTCCCATGCCCACCTTTCCAGCTCTGACTCCTATCTTTTTCATCAGTGCTCCTAGCATGTTTCTCCCCCAGGGATTTTTGCTCATTGTTCCATTTCTCTGAAACTTTCTCACATTCTTTTAGGTCTCTTCTCCTCACAAAGGACATTTTTTGGGCTAACTTGGAAAAATAACTACTTCAATTCCCTCTCACACACAACCACTCAGGGACCTCTTAACCTATTTTATGCTTCCTCCTAACAGTTATCTTTTTCTGAAATTCTATTATATATTCTATGCTTTTAATTCTTCATTATACGTCTTCTCCCTTAGAACAAAAACTCCATGACAGGAAAGGAGGGACTTTGTCTATTTCACATTATCCTGAGATAGAGCCCAGAACAGTGCCTGGTGTGTGTTCAGTGAATGAATGGGCTCATCACCAAATCCACAATTCTGCCTTCATCTGTACATGCCCTCTCCTTTTTCCTGATACAATGAAGACTATCTCCTTCTTTCAATGAAGACCAAACCCAGGTTCTTGCAAGCTGTAGCCCAACTCTTCTTACTCAAGGATAATGATGACAATAGCAACAACAAAAATAAATACTTATTGAATACTTTCTATCTGTCAGGCATTGTTGCTGAATGCCTTATATACATTACCTTATTTAATTTATTATCTTATTCACAACATCCCTATAAAATAAGTACTATTTGTTATTTCCATATTATAGAAGAAGAAGTTAAGGCTCTAAGAGATTAAATGGCTTGATTGTGGTCACACATCTAATATGTGGCAGAGCCTGAATTCAAATACAGATTTCCTTTCCTAAACCCACACTACAGGCTGTTCACTCTGCTAACCTGGGGAAAAAGAAAAGAAAGTGAAGGAAAACAGCAGTGGATGAGTACAAACTATTACATGAAAATGCCTGAAGATATCAATAATGTTTCTCCAAACTTTCTCCCACCCCAAATATAATTGAAAAACCCAGGAAATAACTATATTTCAGGTGAAAATAAGGCCACCTTTACTTCCTCTCAGTCACCCATATTTTCCTTTTTTCTTTTCCATGCACCACTCACTAGTGCCACACTGGTGTGATATTTGCCCTTATGTAAATTTAGAATCTTGAGGTTTCAATACTCAGTTTCCTAAAATATCAAATGAATTGCAATCTTATTCTGCCTCTCAGGGTGATCTTTGGTGCAAGAACTCCCCAGCCCTGCTCCCCCATCCCAACATCTAGCTAGGCTGCATAGGAAACTAGTCATCAGCTCACAGTCCCATGCTGTTAGACGAATTCCTATCTGATCACATTGCTCCCTGGCCCTCCTTTTGAGTGTAGGGAAGTTTGGCCTGGGAGAGAAGAATTAACCAGGACAAAGGTGGCTGGATTTGGATCCCAAGGACTCGAGGCTAAGACAGGGAATTACCCAAAGCTCCCAAGAGTAGGAAGAGGCAGAAGCACCAGTGCAACTTGTGAGAACTGAGACTCAAGCTAGGGAAACTAGCGTAGTCACTATACTCCCATAAGCAAAAGTGGGGTGGAAAATGGGACACAAGGATGAGAGCAGAATGAAAAGAAGATTGGGAGCAGGTTGAGAAGGCCCAGGACTGCTGAGTGGTCCTTACAAACACCTTAGCTTAGCATTCTGAGTGCTCCCGCTTCTTTCCAGGCTCCTCTGTCACCATCCTCCCCCCACCTAACAATATGAATCCCAGAAGCTCTTCCGTACCTCTGAGATTTCTCACAGGTTGTTCCCTCAGCCTGGAATACCTTTCTTGTACACCTTGGCCCACAGAAATCAATTCATCTTTCAAGGATCTACTTAAAAGTCACCTCCTCCATGAAGCCTTCCTCATCCTCCTCAAGCTAAAATTAGTCACTGCATCCTCTATGCTATCAGTTTTACTTGTACCCTTCATGGCACATAAATTCTGTGTCATATTGTAGTTATTTGTGAACATGTCTGCATCTCTCACTAGTGTGTAAGCTCTGTGAGAGCAGTTTTGTTTCTTTCTTATACCTAGCTTCTAGAGGACAGGGAGTTTTTAATCTTTGTCCTGTTTATCTTTGTGTCCTCAGGGCCTGGCAAAGGAGCTGGCACAAAGTGTTTACGGAATGAATGAATGACTGATGAATGAGGAGTTAATGAATGAATACCAGAGAAAAACTACAGCATATAAAATACTAAACCAGCTGGCAAGGCAAAACAAAAACAAAAAGACACCCCATTTTATCTATACTCCATCTTTTTCCCAAAAGGACTTGACATGGCTTGAAAGTCACATATATTTACATTAGGACAAATACAAAGGTAGAACATTGCTGAAGAGAACAGAAAGTGAGCAACTTTTGTGGTAGCAGCTAGTCTCTTGGTTTAAAGCAGTAAGAAATAAAAATCCATCTTCAAAAAATCCCATTTTCTGCTTTTTCACTCTTGACAGAAGCACACAACTTTTAGCAAAACAGTAACCCTCTTAGAAGAGCTCAAAGACACAGGATACTAACACACACGTCCTTTCTCGTTTATTTTTTGTTATTCTTTTCTCAGCACTAACCAGTAAAGTACATAGGTGAGAAAACAAATGTCAAGGAGAGACAAAGAAGAGAAGTGTCAAAAAAAAAAATAAAGATTCAAGGTAAAATATGAAGTAACTTTTGCCCACTGGGATATGCTTTTAAGTGAGTCAGCTGTCCTTAAATCTAACAGCCACCAACTTCTAAAGAAGATTTAAAGAGGTTTAGTGTAAGAGAGAGAGAAAGACACAGAGAGACAGAGACAGAGAGAGAACATATTCCCAAGCAAGCAAAAGGAAAGATAAGGGGACATCTCTGGTGGTCCAGTGGTTAAGACTCCATGCTACCAATGCAGAGCACACAAGTTTGATCCCTAGTCAGGGAAGTAAGATCCCACATGACGCATGGTATGGCTAAAAATAAATAAGGAAAGATAGGAAGAAAAATCAGCAACTCCATCAGGAAAGGAGGAACAGGAATGGACTGGGACCTAAAGGTAGAAAGTTACCTTTAGTTACTGTAGAATTAAAGGTACAGTAGCTGGCTTTCTTGGCAGTCAAGGAAATAATACACAAGGGGCTATAATCCTCTCTTTGTCTAAAGAAAACGTGGCCCCAAGAGTAAGTTTCAACTCTGTTTCTCCAGGAGTGAGGATGGCTCTGTTTGAAACCCTCCCACTCTCTTAGCCATTGCACTTTGTGAGTGGTGACCCCACAGTGGCAGGTTTGGCTATGACCTGGAGAAGGAGGGAAGGGAAGTTGAGGGGTCTACAGGGTTCTGAACATGTGGAATTGTTGGCTCTGTGCTCTGTACTCCCACTGAGCCACCCAGTCATGGACTTTGACAAGTGATAGATAAGAAACCTTCCTCCAAAGAATCATGTTTTTAAAACAAATATTAACACTGAAAATAAGATCATTTAGATTATTTACCTTGAGTTCCTTTTTAAAAAGAAAACCATTGAAAATTACAGTGATGGTTTATTTAACTTCTCAATTTGGAAAACCTTCTCAGAACATAGGGAAGTAATAACTAACATTTTCTATTTGTTAATTAACTTTTCCCATTGCCAACAGCTTAAACCTAGTCCCCTCCTCCCCAGAAAGACAAGTTACAGCTAACGCTTAAACACTCATCTCCCCCTCCTAATTGCTGTGTAGGAGTAATTCTGTGATTCTGGAAGGAAACTTCAGTGAATAAATGAACGACTCTCTCATTGCTATTTGGAAGTTATAAAAATTACAAGACATCATTCCATTATATTCTCTCATTTCCTTGTCACTGGAAAAGGTTCCAACCTTTCATCATATTAAAAAGCAATTATCAAAATGTTTTATTCCATAATAAGTTTGACTACTAGGAGAGAAAGTATTCAGAAATCAAAATAAGGGGTTCTTTTTAGCATATAAACAAGTGAGTCAACCTTCCATATCTGAAAAAAAATGATCACTGAAAGATTACCTTTAAAAGCAACTTTCTGGAATTTGGTGTCTTTATTTTGGTGTTTCCGTACTGACTAATTCTTGTGAAACCAATGTGATTGCATGAAAGATGTTATCTTCCTGCTGACTCTGCAAGCTGATGGACTTGAGTTACAGCGCCTTCCAAAGTTGGCCCACAGCGCACGCGCCAAGGTCTCTGGGCTTTTTAGAGAGAATCTGCAGTGTGCGCTCTTCTGGAGTCAGCTGGTGGACCAGTAGTAGGCTCTGACTCCAACACAGTGCAAGGCATTGTGCTTCTGAGCTGAGGAGAATTGCAAAGGGATTTAAAGATATGCCACCTAACCCCTTCATAATAATCCTTAACATTTGTAAAGAACCTTACAATTTACAAAGGGCTTTCCCCTAGGTTATCACTTTTTATCCTCACAATAACCAATAGAAGCCAGTACACTAGGTCTTACCAATCCTCATTTGATAGATGATGAAACCCAGGCTCAGAAGATTTATGTGCCTTGTCTGAGGTGAGTAAAAAAGGATCTGGGGCTAGAGACGAAGTCCTGTGAGGAAGAGTACAGTGCTCTTTAACATCTTGTCACTTCTCACATATCAACAAATGCAGGGCACCCATGAAAGGAGTAGAGCAAAATCTAATTGTATTCAGAATCAGCAACCTGAGTGATCAGTCAGAAAGGAGCAAAAGATACAGGGGTGAGGTGAGGTGGGCTGCGGTGTCACTCATGGCCGAGGCTGCTAGACCATAGGGCAGTTTTGTGTGAATTAGAAAAAAAGATGTTCTTTTCTGATGGATGCAGTCCTGGAGGTACACGGAGCTTACAGAGCCTTTGTGGGAAATAGAAAAAGGGGGAAAGTGGAAGGGGGAAAGTGGTGGAGGGTACCCCTTCCTGCCAACAATGTGACCAGTGCCAGGATGCAGGGTCTGATGAGCACGGTTTAGCTTTCAACCCTCATTATCCTCCTCCACTGGGGGCCTTATGCTGGTCATTTCTACACAGCCATGTGGAGTGGTCCCAATTTAAGCAATTAGCAAGTCTAAGAATAGGGAAAGCTGGCTAGAGTCTTTGCTACTCAAAGTCTGGTCCTTGGACCAGCAGCATGGGTGTCACCTGGGAGATTGTTAGACTTGCAAAATCTCAGGCCCCTCTTCTAGACTTCCTGACTGAGAGTCTGCATTATCATAAGAGGTCTAACTGATTTGGGTGGACATTTGAGTTTGAGAAACACCGGGCTACAAACAGGAGCCGGGCTGGGAACAGGATTCCTTGAAGTTGGAGACAGGACAATCAATGCTTATTCATTGGACTGGAAAGCAGATTTGTCTAGTTGCAGAAGAGGGCACTCAGAGTAAAGAAGATGGCACTCTGCTTGGAACCCAGTGTGGAAAAAGCTTGGACTCTTCTTGTACTACTTCCTTTGGCATTTTTTGAACCATCTCTGATGCATTAAGCCCTACTCATCTAAAGCTCACAATCCCTGTTCTTAAGGAGGTCACAGTCTCGAGATAAAAGAAAATATCCAATCCACTGCAACAGGCACTGCCAGTGAAGATGTTAACAAAGTGCTGGGGGAAGTGCAGAGGAGCAGCAAACCCCTCTGCCTGTGATATTTGAGTGTCGAGTTGAAACACGAAAAATTAATTACTCACACAGAGTGGAGAACGGTGTCTCTGCAGGCAGAGATGTCGCTCTCCTGCATTGAATCATGGACCTTCTGCGGGGGTCTGGTTTAGTTTATATCTTCCTCCCCTTCCCTTATTTCAGGGCCTAGCACAGTGGCCAGGGCATAATTGTTAATGAATGCTTGTTCAATGACTGATGAACCAACAGGCAGACTGGGTAAATAAATGAATGGCTTTGGAAAGAGGAATCATGTAGACTAACATGGGAGGTGGGGAGACCTGATAATTGCCCAGGAATAATGTGATTAAGATCTGCACAGGGGCTATGGCTGGAGAAACGAGGGAAAGATCTAAAAAATACTGTACTATGCTAGTATTTCTTGTCTGAAAGAGAAATGTGACAATGAGACAGAGATATCCTTAAAATACACTTTTGTCAAATCTGAATGCCCCTTGACAATGAGCTGAGCAAACTGCAATCAAACCCATTCTCTCCAAATGGATTGAGTGGAGGGCACGGGGAAAGGCTGCTACCAGGAATTAGGCTGGCATTTTCCAGCTCACCGTGGGGTTCCATTTTGCTTTGGGTGAGAAAATGGGCATTTTCCTTTTACAGATCTTCACCGCACAGAATAAGGCAGTAGTAGTCCCCTGAATGAAATCTGGTCATTAGTCTTTCATAATCTGCATAATACTGCCAGAGTAGTGCAGAGGGAGGGGGTCTCAGGCCAGCAAGCCAGGGACCCAAAGGGGCTCATCTGGGCCCTGTTAATACAACAAAGCACAGCGCAGCCCAGCAGCCCCAGAGCTTCCTTGCACTGAATATTCAGTAATGCGGCATAATTGGCTTGGAGCCTGCATATACTATAGGTTGAACACAGATGGCATTTTCTACAATATAAGAAATACGCTTGAGAAATAGAAGTAAGTTAGGCTCTCCTCTTTAATGTAAGACATGATTGGACTTTCAGGGATGGCTATGTAGTTCCATGTGGTTGAAGCCAGTAGAGTTGGTGGGGCTGGGAGGGGGAGGAGAGACTTCATGTAAAAGATGCAGAGACACCGAATCAAGTTCATGGTTCACCTGGAGAAAAAGAGGGAAGTAAGGACTCCAGAGGCATTTCAGAACTAGGGAACAAATTGAATGTGGGTGGCCAGACATTGGCAAGACATGAGAATGACTCTTAGATTTCTCATTTGGGGAGATGGGGTGAAGATGAGTTGGGGCGTGAACATGTTGACTTGGTGTCTAGGAGTCATTTAGGTGCAGATGTTCGTTTCAATGAAAAGTGGAAATAGGGCTGTAGTTCAATAGAGAGGTTTAGGCTAGAGATACAGACATGAAATCTATAAGCATATTGTTGCTAACAAAAGCCATAGACAGAATTCTCTCTCTCAGGGAGAATTCACAACACAAGAAGGGAAGACTGAGGAGAGAATGCCTGTGGGAAAAGGGCCAGGACAGGATGGTGCCAAGGAAGCTAAGGCAAGACAAAATTTCAGCATGGAGGGGTCGTCAATACTTCGGAACACTACAAAAGGTTGAAAAGGATATGGGCTGAGAGGAAGTAATTAGATCAGTTAATTAGCAGGTCCTTGGTGCTGGAGATAGATCTCTCAGGAGGTGATGGAAATGTGTTTCTTAGAAAGGAACACCTTTTCATGGAAACAGAAAGGAATTAACAAGTAAACAAGCACAATAGAATAGAATGTAATGTTTTGGAGAACATCTTCACCATTAATAGAAATATTAGTGCCTGGGAAATTAGCAAAGAGGAAAGATGTAATCAGGCTTGGCTGTGTAGAAGAATAACTAATTTGAATCACTCATGCTAATAGCTCACCACTTATGCCTAATTAGCATGTGGCATGCTAACTATTGTGTATACTAATACATACTTGTCAGCTTAACTTTTTTTTTTTTGGTTGCACCATGCGCACACACGTGGGATCTTAATTCCTCGACCAGGGATGAAATCCATGCCCCCTGCAGTGGAAGTGCAGAGTCTTAACCACTGGACCACCAGGGAAGTCCTTCAACTTCATTTTAAGTTTTATTTTATTTCACAGCTAAATTTTCTTCGGGCCTGCTCAGGCTTCCCAACTTGTAGCTTATGTAATATTGTCTGTTCACTATCTTAAAAAGGTTTTAGAAGGAGTATTGGCTTGCACAGGAGAAAATTCTCAGATGTCAGTTTACTTCTGTGACATTTAACTTGGCAATTAGGGGCTGAGAGAGGAAAAATATAATGTATATACAGGGAAAATGGAGGCCAACTTTATGGCCTTGTCACATTCAAGAAATATGCTCGCTAATGGAGATGCTTGTTCCATTTTGAGAGAAGATTGTGTTTTTGAAAGAAGCTTTTTTCCTAGGCATCTGGTAGTTACATATAATTACTACATCCTAGGGAACACAAATGTGATGAAAACTCAGCCAATGTGTTCTTTGGAGGTCATCTTGTGAGATGTGGTTTGATGTGCATTACAACAAAACTTATTCTAAGATTTTTTTTGTTTGTTTCCCCACACAAAGACTCATCTGTTGGTTTAGGATACTAAAGTCTGTATTATTTAAAAAGGTATTGGAGTATACTTTTAATTCTATTTTAATGTTATAAGGTTTAATGGATAAACAATATAATAATAATAACTACCTTTTATTGAGTGCTGATTTTGTGATAGACATGTTGCACGTACTCTAGCAGTACTCAAAAATTTGTATTGAATCGTCTTTAATTTTGTCCTTAATGTTAAGAAATGTGTGTGTGCTAAATCACTTCAGTCATGTCCGACTCTTTGTGACCCCCATGGACTGCAGCTCTCCAGGCTCCTCTGTTCATGGGATTCTCCAGGCAATAATACTGGAGTGTGTTGCTATGTCCTCCTCCAGGGGACCTTACAGACCCAGGGATCAAACCAGCATCTCCTGTGGCTCCTGCATTGCAGACAGATTCTTTACCTCTGAGCCACTGGGGAAGCCCTGCTAAGAGATAGACGATATTATCAATCCCTTTTTACAGAGGAGGGGGCTAAGGGATCATCTACCATCTACTACCCATTTCTTTCTTCCCAGTCACAGCAAACACCATTGAGTTGTCTCTGCTCCCTGTCTCCAATTTCTCCTTAGAGCTACTCCAACCAGGCTCTTGTCTCCACCATTTATAACACCTGCTCCAGTGAAGTCACCAATAAGCTTCACATTCCCAATCCATAGGTCAATTCTCAGTCACAATCGTCCTTGACCCGTCAGCGGCACTGAAGACAGTGGATCACTCCCTCTTCGATATGCTTCCTTCCTCAGCTTTCAGGACACCTCACTGTCTAGCTTTTCCTCCAGCTTCACTAATCCTTAGTCTCTGTGGGCTATGTCCTATCTCTGATGCAGTGGGGCCTCTGGACTCAGTCCTTAAAGCTCTTCTCTATTTCCACCCCTTTTTCAGGTAGTCTCACCTAGTCTCATGGCCATGACTCCCAGACTTCTCCCTCGAGCTTCAGATTTGTGTTCCTACTCAATATAACCTCCACCAGGATTTCTAATAGACATCTCCATGTGTCCAAAACACAGTTTCTGATCTTTCCCCACAATAAACAAGTAAGAAAGACGGAAACCTGCTCCAAACTCCACCTTTCACAGATGGAGGCAGTAATTATACCTTTCAGCAGATGGAGACAAGATTTCCATCCTTCTGGTTGTTCAGGCCAAAAACCTTGGAGTCATTTTGACATCTTATTCTTCTCAATCATCATACCCTATCTGTCATGAAATCATGATGGATCCACCTTCAGAATATATCCAGAATTCAACCATTCCTCACCCCTGCCACTGTCATCTCTCTTTTCCTTGATCTTGCCAGGAATACCTCTGTCTACCACAGGAAGCCCTATGGTTAATTTCCTTACCTCTTTGCCCAAATGTCACCTTCTCAATTAAGACTTACCCTGACCACTCTATTTAATACTACAACCTGCACTCTCCGCCCAGCAACCCAATGCCCAATTACCCTTCCCAGCTTTTTATTTAGTCCATGACACTTTCTACCTTCTAACACATCACATAACTTAGTTATTTATTATGTTAATTGTTTGTTGTCTATCCCCCACTATTAGAATGTCAGTTCAGGAGGGCATGGATTTTCATCTGTTTTATTTGCTACTGTACCCTCAAGCACTGAATACAGAAACTTGCCTACAGCAGGCCCCATGTTTTTTTTTTTTTGTTGGATTGTATTAAACAGCTTAAGTATCTTGCCAAGGGTTGGTGACAGAGTGACAGGTCTAGCATTTAAACCCCAGCCTCTCTGATACTATAATGATCCCATTCTACTGCTTTCCATTATAGCCTGTGGCAGTGGGTCTCAGCAGGTGTGCCCTGTACCCCTCTGGTGAGTCAAGAAAGTGAAGGACTTTTACTATGCCCAAACATGCAAAATGATATGATGATGGCCATCACAAAGAATATTGTGCTGAGTAGACCATGCAATATAGAATAGATTGGAGTTCAACCTGCAAGGGAGGAAGGAGCAAAGGGCAACATCAAACAGCATCAAATGAATGTCACAGAACAACATCACCCCAGTGTCCAGAAAGACAGCAAATTCACGTGCCTCATGGGCATGGAGGTGAGGGTGGTCAGGATAGTGAATTGTTCTACTAAAACCATGACACAGGATTGGTATGTGTTGATAAACATGAGAATAAATGTAGCCACGCTATTCCAGGCCCTGTAAGACATTGTTTTAGTGCAGTAGAGACTATATTATTATTGTGTTAAATATTTATTTGGCTGTGCCGGGTCTTATTTGCAACATGCATAATTTTCCATCTTCATTGCAGGTGGGATTTTTAGTTGGGGCACGTGAATTCATAGTTGTGGCATGTGGGGTCTAGTTCCCTGACCAGAAATTGAACCTGAGCCCCCTGCATTGGGAGCACAGAGTCTTAGCCACTGGACCACCAGGGAAACCCAGGATCACTTTATTATTATTGACTTGTTTAGTAAACTTTCAAAAGCCCTTCAAGCTTGCTGCCAAAAATTCTAGTTTTCAAAAGTGTGTCATATCTCAATAAAAGTGTTTTTTAAAAAGCGTGCCATAGATGTTTTAAAAGATTGTTGAGAACCCTTGCAATCAGGTTAAGTTTCACTGGCTTTAACCACTCTCCCCCTGCATAAGCAAAGCAGGGCAGTATACCTTTTTCTTGCTTTTATTTTGAAATTTTAAATATAATCAGAGGGGGTACATCCCTAATGGTCGTCCAATAGTTAACACTTTGCCTTCCAATGCAGGGGGTGTGGGTTCAATCCCTAGTCAGGGAGCTAAGATCTCAGATGCCTAGAGAGCAAAAACCCAAAACATGAAAAAAGAAACAGTATTGTAATAAATTCAATAAAGATTTTAAATATGGTTCACATCAAAAAATCTTTAAAAGAAATTTTTAAAATTAAAATATTAAAAAAATAAAAATAAGCAGAGTGTTCCCTGGTGGCCCAGTGGTTAAGGTCTTCCCTGGTGGCTCAGTCGGTAGAGAGTATGCCTGCAGTGCAGGAGACCCAGGTTCAATCCCCGGGTTGGGAAGATCCCCTGGAGAAGGAAATGGCAACCCACTCCAGTATTCTTGCCTGGAGAATTCCACTGACAGAGGAGCCTGGTGGCCTATAGTCCATGGCATCACAAAGAGTTGGACACGACTGAGTGACTAACACTTTCACTTTCCAGTGGTTAAGACTCCATGCTTCCATTGCAGGGGGCAGGGTTTCAATTCCTGGTCAGGGAACTAAGATCCCACATGCTGTGTGGTTCAGAAAAAAAACCATATGATGGAGATGAATTTATTTAAGATGCAGACAACAACAACAAAACAAGTGAGAATTCTCTGAGGGAAAGGAGTACAGGGCTTGGGAGACCCGAGTCTAGTCTAAGCTTTACAACTGAGAGTGCAACTTTGACCAAGTCATTTCTCTTCTCAGAGCCTCAATTTCTTCCTCCATAAATAAGTGATGATGAGGTGAGGGGCAATCCTAGATGACCTGCATGCTCTCCCCCAGCTTTGACCCTGTGTGTGTCCATTATTCTGTGTTGGAGATAAAGGTGTTGCTTGAAACAGAGTCTTCAAAAGATTAGGAGGTGTTTCGATTTATTTCTTTGTCTCTGTATTTAAGTGCCTTAGGTACAGAAGATTGAGCTAATCAAACACAGCTCATGACACATTTATCATCACTCTTGTCTTGTTGAATTTATTTGTCTGGCTTATCCCCACATTTTGGCTCTTCCCGTGTGGCTCAGATGGTAAGGAATCTGCCTGCAATGCAGGAGACCTGGGTTCGATCCCTGGGTTGGGAAGATCCCCTGGAGGGGGGCATGGCAACCCACTCCAGTATTCTTGCCTAGAGAATCCCCATGGACAGAGGACTACATGTAGCCCCCAATGGACTGGCGGGCTATAGTCCATGGGGTCACAAACAGTTGGACATGACTGAGCAACTAAGTACAGCACATCCCCACATCTCATTCACACACTCCTTCCTCCCTCATTGGCCACCATTCTCTTCTGATTAATTTACTATATTTTTGTTGGTATGTATTCTTATAAAATGTGTATTATCATTTTCAATGAATGTCTTTTTAATTTCTGTAAATGATATTACAGTACATATTATTCTTTCTTGCTTTTTTTTTACCCAGCAGTGTTTTCAAAATCTATACATGCTGCTCTATTTACATCTAATCCCTTGCTTCTAATTGCTGAAAATGACTCCCAAACATTGTGTCCACCACATTTTGCTGCTCCACTCTCTGGGTGATGAATGCCAGATTGCCTCCAATTCCCTGTCACCATAAATAATGCTGCAATAAGAGGCATTCCAATTTAGAGAAGAATTGTAGATGAAGGTGAGAAGAGGAAAGGCAGCTGCTTCTGAGCTGTGTCTAGAATGCTAGTTAGGTCTTTTCTTCAACAGGCTATAAAGCCTCAGGTGATGGAATTCAATGCAAATACTTCCTCCAGGGCAGTGATCAGGATCTGAGTTCTTGAGGTTCCAAGTCATTACGTTAGCAGGTTTCTTTCACTGAACAGCTGTTTGAATCAATTAACCCAGTTGGTCAGAGATTTTGACATTGGATAGACCCTTCACCTCTACCCTCAATCCCAGGAGATGAACCCACACCATTCCCCATCCCCTAGTGATGCAAGACCATGGTCTTTGACTTCAAGTGGATCTTGAAGGAGGTCAACAAATTCTTCTGTTTCCCTACTCAGCGCTTCCTCCCGTTCTCTATAGCAGCTATTTCAAACCTCGATTTTATCACTTCTCCTCTTACTCTCAGCAGGTTACACCACCTCCTACTTCAGAAATAAAATAGAAGCCACTGGATGAGAATTCCCTTCTATTCCTATTACCAAATATATAATTTGCCTGCATCTACTCCCATCCTTTCTTCTTATTATAATAGAGTGCTCCATCTCTGTCTAGGAGGAATCCTTCCATCTGGGCTGTGGATCCCATCCTCTCCTTCCATGCTGTCTGGGTTAAATTGTATTCTCTCAATATTTCAATCTCTCCCTCTCAATATTTCAATCTCTATACTTCTACTAGCCACTTCTCATCACCATGCAAATGTGTTCAAGTCTTTCTGACTATAATATTATATTTTTAAAAATTTCTTATGATCTGGATTCCTTTTATTTCTTTTTCTTCCCTGATTGTTGTAGCTAGGACTTCCAGAACTATGTTGAATAATAGGGGGAAAGTGGACACCCTTGTCTTGCTCCTGATCTTAGGGGAATGCTTTCAGTTTTTCACCATTGAGAATAATGTTTGCTATAGGCTTATCATATATGGCCTTTGCTATGTTGGAAGAAGAATGGAGCTGGAGGGATCAACCTTCCTGATTTCAGATTATACTACAAAGCTACAGTCATCAAGACAGTATGGTACTGGCACAAAAACAGAAATATAGACCAACAGAACAAGATGAAAAGCCCAGGAATAAACCCATGCACTTTTGGGTACCTTATTTTTGACAAAGGAGGCAAGAATATACAATGGGGCAAAGAGAACCTCTTCAGTAAATGGCACTGGGAAAACTGGACAGCTACATGTAAAAGAATGAAATTAGAACACTTCCTAACACCATACACAAAGATAAGCTCAAAATGGATTAAAGACCTAAACATAAGACTCAGTCAGTTAGTCAGTTCAATCACTCAGTCGTGTCTGACTATTTGTGACCCCCATGGACTGCAGCAC
>NC_057419.1:113192435-113210304 GCF_019320065.1 Cervus canadensis
ATGTGATAGCTGTTTTTCTCTTTCTGATTTACTTCACTCTGTATTACACTCTCTAGGTCCATCCACATTTCTACAAATGACCCTATTTCATTCCTTTTTTATAGATGAATAATATTCCATTGTATATATGTACCACATATTTTTTAATCCATTCCTCTGTGAATAAACATTTAGGTTGCTTTCATGTCCTGGCTATTGTAAATAGTGCTCTTATGAACATTGAGGTGCATGTATCTTTTTTTTTTTTCATGAGGCCCCACTTTCACGGTCTGTATTCGTACTGAAAATCAAGATCAAGCGAGCTTTTGCCCTTCTGCTCCATGGGAGGTTTCTGTCCTCCCTGAGCTCGCCTTAGGCATGTATCTTTTTGAATTATAGTTTTCTCCCGGTATATGCCTAGTAAAGGAATTGTTGGGTCATATGGAAGAGCTACATTTTTGAGCAATCAATCATCCTTTTTAACTATGGCTTGATCTTTCACCAAAATGTCTGCCAGCAATTTACCACTAATTGTGGACCCAAGCAACTGAAAAAGTACTTCAGAGCCCCTTCCCATGAGACCATTCTCTAAGAACTAGTGCAATGTTTACAAGAAAAATAATAACTAGCCAGGAGGGGAGTACTGGCAGTCATTTTAATAGTTTGACTCCCATGAAAAAATTATATATTGAATAAGTTTCCTTAAGTGTGACAGAGCTACATCTGTGCCCCTACACACTCATCTTCCAAGATCTCACCAAAGTGTCCTTGTCCCTAATTCCAGAAGAGACATTTCTCCCTTGTCATATTTCCATTCTCCCCAGCATATTGTCACTAGGTTGTTGGCTGTGAACCTCTCCCTTCTTGGCTTGCATGACACCTCATAGTTCTGGTTTCCTTCCTACCTCTCTAGCCATTCCTTCAGGATGTCTTTTGCAGGCTGATCCACTTCTGTCTGACCCTTGGTATTTCTCATGTATTTCTCATGGTATTTCTCAAGGACTTCCTTGCCTTCATTATCCTATCTTCTATATTCTATCCTTCAGTAATCCCACTGATTCCTACAGTGACTTTGATTACCATCCATATGCCCCAAATCCCTGTTTCCATACTTAACTGCTCCCCTCTGCGCCAGACCTACATATCTAATTTCTTTTTAGACCTCTCCACCTGAATGTTCCACAGGCATCTCAAAATCAGATGTCTAAGACTGAATTTATCATCTTTCTCAACAATCTCCATTTGATCACCTCCACTGTTGCTATCTCAGTGAATGAGTGGCATCAGCTAAGCCAGGGAAACTCAAACGCACTATAAATATTCTTATCATTACTAAAATTTTAAATTACAAAAAGTATAGATGCTTTAATTACATAAAAATTAAAACAATCCATAAGTGGGACTTCCTTGGTGGTCTAGTGGTTAGGAGTCCAGCTTGCAGTGCAGGGGATGCGGGTTCCATCCCTGGTCAGGGAGCGAAGTTTCCCACGTGCCTCAGAGCAACTAAGTCCATGCACTCTGGAGCCCTTACAACACAACAGAAGGCCCTGCATGTCACAATGATGACCCAGTTTGCTGCGACTAAAACCCAAAGCAGCCAAATAGGGAAGTAAATAATAAATATTTTTAAAAATCCACAATTATATACAATAAAATGTGAAAGTCCTCACCAATCACTCTCCCCACAGGTAAACCATTATTGACAAGAGGGTATATCCAGGGCTTACCAGATGGCCCAGTGGTAAAGAATCCACCTGCCTATGCAGGAGACAGAGGTTCGATCCTTGGGTTGGGAAGATCCCCTGGAGGAGGGCATAGCAACCCACTCCACTATTCTTGCCTGGAGAATTCCATGGACAGAGGAGCCTGGTGGGCTACAGTCTATGGGGTCATAAAAGAGTTGGATACAACTTATCGACTAAACAAGTATATCCTTACAGACTTTTTGAGCTACATATGTACTGAAATGCACACACACAGAGTTTTATTTTTACACATATTTTATCAAACTATATGTACTGTTTTGCAATTTGCTTTTTTGCGTAAGATATATTGCAGATATCTTTACATTATTAATCATATTGATGCAAGATTCTTTTTATTAGCTGTATATTATCTCACATTATATATAGCCCACATTTATTTAACCATTATAATATTGTTGGGCTTTAGTTTATTTCCAGTTTTCACTGTTCCAGGGTTGCAGTAAAGACCTTTGCCCTTAAATCTTTGTATTTCTGTGCTAGGATAAAATGCCGGAAATGGGGTTTCTTGGAACAATTACATATACATTTATATTTGGATGGACACTGCTGAGATATCCTCCAAAAAGCTTTTTCCCTTCTACTTTTCAACTGGGAGACAGCATGCATACAGTAAAGTGGATAAAATGTTCTATTTTTAAGTGTACAGCTGGATGAATTTTTATATATGTAAATTCCTGTGTAACCAACATCTCTATCAAGATATATACCAGTTTCAGCACCCCAGAAGTTTTCCTCTTGCACCTACCCGGTATATCCCCTCCCTCAGAGATAACCTTTATTCTGACTTCTATAATCATCAATTATTTTTGCCTGTTCATATACATGAAATCACACTGTATATAATGTTTTATGTCTGGCTTATTCGATTCAATATAGTTTTTACATTTACCCATGTTATTCTGTGTACCCATAGGTCATTCTTTTTTCACCATCATGTAGTATGACTATGTTTGGGTTTCCCACAATTTGTTTACTTCCAGTGCTGATGAGCATCTGGGTGCTTTCCATGTTTTTGCTGTTATGAATACCAAGTGGATATGAGCATTTGTCTTCAAGTCTTTTTGTAGTCATTTGTTTGCATTTTTCTAAAGCACATACCTAGGAGTAGAATTGTTGGGTCATAGGGTTGTTTAATTTTTTAATAGACACTACAAAACAGTTTTATAAAAAGGCTGTATCTGTTTGTCCTCCCACCAGTCATATAAATTGAGACCTCCACTAAGTTTATGAGAGTATCATAAACAGTATTGTTACTGGGTATTTGGTTTTCTTTCTCCACAGTCAATTGCAAGAATTGTGTCTTTCTCATCCAGCACCTCAAACTTAATGGACTCTCAATAAATATTGTAAAGTAATTAGCCTCCAATTAAAATAAATGAATTAATGTAATAGTAAATATTTGAGGAATTAGTTTTGTAATTAAGTGACCTCTATATATTATGCCTGAGGATCTCTACCACACAGTTGGAAGAGTGAACACATGTTACTGAGGACAATTTGTTTCTGGTGTGGATGTTTTATTACCCCCAGGACAGTTCGAGTTTGTTATGGGTAGCACTGTGACTTATACACTGTTGCATCCTATATGGTGTTTTAGCATGGGACTGGGTCCAAAGGAAGCACCTATAATGACCAGCATGCAGTGCTTGGTCAGATAAACAGCTTAAAAGAATGTCAGACCTCCCTGAAACCTTTATTTTCTCACATTTCTGGACTCAGTCAAAAGGAGGCAGAGCAGAGAGGGATTTTTTCCTAGTAGACACTAGCTGTGTGGCCCCTAGCCCTAATACTAGGAAAAACTGTCCCCCATCTTCAAGTCCACCCTCCAATTTTTTTGCATGTGCAAGACTATTTATTGCAACATTTTTTTGAAATAGAAAAAGTTTGGAAACTGTCATTAGGAAAGCTGCTTAAAAAGTTATGGTGTAGCCATACAATGGAATGCCATGCAGTCTTAAAAGAAATAGCTCTTTATATTCTGATATATTACTAAATGTAAAACAACAGCAATATCAAAAAAAGTCAAGGTGCAGAGGAGTAGGTATATTACCTGACTATTATGAGGGTTAAGACAGGAGGGGGAGAAGAACTAGAGGAATATTTCCTGGGTGGAAGGCAGCTAGAAGCCAATCCAGCTCACTGACAGCCTTCACAACCTGATTTCTTAGGTCCACCAACTGGTGATGTCTGATCCACTATTAAGTATACCCCTCTGTCTCTACTCCTGAAAGGGCCAGTGTCTGAGGATTTGATGGAGCCTCTACACTAAGTTCTTATTCTTCCCCTATAATTGCTCTAAAGTTTTCCATTCTTCTGGGAATTGGTGGGCTGAGGGTTGTTTTTTTAATCTTTCTCACAAGAACTAGGCCTTCATCAAAATTCACTGCAACTCAGATTCATTTCCATTTCTAGTCCCATTGCTGTCCAAAACCAACTAAGCATGATGGATGAGCTGGCTAACATTTTGAAGGTGAAAACTATCTATCTATCTATCTAACCATCTATCTAGCACGTCCCCTGATTTGAGTGCCTTCCCCTTGTTAATGTAGCACATCCTTCAGGCTCAACTCACCTCCCATCTAAGTGATAGGAGGTGTGAGCAAAAGCCATCAGCCCTGTTTCTATGATGAATACTAGGTTCACAAAAGTAAATCTTGAAAACTTGGGAATTTGCCAGTCCCAACTTTTTGTTTAATTTGCATAATCATTTGCATAGGACTACATACTTTAAGGACGCATCTGTAGTTTTCTTATGCATTTAGATGACATGATTTTTTTCAATATTTGAAGTTACCACTTATTATTGATTTTTTTTTGCATCTTTTTTCAATACTCACACCAGAGTCCTGCAACACAGGGCCCTGAATGTCATATGCCTCCCCTATTTCTATAAATCTATGTCTGTGAGTCTGTTTCTGCTTTATAAATAAGTTCATTTACATCATATTTTAAAAATTAGATTCCACATATGAGTGGTATCATATGATATTTGTCTTTGACTTATTTCACTCAGTATCAGAATCTCTAGGTTCATCCATGTTGCTGCAAGTGGTGTTATTTTGTTCCTTTTTATGGCTGAGTAATATTCCCTTGTGTATATGTACCACATCTTCTTTATTCGTTCCTCTGTTGATGGACATTTAGGTTGCTTCCATGTCTTGGCTATTGTAAACAGTGCTGCTGTGAACATTGAGGTGCATGTATTTTTCAGATTATGGTTTTCTCTGGGATATGTCCAGAAGTGGGATTGCTGGATTATATGGTAGCTCTATATTTAGTTTTATGAGAAACCTCCATTCTGTTTTCCGTTAGTAGCTGCACCAATTTACATTCCCAGCAACAGTGTACAGGATTCCCTTTTTGCTACATTCTCCACAACACTTATTATTTGTTTCCTTTTTGATGTTCAATTTAAACCAATATTTAATGAAGAGCACTTAACTGTGGTATTGAGAAACAGAGTTCTGCCTTACCCAAACTACACCCCCAAACCTAGAATACCCCACTCTCAGCCTGACTAAGTAGTACATCACTTCCTGCAGGGGATGCACTTCTCTTTCATCACATCCTTGCTTTAATCATTCACTCTTCCAATGTGTGTATCTGGTCTCCCCAGGTAAGCAATAAGCTGCAGGAGGTAGTGGCCTAAGTACGACATGTCTGAATCTTTCTTTTCTCGTCAGGGCTCAATGAATGCTTGGAGATTGACTGTTGATTGAAAACAGCCTAAAGGTTCTAGAGTCTCTGTTCCATAATTACTCAAGTTCTTTTTCAAGCAAGTGTCTACCATTTTGTGGGTCTAGGAAGAGTAAACCAAAGGATGCCTGAAGGATATTTATTTAATCAGTGTTTGCCCTACAGTCTTACAGTGTCATCTAATTTGCCATAAACTCATGTTTTACTAATTAGCAGGAATAGTCATGAAAGGAATCATGAACTTTTCTATAAAATAGTGTTTCTATTCTTGACAGCATGTCAGATCACTAGAGACAAACTGCACGTTCATCACCCAGCGGCAGCAGAACAATCAGAATCCTATTACTCCCTGAAAATAAATACAATCATGGGCATTGTCCACAGTCCCAAATGGTCCCCCCAAATCAAAGCACTTCCAGAATGCATTTTGTTGTTGCTGTTTAGTCACTAAGTCATGTCCAACTCTTCCGCAACCCCATGGACTGTAGCCTGCCAAGCTCCTCTGTCCATGGGATTTCCCAGGCAAGAATGCTGGAGTGGGTTGCCATTTTTTTCTCCGGGGGATCTTCCCAACCCAGGAATTGAACTCATGTCTCCTGCATTGCAGGTGGATTCTTTACTGCTGAGCCACTGGAGAAGCCCATAAATATGCATAGGTTTGCTAATTATACCCAAGTCTTTTCCTTAAATCTATTTTTGAATGAAAGTGACTTAATGTTGCCAAATCAAAGACATTTTCTAACATTCAAGATACATTGTTCATCATTTATGTCAGTCCTTTCTCTCTCACTCGCTCACCTTCCCTTACTAAAGAAAAAAAAAATGTACACATAAAGTCCTATGGGGAACAATGGAGGTGAGATTTCATGAGGACATTTCATAGACAATGGGGTTGACTCTGAGTCAGATATCCAGGGGCCTAAGTGCCTACCTACATTTTTTTGTTATGTGAGATGGTAGAGGGAGCAAACAGGGGTCTAAGAGCTTTATACCAGTGACTGGCACCAATGTTCCAGTCTATTTAGTAGTCAGTGTTAAATCTTGCTTAGAGGGGCTAATACAATAGCTTTAATGGGGGTAAACCTGGTGGGTTGGACCATGAGGGAGTGAGAGCTGAGTAGGTAAGAGTTATCACTATAAAGAGAAAGAGGTTAAGTTGTATTATGTTTCTCTGTGCTAGAAAACGTATAGCCCTCGTCTCATTTAAGCCTCACTTCAACTCTATGATGAAAGTAATATTACTACCCCAAGCCTCACATCTAGGAATCTCTGTCACATCTCTGCCAAGAGCTGCAATATGAACTCAGCTCTGCTCTCTCCATGGCCCACTGCACCATATACATTCATGAGAGTAATGGGGAATTCAGTTTGTGATATTGAAACCCAAGAATTTATCTCTTTGTTCCTCATTGGAAGAGTCCAGTTACCTTTATTTATTTTCATTTATTTATTTCTTGAAGAAATAGTACACTCTCTCAGCACAAGATTCAAAAGAGGTATACGGTGAAAAGTAAATCTCCCTTCCTCCTTGGTTCCCAGATACCCAGTTCCCCTTCCTGAAGACTACCACTCATTCTTGTTGCTTGTGTATCCTTCCAGAATGTTCATCTCTTTACTTGTTTATACCTAAGGACAAATGTGAGCAACCTGCCTTGGCTGGGAAGCCTTGGTGACAGCATTTGGGATGAGATCAAGAAGGCCACCCTTTGTGCTTAGTCACAGAGAGCAAGGTAGGCAAAATTCATCCTCAGGGTCACTCCATTTCAGTGAGTCTTCTCGCCTCCATCCCCCTACTGTCCTGCTCACCCTGACCTATCCTTTCCTCCCAAGGGAGAACCACTGGCTTCAGACAGCTCCTGTTCTGTTCCCTTGCTCAGAACCCTGCCTGCTGTGCCTCAGGGGCTGTCTTGGTTGAGAAGTTCATCCCCCCTAAGGAACTGATGGGTGTCTGGATTGATGAGCCACCGTTTTCACAAAACATGTTGACATTTTAACAAGGGGCTTCAATCAAAAGAGTAACTTGAATAATGGGGATTTCAGATGCTTTGTCATGACAAGCCAACAGGATAGCATTTTTTTTTCCTCGAAAGGTATGACCTTGTGACTTTTCTTCTCTCCTTCCTGCATGCGTGTCAGACCAACTGGGTACCTGGAAACTTGGGCCACCTGAAATTGCTTGACTCTCAGTGCAGTGAGGACTCTGACCATGGTCTTTTTTTCCTTTCAGGATGTGGACACAAGAGTTTTTGAAACAAAATCTCCAACTCTGTAGACAGTTCTCCCCTAACATAGGCTCATGTCTTCTCTACCAAAAGATAGGAAACAACTATTACAATGAATAGGAGAATTATTCTAGCTTCAATATTCACTAAATGCTATCTCATTCTGCCCCTTCCAAAATAATATTTAGAATACGAAGCTGGAGCAGATGGTTTTACAAATTCAACATTTTCCTCAATCTGAGGGTGGGGGAAAGTGGGATTTCTGCCGGGATTTACTGATGAAATCTTTGTTTGTGAATGGAATTCATTTTGATTTCCTCAGGTAATATTCTTCTCACACTATTAGACACAGCTTCACAACTCAAGGAAGAGAAACAGTTGGGATCTTCATCAAGGTAGTCTGCATTGGAAAAAAAAAAAGAGCATTTTCAGCTGTGGCATTACAGGCTTTGCACATAGTAGCATCAAAAGATACGTTTATCAATTGAAGGAATAAATAGAAGAATTAGAAAGGAAGTAAAAGTTGTGGTGCTTTCCTCAGATAGTTTAATCTAAATCTGGGGTGAATTAATTCATCCTGACAGCATTGTTAGGCAATTACAAGTGCATCCGTTCAACCTGCATTATGACTTACAAGCTGTATTGTTCACAGTAACCCTAACCAAGGGGAGGCTAGTCATGGGCAAAGACTGGAGGCCTTCAGGAAGAGACAACATAAAATAATAGCACATCTATATGTATCCCCTATGAAATTGATATTCTTGCTCTGAAGGTTCAGCTGTTTCTCAAGTTTGAGAGTGCCTCGTGGTACAGACAGTGCAAGTTTTCACTCAGTGCTAATGGAATCAAGTTTCTGGCTGCCATACATCTGATGGCAGCATTCAGATTGCATTTTTATAACCTGTGGCCCAAGAGGCTGGACATCCCGCCCCATTGGCTGAGTTACTGTCACAAATAACGAGCATCTCAGTGCTGGCTGCAGGCATCTGGGCTCTCCAGGTCTATAGCTTGGTCTAACAACATTACAATCCAGGATGTGGTATTTACTACTGCTCTTTCAAAGAAAAACATGCCCATTTGTGTTGCATATTTGCTTATGAAACAATATCTCTCAGAGGCAGCAAGGGAGCCAGGAGTAACTCACCCTCTTAGAAAAATATTCCCCAATCAGTCACAGCTATTATCATCCAAGGAACTCCCACAATTCTGCCCTCCATATGCCATGCTTCCTCAGTGCCTCCTCATGAGCACCAACATATCTTCAGGTTAGCTGGCCAGAGTATGATGGATGCTTGTGGCCAGGGAAAGATTTTCTTCATATGCACCACCAGGCAGAAATGGAGACAGAGACTCCAACACTAGTCAATGAGCCTAAACTGGAAAATGATGTTGCTTCGCATGGTCCTGAACCTGATAGGCACTTTGGAGATGGTCCATCTTGGACCCACTCCACCCTCCACCATCTTGAAGGTAAGGAAATGTCACTCTGAGTAGGGAAGTGATGTGCCCAAGGCCACAGAGTTAGTGGCTTAAGCCAAAGCCTTCTGATTCCAAATTTGGTGTTTTAATTTTTTTTTTCAACCCATCATACTGCTTCCAGATTGGCTGCAGCTCTTGGAAATAGAACTGCTGAAGGAGCCAATAGACTGAAAACTACAATGGATGAGGCTGTTCTACCACCAGCACTGAGATGGTGGGAGAATGACTACAGCCAGGCCACCAGAGGTATTCTGTGTGTTGACTGGAATCTACTTTGGTCTTTAAGAAAGGAAAACAACCTGCACTACAATACAACCGGAAGCACAGAACACAAAGTCGCTACATCACCCCCTTGAAGTTCTTAAGTTCTTGCTCTAGTTTGCCTTTCTCTTTACTTTAGGCTTTCAGACCAATCCTTTTGCTACACTTTCCCTCCTAACACTCAACTCCAACTCAACATCAGTCACTGTACCTAGAAACTTGGCTTCCTATGGAAGAAGGTGAGCATCTAAGAGTGACGTGCAGTGCAGCCTGTATTCTCAAGGGTGTGTGATGAGCAACTAGCCTGGGAGCCAGAAGACCTGAGTTCTGGCCCCACTTCTGCTGCTGGTGGGCTGAGTGGCTGTCCATAAAGCATTCTCCTTTTCCTGCTTAAGGTCCCTCATCTGTAAAATAGGGGCTTGCACTGAACAGCATATAAGGTGCCCTTGGATTTTAACAGTGTGTGAGGATCATTTCCAATTACCCATGAATGATTTTTTACCTCCAGTCTTTTCTCTCCTCCATTAATCTAACCACCCACTGCATTGTACACACGAAGCTCAGTGTGTGCTTCTATGCACAGTTTCTTGGCCCAGAGTGAGCCTGGGTGTACACATGGACCTGTGCACGTCGTCTTGAGGAAGAATCATCTCCCAAGACTGCATCTGTGGCCTCACACTAATTCAGTGTCTCTGGAATATAAGTGTAGACAGCATAGCCTTTTCTCTCACCATTTGGGGAACTTGTTTCTCTAAGTGTGCCTTGGGCAGAGCCTAAAGATTTCAAAATGGAACTAGCTGTAGCTGGCTTGACAGATGATGTCAACAAGTTGTGCACGAAGATTTTCCTCAGTCTTTCCCGTTTCTGCCCAACATTGAGCCCACACCAGGTGCTGCCATCTGGAATGACATTCCAAACAGTTAAAAACGGAAAACTCATCAAATTCTACACTTCAAATGGGTAGATTATACCTCAAGAATCCTCTTAAAAATATAAAGCTCAATGTACAGGCTGTTCACTCTGGGTACCTCAAAGAGTGAAAAGTAAGTCTGAACCATAATGCGTAGTACAGGCAGAGCCAATTCACTTACCAAGGATGCCTCCTTCCCCTAGAGCCCAGTACAGGGATCAGCAGGTTACTGACATGCCCAGCAAAAAGGAATAGGATCTCTGTGCTACTTATAGAATCTTCCAGTTCAAGCTCCGCCTTCCCTAAAGGCAATAAACTGAGCTTTGCATGGAGACTGAGAAAAGCTACCTAAATGGGATGGAAGAGCCTTTGGATGTATAAAAAACTGGTTTGCTTGGACTGGAGCTCTTTTCACTGGCAACACCAGAGTCCACTACATCTCTCACTGTGCAGGAAGGACCTTTGGTCCATCTGGGCAGCCCACCAGCCATCTTAGGGAGGCTGACAAGTTCTCTCCTCCTCCACCATCACTCTTTGTTTCCCACATCTGGCTATGGGCCAGAAAGCCCCTGGGACTCAGTGCCTGGAACACAGTAGGCACTCAATCAATGTTCTTTTAATTGAGTTGAGACTCAAGTGACGGCAAGAACAAGCAGTCCAAGGAATTTAGGCCAAAAGCGAACCTCACTAAGTTAAAATATGGCCCAAATCACACCCTTCACCTGACTTCATTCATCTCCACACAAAGGTACAAATCATTTTCCTGGCAAGGAAACAGCCTCCGTTTGATGCTAATGCCATATGAACTCAAGTCAGGAGGCCAGTTAACCTCATCAGTTTGGAAAAGCTGCAAAAGTTAAAACTTTACCCCAAATGGCATCTTACCAGAAGTGTTATCCAGTGGCAACCACCCATAACAGAAAGGCAGCTGCTACTGCTTCTGCACATGCTCCTTCATTGCACAGTGGAACACAAAAATGAGGAACCCTGAGTCAGGAGAAGAAGGTCAGTCTCTTTCAGCTTCCTTCACTCACGGTCACCAGTGCCTAGACTCAAGCCTACTCTTGTCACCATCAATATTTCTTCTAAGGAAACCCAAGGCTATTGCTAGTTTTCTGAGGTCACCTTTCTAGCTCCTTCCCAACTGGCAGTGATAATAAGAAAGTGTATCAAGATTTCACATCAACCATAGTTTTGCTCCTGGGCTACTGTCCATCCTAGAGCTTGAGAGGTCAGGTGTGCAGTGAGAAGCAGCCTCTGAGATGGCTTTCAATGTAGCCCAGACCCTGGTATTCACATCCTTATAGAGTCTCCTCCCATGTTGTACCAACAGAATAAAATACGGCAGAAGTGATGGCACATCATTTGCAAGATTAGATTATAAAAGACATTGTACAATCTCTCTCTCTCTGGTTCCTTGTCTTTCTCTCCCTACCCACCCTGCCCCCACCCTCAGAGCTGATTAGAAGCTACAATGGTAATCATATTACAATTTATAATGGGTAAAATGGAGTGTAAGCTTTAAAACTTGTGAATCACTATATTGTACACCCGTAACTTAAATAATATTGTACAGCGACATTACTTCAATTTTAAAAAAAGAAAGAAGGGATTTTCCCTGGTGGTCCAGTGGTTAAGACTCTGTGCTTCCAATGCAGGGGCCATAGGTTCAATCCCCGGTTGGGGAACTAAATCCCCACATGCCACATGGCCAAAAATTAAGTAAGTAAATAAATAAATATATGGAACTTAAAAATTTTTAAATAAATAAAAATAAAACCCATAAAGGCTTCCCTGGTGGTCCAGTGGTTAAGAATCCAGCTTGCAATGCAGGGGACACTGGTTCAGCCCCCGATCTGGAAAGATTCCACATTCCAAGGAGCAACTAAGCTTGTCATGTACCACAACGAAGTGAAGCCCATGCACCTAAAGCCCATGCTCTGCAACAAGAGTTTGTTGTTTAGTTGCTAAGTCAGGTCCTACTCATTCAAGACCCCATGGACTGTATCCCGCCAGGCTCCTCTGTCCATGGGATTCTCCAGGCAAGAATACTGGAGGAGGGGTGCCATTCCCTTCTCCAGGGCATCTTTCTGACCCAGGGATCAAACCTGATCAATCCCTGATCTCCTGCATTACACGCAAATTCTTTAACCCCGAGCCACCGGGGAAGCAACAAGAGAAGTCACTGCAATAAGACGCCTGCACACCACAACTAGAGAGAGTAGCTCCCGCTCACCACAACTACAGAAAGCTTGCACAGCAATGAAGACCCAGTGCAGACATAAATAAATAAAAATAAAAAAGAAAGAAAGAAAAAAGGGACATTAAATGGTCTGCTTCATGGAGTGGGGAGCTTTCTGTCTCTAGGAAGCTTCAGGTGGAGGCTTACTGTTACTTGATGGGAAGATCTGGCTTCTCCAGCCCCCAGCCCCGAGCCTCTCTGATTTCATGTGGGAGGCAGCAATCTGGAGGCTAAACAGAATGACAGATCTCACTACCTCCCCTGAGGGCTTTATCTCTATTTGTAACCGAACCTCTGTGGTGAGGAAGCCAGCAGCACTTGCTCTTTGGCTAAGCAGTGACCAGCTGGAAGGTAGTCCAGCAACTTGATGAGAGCATACCCCAGTCTCGGTCTCCTTCAACTTCAGCAGGAATAAGGGGGCCACAGTGACAAGCCGCCCCTCTTACTGCTCTGATTTCCTGCACGGAGTTTAGCTAGTTCTCAGACTTAAAGGTTATTCTGTGAATTGCAATGAGCTGCGTGCCAGCTCTCCCTCTCTGCCTGACAGCCTCCCTTTTTCTTTCCAATAACAGATTGATCTGCTTACTCACTAGCACATAGCCATGAGGGAAGATGGCAGGTTTTTGCCACCTGTATTTTTATTTGTGCATCCCTCCTTCAGAAATAGCTCATCAAAAGCATCATTTTTTCACACCTGACCACAGGGCAACCCCCTTCAGCCAAACTCGCAAACTTGCCATCTGTCTTTTAAATGGCTAATTTGTTCACTTGTTTCATTGCATTCTTGTTTTGAATATCTGGGACGTGTACACGTGTGTGTATGTCTATAGAACTTGAGTTTAAAACTCCGAGTTCTGAAACCCCCCTCTCTGCAAGATGGCACATTCTATCTTGTAGGCGGGACTAGGAACTAGGAAGGCTTGGTGATTGACATAGAGTCTATCTGACAGACAGAGACAGCCTGGCTCTGTCGATGCTGGATCTGTGGGGCTTTGGTTTTCATCTTCAGGAGATATCTCATTGGATTCTGCATCTACCCATCCAGGCTTCCCATTTAGAGACGACTTTCTCCTTCCAGTGTGAGAACGGAACACGTGCTGTTTTGCAAACACCCCTCCTCTGCTTTTAGCTCTAAACTTATTTGTTTTCGGGTTCCTTCGTCTGCTTTCCCTTTAATCCCTGTTTCCATAAGGTTTAGTGTGTTTCTCCTCAGAGCTCGTGTGCCTGAGAGAAGCCTGGAGTTAACTGCTTAGGAAGAAATCCACACAGGCGTTTGGTTCTGAAGCCACCTCAGTACACAGTCTAGAGCAAGGCACTTTCGTTCTCAAAGCGTCATGCTGCTGAGACTGGGGTATCTCAGTCCAGGTAAAGTCAAGAAGTAAAATGTAGAACCTTCGCCAGGGCATCGGTCAATGATCTGGGATACAACCAAACGTTGGTAGCCTCAAAAGTAACCGTGTGACAGTGGTGTGCAGCACTTCTAAAAATTCTGTCCCCACTGCCAGAAGGAATAAAGATGGCATGTGGGTAAAAAACAGCACATTTTGTGTCTCTTTATATTCCAATCAGAATTGGCTATATAAGGGATATCCCTGGTAGTCCAGTGGTTAAGGCTCCACACTTCAATGCAGGATGCATGGGTTTGATTCCTGGTCGGGGAACTAAGATCCTGCATGCCACTCGGTGTGGCCAAAAAGTAAAAAATTTTTAAAAAGAATTGGCTGGTTGGTGGAATCCAGTGGAACAGAAAGTTTCTTTCTTTTTTTCTTAAAGTTTTTTTTGATGTAGACCATTTTTGAAGTCTTTATTGAATTTGTTGCAGTATTGCTTCAACATTGCTGCAGTTTTGCTTCAACATTGCTTCAGTATTGCTTTTTGTTTTTTTTGGCCATGAAGTATGTGGGATCTTAGCTCCCTGATCAGGATGGAAGCAGCACACCCTGAATTAAAGGTGAAGTCTTAACCACTGGACTGCCAGGGAAGTCCCAAAAAGTTTCAGTTGGTACACTTCATTGCTCTAAAATGAGATGGTTTCTTGAATCATAGGACTTGTGGTCAAAGAGTATACCTTATTCTGGATTGTTTCCCCACCCCCTGCAGCACCTTGTAAATGACTGGCCTAAAGGAACTGCACAGCAATTCACATTTCCCAAGTTTCCTCAGGGGTTAACAACTACAATGATAAAGGATTCTGAGGTTTTTAAAATGCCAAATTTGAAACAAAGTTTTAATATTTCCCCCCAGCAGCATTTCTCAGAGCTTCTAGATACCAAGGTACATTGTGCCATTTCAAGAGTGAGGGAGGTACTTTTCTGCATTTCCCAAAGTTCTTTGACCATAGTACTCCTTCTTGCTGAGCACCCTATGGGATCACCAGCTCCCTTTACTCTGATAAAAGGGTTAAGAGCAGTAAAGGAGACCCTAACTCAATGGACTTCCCAGGTCGATTCACAGCCTCCCCTAGCAGCCCAGATAAACTGAGCCAATCTTGAGGGTAAAAGTGTGGGGTGGAATTTGAGACACCCAGGATTATTCTGCATGCCTCTTCTTACCAACATTTTTAACTAGGCAACATCAGATTAAAACAAATAGTAGCAATTACTCAGAGGTGTGTTAACCAGAGCCCTAGCTTTTACTTTTCATGGCATCCTTGGTCTTCCATTTATTAACTTCAGTAATCATTTGCTCCTTTCACCAGAAAATAGAGAGTGAAGGGCTATAAAGTCATTAGTTTAGGATCAGCTAATTCAACAAGCTGTAGTAACTTTTTCAAGATTGGTTTGTAGCAAAACCGAGATCAGAACCTTGGCTTCTTGCCAGGACCCATTGCTCTTTGCTCTCCACCTCCAATCCTCTATGGCTCTAGAACTTCCTAACCAGGTTCCTTCCCACAATATGAGGATATCTGATGCAGCCAGAGTCTATAGGGTCAACAGCTCAATGTTTACACTGCCCAGTAATTTCTCTGTTCAATAGGATTTGAGTCTGTACACTTAGGAGCTCAATGTATCAATGCAATGAATACTGTAGGAAGTACTGCCAATCAGTGTTCCATAGAGACACGGCCAACTAACAAGAACCTACTGTATAGCACAGGGAACTCTACTCAATTCTCTGCAATGGCCTATATGGGAAAGAATCTAAAAAAGAGTGAATATATGTGTATATATAACTGATTCACTTTGATGTACAGCAGAAACTAATGCAACATTGAAAATCAACTATACTCCAATACTCAGCTGGAGCTGAGTTAGCTATCTGGGATTCTCTCTACATCCCTGAGTAAGAGAGAGTGGGCTCATTTAATGAAGCCCTAACATCTCGCCAGTGTTTCTAATGGCTTCCTGTCAGTCACTGACAGCAGAGGCCTCTTGGATTATTTTTTCCTCCTTTGAAAAAATACTGAAGACTAAAGGTAAGATTTTCTAAAGCCGTAAGAACTTTGATGGAGGTCTAGCTTGAGCCACAGAAGGTACAGAGAAACAACAGTTACCTTGCAAAGTGTTAAAAATGGCAAAAAAATATAAAAAAAGGATTCTCACAGGTCCCCAGGCAAAAAAGGCCAACCCCCAGGTGAGACCAAGTAAGAAGGTCAGGCCAGTTGTGCCTTTGAGGTCTTGTAGAATCATCTTCCATCAAGTCTTTTGGCTTTGGGATTTCATGGAGTTCAGTTGAGCAAGAACAGTGCAGAACATGGAGAGATTCATGAGAAATATGAGGCAAAAATAAGCCACCACTGAGATGTAAAATATAGGAACATCTTTAATCCAACAACTGGAAGAGACCAAGGAGAGAAGCCTATTGTGAGGTAGAGAAACATAAACTCCTACTTATTTTATTGGAGTGTAGTTGATTTTCAATGTTGCATTAGTTTCCGCTATACGTCAAAGTGAATCAGTTATATATACACATATATTCACTCTTTTTTAGGTTCTTTTCCCATATAGGCCATTACAGAGTATTGAGTAGAGTTCCCTGTGCTATACAATAGGTTCTTGTTAGTTATTTATTTTATACATAGTAGTGTGTATATGTCAATACACACAATTTATCCCTCCCCCTCTTTCTCTCCTGGTAACCATAAGTTTGTTTTCTACATCTGTGACTCTATTTGTTTTTAAACTGCTATTTTTTTTTATGAGACTCTGAAGATCACCGAGTCAGTTTCATTTCACATGAGAACACCTAGGCCTAGAGTGTGAACCAACCCGGCAGAGTTCATTCATGCTCACTGGGGGCAGAGCTGAGACCAGAACTCCAATCTCCTGAGCTTCAGTCCAGGGTTCTTCCCAGCCTCAATTTAGAAATCCTAGAGGACAGTTCTGCCTTACACATGCAGAAACTTCTCAGTCCAGTTCCCTAGGAGGCTATTTTCTTCCTCAACAGCAGAAAATGAAATTATGTATTTCCCCCCAATGTGGCTTACACCTGAGTTTTTATTTGCAGGATAGATTCTGCTTTGCATGATAAATATCACAGTGAAAGGACATAGGTAATGACTGGCTTTTTAGAATGTTATATCAAACAGTAATGAGATCATCAGACATAATGAAAATGCAACAAAAACAGGACAGCTCTAACTATATTGCTTTCAAATATGATGTTTAGTTTTGACCTCCCACCACAACTTCAAACTTCAAAAGGCAACTCTGGCCACTGGATTGATTAATGGCTCTACAGTTTCTATTAAAGAAGAAATATGTAGTAATTTATATGAACAGATAATTCATCTCATAATATGCCAGTTACTACAGACATTATCTCTGATTTTTGAACATAGACAAGCTTTACTAGTATAACTGTGTGTCAACTTAGCTGAGACTTATTTTCCAGAACCAGGAAAATCCCCTGTGGTCATATTGTTCATGTTGGCATGGATACTTTCATGTACAAGTGCGTTTTGTGTGTTTGTGTGGGTGGGATGGGATTCGGGCTGAGGGATGCATTTAATTCTCCCAGTGGAATCTAATACTTAGGGTTCCCCAGGCTTGTGGTTGCCAATGGGGATGGGGATGAGAAAGGGATGGATTGGGAATTTGGGATTAGCAAATGCAAACTGTTACATATATGTGTAACTGAATCACTTTGCTGTATACCAGAAACTAACATAACACTTTAAATCAACTAGATTTGGATAAAATAGATTTTTAAATAGATTTAGATTTAATAAATATTGTTACTGCATTCCTGTATGTGCTTATTTGCCAATCTGAAGTGCAATAAATTGGGCACTTATTGCAAAATGTCTGTGGCTTATAACAATAAAGATGTTCAACCTTGTGGTCAAAAAAAAAAAAAAAAAAAAAAACAAAAA
>NC_057419.1:113211107-113426332 GCF_019320065.1 Cervus canadensis
AGCCTGAAGGACTGCATGGTAACTATCTACAGGCCTGTGAAAGAAGGTTCTGGAAGGTAGAGCGATTTGAATAGGCTATTCCTCTGGTACCTGTGGGTGAGAGACCAAAAGAGCTGGGCTTGTTAATATCAATTAGAGAAAAGAAAGTACATCACAGACAATAAGGCCAAAGCCATTTACAAAGGAAAGTGTGGAGTCTTCTTCGGGAACCTTTGTGGCTGAATACAGAAAAGGTTTCTAACTAACTCATATTTCTTTATAGTGGCTCTTCCAACTCCTAAGTTCTGTGAGTTTTCTAATCATGAAAGCTTGCCGATGTCTAATTATGTAGATTTCTTTTACTGTTTCCTTGCATTGTATCTACATGCATTATTATATTTCCCATTTCATAAATTTGAAGAGGCTTTACCAGCAAAAAAATTTAAAAACAGATTAATTAATTAATAAATAATTGCTGCAAAATGCATATTACTTACCACAGAACAGGCCAACATGCTGAGCACTTATATACAAATGGCATCATTTAATCTGCACCCAGCACTGAGCATAAACATTTTATGCCATTTTCCAGAGGAGGAAATGGAAAGAAGAGGTAAAGTAAGTTGACCAAGGTCGTATGGAGTCCAGACGCCTTAGACATCTAACCATTATATCAGTGCACCCATTACTTTGTTAGAGTAAAAAGGCTGAGACTAATTTCCTCCCTGAAGCCAGTGTTTCAAGACCAAGGCCCAGGCCAGGAACACCTCACCATACCCTGATGGTCGAGACCACCACCACTGGAGAAGCAGAGATGCTGGTACTTACAATGGAGTTGTTGAGCTCAGAGTCCCATACAGATCCTTTTTCACACTGAGTATGATTGCCACCATGATGGCTGGGATTCCTAGAGTGGGGAAGCAAGCCAAAGGCATCCCATTAGGAAGCAGGGGAGAGTTCCTGATCAATGATTGTGAGTCCTGCTACACTAAGACACTGTTTAAATGAGCCACAGATGTGTGGGCATCAAAATACCATTGTTTGCAAAATGTTTGTGAATTCTTCCAAGTTAAACATTTCTAGGAGTTCTCCAATCTGCTAAACTAAACAGCATGCCAATGGCTCCAATACAACACCCACTGGTTATTAAAAATAGCACAAGTGCCAAAAATCAACTTGGCAATGAAAGTATCTCGTTCATGGGAATGCAAGTTTGCATCAAGCATTTCTGCTCAGATGATCAGCTGCCAATTTGTCTCCCTTACAGTACTGCCCATTAGTTCCTGGTATCTTTTTGTCTAGGTCACCTTGAAGGAAGGGCATAGGCAATCAGCTTCAGCCTTCGGTGCTTTTCTGACAAGGGAGCTGCTTGCACACTCGTTACTAGTTTGACATTTTGACTAGATCGACCAGTTAACGACCAGTCAATTTAGCCTGAGTATAATAAAGCAATCAGTTCAGTCAAAGTGGTCAAACGTGATGTGAGTATAGACATGGGGCTTAAAAAATCCAATTACATGTACATTTGCAAAACTTAAATGATTTCTCTCTTTCTCACAATGTATTTCTCCTAAACTAGGAGCATTATACTGGCACACATTTTAGGGGTCTTGTAAGAATACTTTCCAAAACTGTTTCAAAGCCCAGAGTGTCAAGCATCTTGAGAAATCCTCCACTTCCACTGTCCTGTCCTGTGATGAACAGGACAGTCCCTTCTGGTCTGTATGTGGCCCACCTAGCACAGGGCCCAGCATTATGTCGATTGGAAAAATCCCACCCTGAAAAAATCCCACCCTGAAGGGAGGGATGGAGGGAGGCCTCTCATTTAAGAAAGTTGTGGGACAGTCTCCAGTCTGTGATTATACTTTGCTAATTGAGACCAAAAAAAGGTGTCTACTGGTTATTATAGGGCTTCCCCTGCGGCCCAGTTGGTAAAGAATCCGCCTACAATGCGGGAGACCTGGGTTCGATCCCTGGGTTGGGAAGATCCCCTGGAGAAGGGAAAGGCTACCTACTCCAGTATTCTGGCCTGGAGAATTCCATGGACTGCATAGTCCATGAGGTCGCAAAGAGTTGGACACGACTGAACAACTTTCACTTCACTTCACTGCTTATTAAAAAATGTGGACAACTAAATCTATTGCCTTGGACAGGGATTTAAATAAAGGAATAAAACCTTTGAAACAGGCTGCTTTGGCATTAGGAAGACAGAAGTTCAAACATAAACAGAGGCTAATATTTGTTTTCCTTACGGTTGACTGCATTTGTCTAATATTTAAATGCTCCCTGTAGCGGGCCACCTCTGCAGTGGTTCCCTGGCCAACCCTATAGGGATCCAGAGGCCAAACAGACAAAGGCCTGAACCATGGCTGATCTGAATTTCGGTGGAATGCCTTGTGACCCCCGACGAATTCGAGAAGACAGGGCAGTCCTGTGAGGAGGCACTCTGAGGCCGTCTACTACTTGCCACCTCACACCCTCTGAAAAGCTGTCATGATGCAGTTTCTCATCGCCTCCCCCGGTGTGGGGCTTTGCACCCTGCCTCCTCAGAACAGAGTTGCACAATAAAAGTACCAAGCCTTAGCCTTGCCTATCTCCCCCTGCATCCCAGCAAGTGTGTGTGGGATGTGCAGATCAAACAGATGAGAAGCCAGCCCTAGGGAATACCAACATGGAAGGAACAGGCAGAGGAAGAAGGGTCAGGAGAGAAAGCTGAGAACGAGTGATGCCCGGGGATTGAGTGCTATTTCCAGCCCTTGCACGTTTAGCTACATGTGTGTTATCCACCTTCTGGATTATTCATGAAACCTCTTCCACAACATTTTTCAGACTCAAGGTGAGGGTTGCCAGGCATAAAGGGGAGTATTGACTATTTTTGTCTTTGTACACCTGATGGTTCCAACGTATACTAGAACCATGTTTTAGATTGTGCTTTGTTTAAAATTAGCCTGTCTCCATTCACCACAATAACATGGGTAATAGCATTGTGTATCCAAAGAAAGCACATACTACATTAATGAACTCCCTAAAAGGATGAGTAGCTAATTGGGAAGCTATTGTCTTCACAAAGGCAGTGGAAGGTACACTTCATACACAGCTCCTATTTTGTTGTTGTTCAGTCGCTCAGTCATGTCCGACTCTTTGCGACCCCATGGACTGCAGCACGCCAGGCTTCCCTGTCCTTCATCATCTCCTGGAGCTTACTCAAACTCATGTCCACTGAGTCAGTGATGTCATTCAACCACCCCATCCTCCGTCATCCCCTTCTCCTCCTGCCCTCAATCTTTCCAGGCATCAGGGTCTTTTTCAGGGAGTCAGTTCTTCACATCAGGTGGCCAAAGTATTGGAGTTTCAGCTTCAGCATCAGTCCTTCCAATGAATATTCAGGACTGATTTCCTTTAGGATGGATTGGTTGGATTCCCTTGCAGTCCATGGGACTCTCAAGAGTCCTCTCTAACACCACAGTTCAAAAGCATCAATTCTTCAGTGTTCAGCTTTCTTTATGAACCAACTCTCACATCCATACATGACTACTGGAAAAACCACAGCTTTGACTCTACGGACCTTTGTCGGCAAAGTAATGACTCTGCTTTTCAATATGCTGTTGTGGTTGGTCATAACTTTTCTTCCAAGGAGCAAGCAACTTTTAATTTCATGGCTGCAATCACCATCTGCAGTGATTTTGGAGCCCAAGAAAATAAAGTCTGTCACTGTTTCCATTATTTCCCCAGCTATTTGCCATGAAGTGATGGGACCAGATACCATGATCTTAATTTTCTGAATGTTGAGTTTTAAGCCAGCTTTTCACTCTCCTCTTTCACCTTCATCAAGAGGTTCTTTAATCCTGTTTGCTTTCTGCCATAAGGGTGGTGTCATGTGCATATCTGAGGTTATGGCTATTTTCCCCAGCAATCTTTTATTTTGAAATCATCAAGCCACTGTAGTTTATTTATTGTACTGCTTTTTAACAGTCTATCCCACTATATTCAGTCATGCTTCTGCTACAGAAGCATACAATTTGCAAATCTATGGAAGCATATAAGAGGCAATAAGTAAGCAAAGAAAATCTCACTTGCTTAAAAAGAATGGAGTCTCTAGATTAAAGTGATCAGCAATGAAGAGGTAAATAAATAGAAAATCATAACATTAGGTATATTCTTGCTGAATTACTGAAGTCCAAATGTTACCAAAAAAGCAAAGAACCTCGTAAATTCCCAGCAGAACATATAAAACAGGACAAAAAGTTAAAAAAATTAACCACCTAGGAAAATAATAATATTCATGTTAGTAGATACAGTCCTCCCATAAACTTTGTAAAATAGAAATAAGCAAAAATAACTCTATTATAATATGACAAATATTATTTACTGTAATCAACAAAAAGTATCACTTTAAATAACAAAACTTAAAAATCACTTCAATTAATATCAGGAAGCTTATAGTGATAACTATCAAAGCTATTATTTAACACTGGAGTTTTGAGCAATAAGAAAAGAAAATTATTACACAACATTTTTATACTAACATGATTTTAAGCCTAGGTAATCTAAGATATTCCCATCAACTACTAGAATTAATTAAAAAATTTATGAAATTAACATACATAAGACAGAGGTACCAAAAATAAACAGTTCTCTCTTGTAGAAAAAAGAATCTAGAAATTAAAATATATACATCTGTGTTTTCCTCCTTTTCCAATACAGTGTTGAAAAACTCTAATGTATTAAATCTACTTACTAAACAATTCAATGCTACAATTGGTATCTTTGGAACTAATTATGTCTCTAATATCTAAGATATTAGATATTGAATAAAAGATATTAATCTGTAAAGCAATTATCCTTCAATTAAAAAATAAATTTTTTAAAAAAGATAATAAAACACCATAGATCTCTGGATGCCAATATAAGCTCTGCATTTCTAAGGAAGTATAATTTCTACTGGCAGTCTTGATTCCAACTTGTGCTTCAGCCAGCTCAGCATTTTGCATGATGTACTCTGCATATAAGTTAAATAAGCAGGGTGACAATATACAGCCTTGATGTATTCCTTTCTCAATTTGGAACCAGTCCGTTGTTTCATGTACAGTTCTAACTGTTGCTTCTTGACCTGTATACAGATTTCTCAGGAGGTGAGTAAGGTGGTCTGGTATTCCCATCTCTTGAAGAATTTTCCACAGTTTGTTGTGACCCATGCAGTCAAAGGCTTTGGCATAGTCAACGAAGCAGAAGTAGATGTTTTTTCTGGAACTCTCTTGCTTTTTCTATGATCCAACAGATGTTGGCATTTAATCTCTGGTTCCTCTGCCTTTTCTAAATCTAGCTTGAACATCTGGAAGTTCTCGGTTCAACATATTGTTGAAGCCTGGCTTGGAGAATTTTGAGCATTATTTTGCTAGCATGTGAGGTGAGTGCAATTGTGCGGTAGTTTGAGCATTCTTTGGCATTGCCTTTCTTTGGGAATGGGATGAAAACTGACCTTTTCCAGTCCTGTGGCCACACCTGAGTTTTCCAGATTTGCTGGCATATTGAGTGCAGCACTTTCACAGCATCATCTTTTAGGATTTGAAATAGCTCAACTGGAATTCCATCACCTCCACTAGCTTTGTTCATAGTGATGCTTCCTAAGGCCCACTTGACTTTGCATTCCAGGATGTCTGGCTCTGGGTGAGTGATCACACCATCGTGGTGATCTGAGTCATTAAGATCTTTTCTGTATAGTTCTTCTGTGTATTCTTGCCACCTCTTCTTAATATCTTCTGCTTCTGTTAGGTCCATACTGTAACTGTCCTTTATTGTGCTCATCTTTGCATGAAATGTACCCTTGGTATCTAATTTTCTTGAAGAGAGATCTAGTCTTTCCCATTCTATTGTTTTCCTCTATTTCTTTGCATTAGTCACTTAGGAAGGCTTTCTTATCTCTCCTTGCTATTCTTTGGAACTCTGCATTCAGAGGAGTATATCTTCCCTTTTCTCTTTTGCCTTTCTCGTCTCTTCTTTTCTCAGCTATTTGTGGGCCTCCTCAGATAGTCGTTTTGCTTTTTTGCACTAACCATTTTGCCCTTTTGCCTTTTTCCACCTCCTATGGATCCAACACATTTTCTGAATGATTAGTCTGGTTTGAATAGGCAAGGGGTGGGGAAGAGCTGAGCTGTTCATGTCAGAATTATAGGAAAGCAACCAATGAGAACTATTTATGCTAAGTTCCTTCCTGGCTTCTTCTATAGGGCGGCAGAATGGTGACAGTTATAAGACGTGGTGTGAAATGGAGTAGGTCTGAACCAGCACCCTCTCAGATCTTTCAGGTCTTTTCCCTGGCCTTAAACAATCTGACTACATCCTAGAGGTCAAAGTCCAAACTGTGGAGATAGACTCCCTGGTTCAAACCCCAGTTCTGCCACTTACTAGCTGTGCAAATTCTGGCAAATTACATAATCTCTTTGTGCCTCAGCATCCTCATCTGTTAAGTGGGAATAATGATGAAACCTTTCCCATAGGGATATTGTGAAGATTAAATGTTGTTGCTGTTGTTTAGTTGCTCAGTCATGTCTGAATCTTTGCAACCCCGTGGACTGTAGACTGCCAGGCTCCACTGTCCATGGGATTCTCCAGGCAAGAATACTGGAGTGGGTTGCCATTTCCTTCTCCAGGGGATCTTCCCCAACCAGGGGTCAAACCCACATCTCCTGCATTGGCAGGTGGATTCTTTGCCACTGAGCCACCAGGGAAGCCCAGAAGATTCAAGCTTAGATTAAATGAGACGCTTTGAACCAGGTTGGGCACATGGAACACTACCTCAGTGTTGGCTATTGTATCCATGTGTATTTGTTGGGATTTTAACTTGAGAAAGAGAAGGATAAAAGCTGACAGGTTCACTGCTATAGATCTAGCATTTAGCACAGTGCAGCAGCAGGTGCTCAGTAAATATGTGTGAACTAGTGTCTTGCAAGAGGTCAAAAGCTTGATTTACAGAGCAATACAGACAGAAAAAGAAATGCCCACCCAAAAACCAGTGAGGCAATGCTTAATTCCTTACCTATGATAATAGCAGAAGTTTGGTCTTAAATACTTGTATAATAGAATTACACAGACACAGGCTTGAAACAGACATCAAGGACAATGGCAGATATACTTATCCTAACCAACCAGACAAAATTTAAGGATATAATTAGGAATGTACTTGTTGAAGACTTTGACTAGAGTGAAATACATGCAGACTGTCTCCAGGCCCATCCAAGTCAAAGACACGAGCAGGAAGTAATGAAGTGCCACAGCAGCTGTGATACAATGGCCCGCTTTCTGAAATGATGATGACCAGGAATTGACTAGAAATACGGGGTTTAGCATCAGTAGTGCTGTGTACAAGTTGTTCAGGATTTTGGAAGGATGATCTTTTCGAAGTTTGCTAAAGGAGAAGGTGCAATGTGAGGCAGGGTCTCTGCTTTTGATCAAGCATGGCCATGCTTTCTATGTATAATAATTAAAAGAATAAAAGAACTGTCTATTAAAATTTAATTATTCATATTACCTTATATGTACTAAATTTTTGAGTCCCCCACCATCTTTCCAGGTAGAATCAAAATATTTCAAATAAGGTGACCTTTAGTAATAAGAATAATAATAGCTTCTCTCAGCTAAGCAGTCCCTTTTTTTGAAGAAAAGGAAGGAAAGATTTTCTTGGATACTACAATTCCACCATCACTCCTTCAAGTGACTCAAGACTAAATCTACACATGACCAAGTAGCAGGATGACTATAGGAACCATTTCACATAGTTACTTGGGTATTTCAAAGATCCAGACACTTGACTTCATGGAATTTTTCAAGAATTTTCAATTTTCACTTGAAAAGAATTTTCCAGTCTTTTGCCTATTTTTAATGTATTGTCTTTCTTTTGCTTTTTGCTTTGTAGTTTTTAATATATTCTGCATACAAGTCCTTTGTCAGATATATGTATAGTGAATATCTTCTCTTAACCTGTGGCTTGCATTTTCACTATTTTCATGGTATCTTTTGATGAAAAAAAAACTCTTAATTTTAATGAAGTTCAATTGATTAACTTTTTCTTTAATACTTAATGTTTTTGTACCCTGTTGGAGAAATCTTTTCCTATTTCAAACCTATAGTTGTTTTAAAAATTCAATTACAATCTTTTTTTCAGAGGAGCCTTGATTTTTTTTAACCTGGCCACTTCATAATCTAAAGGATCTGACCTCTGCCTATTGTGATGAATAAGAACATTTTTGTTAAATTAACACAAAATTAACAAGGTTACAATGCCAAGAGCATCCATCAAACCAAATTAAACTTAGAGTAAAACTCTACCAACTTACTGAAAAGCTAAGTATGTCACTATTGCAGCTCCCAGGAAAATGGAGGAGATTCCATATCTGATGTGTGTTATAATCACTAATATCCATTCATTCACTGCATCCACTGCAGATCTGGATAAATCCTAGGGAATGCAATGTGTTGTATTTTATACATTTGGCTAGGCAAGTTTATGGTTAAAAAGTTTTCAGTGCTCACTAACAGGAGGTTCCCAGGACCTACAGCATCTCTGTTAAAGCTCTTATAAAACCTGAGTATGTAGATGGATATACAGTAAGACTGTATATTGTTCGTTGATTATGCCTAGTGCAACTTACTGTGTATGGGGCATGGAGAGTCATCAACAGCACTGGAAGAACATTTAGTCCTTGGTTTTATTGTCATTAACATGTTCCACACTTCAAATATAACCAAACTAATAGATGTGAATTTGAGATACAAAGTGAATTATTATCTGAACTGAGCGTTCCAAAACATTGCACGGAACATCAAAAAAATGTTCCTTTCCCTTAGACCTTCAATAATTTTCATAAAATTAAGAGACAAAGTGGACCTTAGAGATCACATAAACCAGTAATTTCTTAACCTGAGGACTATAAAAGACTTGAAATGGTATGCAAATTACTCGAATATATTTGAGCATCATTCTGGGAAGACGGTCCATACTTTTCATCAGATGGCAGTGGCTTCGTGACTCCTGAAAGTTGAACAAATGCTGGTCCACGCTGGTAGTTCTTAACTGGCCACAGTTTTACCCCTCCCCTGGCACAGGTGGCAAAGTCTGGAGACATTTTTGGTCGTCACTCCTGAAGAAGGTGCTACCGGCATCTAGTGGGCAGAGAACAGGCATGCTGCTAAACACCCTTGAATGCACAAAACAGCACCCACAACAAAGAAATATTTGACCCAAAATAGTAAGAGTGCTAAGGTTACGACATCCTCATCTACCCCAATCTTTCACATTCCAGAAGACAAATTTAAGATCCAAACAAGTGAAATAACCTGACCAAGATCACATAGATAGCTAGTAACAAAGCTAGACTGTGAACCATGGTCTTTTGACTCATGCTGTAATGTTCTAACCAATTTGCAGGAGGGTAAACAAAATTCTTACAGTTCAATAAGTATCAATGGATTACCTCTTATTTGTTGAGTAGACATGGTTAAAAAAAAAGAAAGAAAAAGAAAACTATAAAACAGATTCTCAGCCCTCAGGGAGTTTACCATTAGTAGAAGAAACAACTCATACACAACACATTCATATACCAGTATATAATATATACAGTACAGTAACTTAGGAGAACTAAGAAATAAGAACTAAGAAAGTATTCAAGGGTGGGTAAAGAAGAAGGAAATGCATTTGAGAGCCATTTTGAAGGAAAACTCAAGTCCTGATGTTAGGGAGGACCATAGGAAATGAAGGAGAGGAGGATTAACAGTTACTCCAAGGCTCTAAGCCTGGATATGCAAGTTGATCAGAAAACTCATGTTTGGTTAACTATCACAAGTATTAAAAATAAAAATTTCTTTCTTACACTGCAATGTGGCAATAACTATTAAAATTTAATATTCTAAGTGGAAGCAGTTCTACTTCCATCAATTTATTCTATAGAAATACACCAGTATTAGAAGACAAATAAATAAAAATGTGTACTATAGCATTGTTCATAATGGAGAAAAACAGTAACAACTCAAATGCTTACTGTAGCAGATTGGTTAAATTCCACTGTGGAATACCATAAAAATATTTTTAAAAATTTAAGTAGATAGACATATATTTGCTTGAAAGGTGTCCAATATATATTGTTAAGTGAAAAGCAAGTGGTAAAAACAGTATGTATAATTTGATCCCATTTTTTAAAAAAACAAAAGATATATTAATATACATATACAGGAAAAGAATTTGAAAGAACATACATAAAGGTGTTAAAGATGGTGATTTCTCTGGAGGGGGATTATAGAGACCTTTTCTGTAAACTTTGAATTTTGAGAAATCGGCATTAATTTTACAAGGAAAAAAAATAAGCATTCATTTCAATTTGCTCCACTTTGAATGAACAAGGTGGGGGGCTTTTTTCCACTTGCATGTCACTTTTCCATAACTTAGTTCATACATATATTCTTAGTCTGTAATCTAATAAAAGTTGTCAAAACTCTATTAAGGAGTGATTATGAGGCAACCAGGCTTCCCTGGTGGCTCTGACGGTAAGGAATCTGCCTGCAATGCAGGAGACCTGGGTTTGACCCCTGGTTCGGGAAGATCCCCTGGAGAAGAGAATGGCTATCCACTCTGGTATTGTTGCCTGAAGAATTCCATGGACAGAGGAGAGTGGTGGGCTACAGTCCATAGGGTCTCAAAGAATTGGACATGACTGAGCGACTAACACTTCACACATTGAGACAACTCACCATTAAGACTCCGAAATGGGTAAGATGATCACACTGACAAGACTGTGTAATTTACGTTTGTTTCCTTTACATTACAGCCTGATGAATTCCATCCACCTTGCCCATCTGCAAGTGACAGAAGGGAATTTCAAAGCAATTTTGCTTTTCTCAGAAATGTTTGACTTTTCATTATATGTACCTTTCCAACGTGTGCTATAATTAGTATTGTTTGTTAAGACAGCAGGATAGCAGTATAATTGAACACTGAAATTAAATTAATCCTAATAGGCAGAACTGACTTGTGGAGGACTTCATAAATGGCATAACTTCTTTGGTTCTCACTTTTCCTGTTCTTCTACAGATTAGGACAGACTTTAATGATGAACAACAGTCCTGCCACCATGCTGGGGTGACAGAGTAAGGACTGTTTTTTTCAAGTAGCACAAAGAGGAAACAGATCTAGAACTTTTTGAAAGGTCTGAGCTATGGAATATAGGCTGACACGTGGGGTTCCTCAATGGGGCTGGAATAAACATTTGAAACAACCAGCTCAACCTAGAATTCAAATGGTCTCAAGTGTTTTGCATTCAAGTCAGGTTATGGTCTAGAACTCCTTAGGGCCAATTAAAGCCTCTGGTCTACTTGACACCTGCCTAGTTTCTCACTCCTGAGCACATTCAGGGTTCTAGAACTAACCCACATACCTTGAGAACTTGTAGATCTTGGGTACTAGATGACATTTAAAGTTAAACCTCTAGAGTAGTACTAGACCAGAGGGGTTCTCCTAGGACAGGCAGCTAAGTGTGGTTTAAAATTTGTCCATCCGGGATAATACTAAGAGATTCCAGAAGTTCTAGATCCATGGACAGAGGGTGGGGGCAAAAGATGAGCTGGAAAGAGCCCATTAATGGATATTAATGAATACACAGATCAACTTATTGGGGCTTTGGGGGACAAAGCTTATCATTTTACAGAAATCTTACCCTGAATGACTTGAAGGGGACCAGGAAAGGACAGTGCTCTCTTTGTTGTAAGAAAGCAGTAGTATTCCCTTCCCTCACCCCAGGATTCCAAGGATACTAAAAAAGGAAACATCCCAGACAGAGCTTCTACATGTGGAAGGACTGCTCCCAGAGACACTCCTGGCATTCCAGGAGCAATTGCTTCTGTGTGGGAATTTTCTGAGATTGGGCTACATCCCTACAGATTCCAATGGCAATGGTCAAGCTTAAGAGGATCCCATTCAGCAATCCCTTTCCATCACCCTTTCTCTCTCTTTTTAAAAATTTTTATCAGAGTATAGTTGATTCACAATGTATTAGTTTCAGATGTGCAGCAAAGTGAATCAGACATACATATATCCACTCGTTTTAGATTCTTTTCCCATATAGGCCATTACAGAGTATTGAGAAGAGTTCCCTGCGCTAGACAGTAGGTCCTTATCAGTTAACTATTTTATATGTAGTAGTGTGTATATGCCAATCCCAAACTCCCAATGTATCCACCTCACCCCCTGCTAACCATAAGTTTGTTTTCTACATCTGGGACTCTATTTCTGTTTTGTAAGGTAAGTTCATTTATAGCCTTTTTTTAGATTTCACATATGAGTGATATCATGTGATATTCCTTTCTCTGTTTGACTTACTTCGCACCTTTAGAGCTCCTCTAAGTCCATCTATGTTGCTGCAAATGGCATTATTTCCACTACTCTTTCTCTTATGGCCCCCAAAGACTCATACTCAGTCAAGTAGGAAGGGTCCATAGAGACCAACCAGAATGTCTTATCCCCTCCATGAAAAGATAAAAAGATGGAAGCACCTAGAGAGTAAACGGACCACTCAAGGTCACACAGTCAATGTAGAAGAGGGAAAAACAGAGGAGATAGTAGACCTGGAAGATCTCATGGAAAAGCTCAGATAAAGAGCCAGATCTTCATTCTTCAGCTTTCTTCAAACAGCTCAAGGCTGCTCTGTACTGCTGTTTTCCAACTTTCTTTCTTCCAGTTTGCTGAGTTATGTGCTTTCTTTCTAATCTCCTAAATAAGTCTTTTTTCAAAAAGAAAGTTTTAAAAATGAAACTCCCATGCCCTAATTAGATATGAAGCACATTCATATCTTGGTCATTTGGAGTTCCCTGTAGGGTCTGTTAAGACAGTAGCTTCAGTACAGCTTGCTCCCACGTAACTCCCAAATAGCAACATGGTCAAGGACAAAGTCTCACTGAGAGCAAAAGCCGAAGTTTGCTATGAAAATTACTTATTGTTATTCCCAAAGTCCCAAAAGGCACAGCAAACTTGATCATAATTCTAGAAAAAAGAAAAATCAGAGGCAAATAGCTTTCCTTGTGACTGTCACCAAATAATGACAACTACACACAAGTCTTTTCTTCTTGATGTTTTGTCGAAGAGTAGACACATACACACACCATTTGTAAGCTGGTTTTAAAATAAACTCCAAGTATCTTGGAGTTTACAAGTGAGTAACAAAACAATATGTTACTGCTGCATAGTGATCTGGTATGTATCCTTTAATATCTTTGGTAAAGTGAGAATTTGCCATGTCTTCCTGGTACAAGGCCCAGGAGGAGGATTGGAGTAGCTCTGATGTGCGGTAGGTGCTTCTTGTGAAATTCTGGAATTTGGGGCTCATAGCTGAGATCGAGCCTTATGGATACAATATTCAGATGCCTCAGGCTTCCTTGGTGACTCAGGGGTAAAGAATATGCCTGCCAGTGTGACATGGGTTTGATCCCTGATCCAGGAAGATTCCACATGCTGTGGAGCAACTAAGCCAATGAGCCACAACTACTGAGCCTATGCTCTAGAGTCCAAGAGCCAAAACTACTATGCCCACGTAGACCCTGTGCTCCACAACAGAAGCCACGGCAATGAGAAGCCCAAGAACTGCAACTCCATAGTGGCCCCCGCTCACCACAACTAAAGAAAAGCCCACACAGCAACAAAGACCCAGCAGAGCCAAAAATAAAATAAGTAAATTTAAAAATAAAAAAAGATCGATCTGCCTCCTCATCAGGTCTAGTGAGCATTCCTGAAGCCTCACCAGCTCCTGCAATCTCCAAGGAGCTGGAGGGCAATTAGAAATTGGTTATGGGGGATGCCTAGAGAGCTGTGGCCCCAGCCAGAATTAAGAGATCTTACCTGTTAAATATATTTCATTTGGTATCTTTTTAAAAGAATTCCTACTCCCACTCTTCCTTTTTTCCTTCTAGAATTAAGACCTGTGAAAAATATGCTCTACCATATGGTCTTTTAGATTGGCAATGAAGGAAGCTATTAAGACTCCACACTGGACATAGATTAACATCAAAGAATGGAGTAGTAGTTTATTCTTATATCACGGCTAAATTTGAGCATTTAGTAATATATACCTTATGTTATGCCATATGACTATGGTTTTAATTCTTTGGTGATAATTAATACATATTTTAATGCTCTTCATGGAAATTCAAAGGATAAAAATGTTTCACTATGTTGAATTAATTTGTTTGCCTTTCTCAAAAATAAATGGAATTAAATATCATTTAGAGTGATGGGAAAACCAAAAGATCCTCTTGCCCCCAGTCACTCCCCTGTTGATCTGCCACAGTGCTGGAAGCCTGTTGCTACTTATCCCTTTGGACTAAGGCATTATTTCTAAAGTCCCCAATTACAATACACCTCTGCTACCTGGAAGGAAACAATCTTCGTTAAATCTTGGAATCACATCTGCTAAGTAGCCAACTATTTTTAACAGGAGATTCGAGGAGGGGTTCTGAGGCCTTTTTATTTTGAGATGAAAATGGATATGTTACCTGGTTTCCTTGAACATGTTGCAGAGTAATAACCACTGGGTCTGCCAAGTTTTGAATGGATATATCAGAAATGCTGGCACTCACGACATATGTGGTTAATGCTTTTGTGATGTTTTTGGTCTGCGGATGAAACATACAAGGAAGAGGAGTTCAGGTCCTACCTTTCTAATTTCTGGCATGTTAATCATCAGTCTAGAATTCTGAAGTACTGCACGGCATTAGGTACAGACATGTGGAAAATAAAATCAAAAGCTAAGAGGGAAGTTTCAGAGATAATTTAGCTCATCTCCTATCTTCACATCAGGTCTAAATTATACCCAGCTGGACCAATTTCCAGCCATATACCCAAATATCTATCCAATGAGCATTGGTTTTGCACCTGCAACAAAGTTCAGCTATTGTCTACTAGTGAATTCCAGACTCTGACATGACGCTGCTGCTGCTGCTGCTAAGTTGCTTCAGTCATGTCCAACTCTGTGCGACCCCATAGACGGCAGTCCACCAGGCTCCCCCGTCCCTGGGATTCTCCAGGCAAGAACACTGGAGTGGGTTGACATGACGCAGTTCATCCCAATTCTAACCCTCACCCATCCTAACTTTCTTTGAGAGAGCCTCTCCTTATAAGGAACATCAGCTCATCATGGGTTAGTTACAACCTCTTCCTGTTGCATCCTCATTGGCAATGGAAGCTGGTTGATCATCATCCAGCTTGGAACAGTGTCCTCCCAGGACACCGTGGCCTCTTGAGCATAGGCACTGTGTGTCCTGGTGTCCCCTGCATGGCCTAGCACACAACAGGGGTTTTATCTTGTACTTACGGTGAGCCAGTTACTTTGTTAAGGGCGTTTCACGTGCACTATCTTCAGTTCTCACTGGAACAATGTAGGCATTTTTCAGGTATACTGGGGCTTGGGAAGGTTCAAAAGCTTGGACAAAGTCACACAGTTGGTGAATGACAGAGCAGGGATGCATCATAAATGTTGGTCTAAAGGAAATGTAGCTATTGAGATGCAGAGCTTGCTAATGCAGAGCCATTGAGATGCTGGGCCCATGAGCCACAGGCCAAGGCTCTAGGCGGCCAGGCAGCTGGGAAGGAGCTGCTTCTGGGGCTCACCTGAAGAGACGGGAGGTGGGGCGGGTACAGGGCAGGATAGAGAGGAAGCAAAGCCTCTGAGGACTTGCCAAGAAAGCCTAGAAATGGGGCGCCCTGATGATGTCCCATGAAGAACCTGCTGGGCCACTTTTAGAAGATGCCAAGCCCTCAAATTTCCTCAAATTTTCCAAAATCACGGCAGATGGTGACTGCAGCCATGAAATTAAAATACGCTTGCTCCTTGGAAGAAAAAGCTATGACAAACCTCAACAGGGTATAAAGGTCCATATAGTCAAAGCTATGGTTTTTCCAGTAGTCATGTATGGATGTGAGTTGAGAGTTGGACCATAAAGAAGGCTGAGCACCGAAGAATTGATGATTTTGAACTGTGGTGCTGGAGAAGACTCTTGAGAGTCCCTTGGACTGCAAGGAGATCAAACCAGTCAATCCTAAAGGAAATCAACTCTGAATATTCATTGGAAGGACTGATGCTGAAACTGAAGCTTCAATACTTTGGCCACCTGATGTGAAGACCTGACTCTTTAGAAAACACCCTGGTGCTGGGAAAGATTAAGGGCAGGAGGAGAAGGGGACGACAGAGGGTGAGATAGTTGGATGGCATCACCGACTTAATGGACATGAGTTTGAGCAAGCTCTGGGAGATGGTGAAGGACAGGGAAGCCTGGTGTGCTGCAAACCATGGGATTGCAAAGAGTTGGACACGACTGAGCAACTGAACAACAACAAATTTCTGAGCCCTTCAGCCACTGAGAAATGAGGAATTATGAACACAGCCTGGGGCTCCCTGAGGAAGCTACTCACTTTCTGTTCCTGACCAGCTCTGTCAACCAAAGCCAGCATGGTGGTTCAGTGCTTCCCTTCCCAGAGGAATCCCCCGGGGCAGTTCTTATGTAGAGGAGGGTTTGCAGCAAGATCCAGAGGAAAAGGTCCTGGCCGATGGTTAAAAAAACAAGTCCTAGAGGATCCTGCTGTGATTTATGTCAGAGAGTGTTTTGCCTATGTTTTCCTCTAGGAGTTTTATAGTGTCTGGTCTTACATTTAGATCTTTAATCCATTTTTAGTTTATTTTTGTGTATGGTGTTAGAAAGTGTTTTAGTTTCATTCTTTTACAAGTGGTTGACCAGTTTTCCCAGCATCACTTGTTAAAGAGGTTGTCTTTCTTAAAAAACTGGAAATAGAACTGCCATATGACCCAGCAGTCCCACTGCTGGGCATACACACCGAGGAAACCAGATCTGAAAGAGACACGTGTACCCCAATGTTCATCGCAGCACTGTTTATAACAGCCAGGACATGGAGGCAAACTAGATGCCCATCAGCAGACGAATGGATAAGGAAGCTGTGGTACATATACACCATGGAATATTACTCAGCCGTTAAAAAGAATTCATTTGAATCAGTTCTAATGAGATGGATGAAACTGGAGCCCATTGTACGGAGTGAAGTACGCCAGAAAGATAAAGACCAATACAGTATACCAACACATATATATGGAATTTAAAAAGATGGTAAATGATAACCCGATATGCAAAACAGAAAAAGAGACACAGATGTACAGAACAGACTTTTGGACTCTGTGGGAGAAGGCGAGGGTGGGATGTTTTGAGAGAACAGCATCAAACTATGTGTATTATCAAGGGTGAAATAGATCACCAGCCCAGGTTGGATGCGTGAGACAAGTGCTCGGGGCTGGTGCTCTGGGAAGACCCAGAGGGATGGGGTGGGGAAGGAGGTGGGAGGGGGGATCGGGATGGGGAACACATGTAAATCCATGGCTGATTCATGTCAATGTATGGCAAAAACCACTACAATATTGTAAAGTAATTAGCCTCCAACTAATAAAAATAAATGGAAAAAAAAAAAGAAAAAAAAAAAACAAAACAAGTCCTAGCCCAGGCCCTCTTGTTTCTTGAAAGTCCCTTCCCCTTTCGGGGACACTGGTAACATGAGAAAGGTGGACCAAATACCTAACAACCCTCCCAACTTAGTCTCAGAGATGTGGTTTTCTATAGTGAGAAGGCCAAAGGAAGAGAAACACATAGTGACTTGGGACTGAATTAACCTACTTTCTGGCTTTATTTCCTTGACCTAAAAAGTGGCAACCATTCAGGTAAAGGAACTAAACCCTTGCTCACTCTTCTACCCTCTAGTTCTAGGCTCTGGTTGGACCTATTTCCATTTTTGAAGCATTACAGAAGCGGTTTCCTCTGCCTGAAACACTCTTCCCTCCTTCTCCTCACCCTTTCAAATCTTCTAGCTGGTACTTGACCTCCATCTCAGATGACACATCTCCTACAGAGGCCTTTCCTGAGCTCCCAGATAGCTGGGGTGCTGGGGCTTTGTGCTTCCAGAGCCCCTGGGCCATATTGTACTTGCCTTGGGCTTTGGCCCTCTCCCCAAGAGCCACCACTAATGGAGGGGTGGAAGAGGAGGCACATGTTTTCCAAGAGTGGTGTCTTATTAACAATATGGGGCTTCCCTGGTGGCTCAGACAGTAAATATTCTGCCTGCATTGCAGGAGACCCAGGTTCGATCCCTGGGTTGGGAAGATCCCCTGGAGAAGGAAATGGCAACCTACTCCAGTATTCTTGCCTGGAGAATTCCATGGACAGAGGAGACTTGTGAGCTACAATCCATGGGGTCACAAAAAGTTGGACATGAGTGAGTGACTAACACTTTCACTTAAGGTAATATGTTGTAATGACAGTTAAGGTTTTGATCAAAAGATATTAGAAGAAGTAGTGTGAAAGCAGAGCTGTGAGACTTTGAACTTGGGTGGGGGAGGGTTTGTAGTTAAACTGTGGCATTTTTTGTATGTGCTTACTCCCCCAAAATGAGTGGCTCAGGTCCCAGCCTCAGGTCACCCCCTTGCGTGTGAGAACCCTCCCCCATACAGCACCACACAATACACATAGTAGGAATTTAATAAATATTTGCTAGTTGAATAAATAACTGGGTGAATAAATGAATAAATTGTGTCCCTTCCCCTTTCTGGGTCTCAATATCCTCATTGGTAAAATGAGGAGATGGGACACAATGAATTATAAGGATCCTTCCGGTTCTGAAATTGATGATAGGTTACTTCTAATCCTTCTTCATCTGCCACTATGACGTCTGAAGGCTAATTTTGGCAAAGATCTTTAATCTTTTTCAGTAGAAGGTGTTAGTGAATAAAAATGACTTATTAGGTGTGAAATTTATGCAAAACAGGTTTATCTTTTATTTTACAAAACAAGCACACCTCTCTGAAGAAAGGAGAGAAGCTAAGACCAAAATAATGGCATCTAAGGTGACAGAAATTACAAGCTGGCCAAAAGTGCCATGAGTGCTATGAATCACATTCGTAATTTTTATTATGATTATTTGTTCATTAACTGGCTTGTCCTGGGTCCAGCTATTTTTCTCCATTAAAAATGCCTAATAAATATATAGCTAGTGAAAGCATATTGAGTACCTAGCCCTATGCTAGGTGCTATGAAAATAAAACATGTCTGAGCCATGACACATGCCACAACCTCCTTGGGAATACCAATCTAGAAACTAGGCAGAGGTGTAACACAAGAATACAAGCAGAGGGTAAGGAGGAGAGCAGAGGTTCATGAACTTTAGGCAAACTTCCCGGGTGGAATTTGAGCTAAGCCCATAGGAACAAATAGAATTTAGACAGAGAGGGGAGCAATTACAGAAGTCCAGGAGAACAGCATCCTGGAGATATAGCTGGAGATAATGTTATAATGAATTGATATGCAGTATGTTTAAGCTGGCTCAGTACAACCGCCTCCAAATCACTGTGGAAATTTGACCATTAGAAATTCATTTGTTTGGATAGTCTCTTTTAAAAATGTGCACACCCAGGCACTAGTTCATGAACCTCATAAATATTTGAACTTTGGAGTCAGACACCCTGGATTTGATTCCTAGCTATGCCACTACCTAGCTGTGTGATTTTGGGCAAAATTACTTAAGCTCTGTGTCTTAGTCTGTTAGGGCTGCTATAACAAAGTCCAGATTACATGGCTTATAAACAACAGAAATTTATTTTTCACAGTTCTAGAGGCTGCAAGTCCAAGACCAAGGTGCCTACATAGTTGGGTTCTAGTGAAGGTTTGCTTTCTGGTTGACACCTTCTTGCTGTATTCTCACATGGTGGAAGGGGTGAGAGAACTCTCTGAGGCTTCTTCCATAAGATCACTAATCCCATTCATGAGGTCCCCATCCTCATGACATAATCACCACCCAAAGGACTCACCGGGTGATACATCACCTTGGGGGTTAAGATTTCAACAAAAGAATTTTGAGAGGATACAAATGTTCATATCAGAGCGCTCTTTGAGTCTTGGAGTATAAATACTAACAATTAAGAGTGGTCATCAGCAACATCATGCCATCTCTGAGCGCTCTCTTCCCAGCAGCTGGGTGGGACAGAGCAGGCTGAAGAAATGGGCTTTTCGTTAGGCAGAGCCCCAAGATAATCAAATAGTAAAATCAATGCAAACACTTACATGGTGTTAATTGTGTACAAGGCACTATTCTAAGCTTTTTATATGTATTAAGTCCTTTAATCCTTCAACATCCCAGTGAGGTACTACTATCCTCCTGTTTACATAGGAGGAAACAAAGGCACTGGGAGTTGAGGAACTTGCCCACGAGTTCATGTGGGTGGACAATGGCACAGCCAGCTTTAAATTCTGCATCTGGCCCCAGGGTCCCTGCTGTTAACCACCACATCATACTGCCTCTCTGTCTAATAACAGGTGAGGACAGAAGCCCTTAGAGAAGGTTCTGTGGAGGCGGTGGGAAAGAGCAACCATGTCTGCAGTTAAGTGTCCTGCTGGATACCACTCAGCTTCAAATAAATTGGCCTGAGAAATGTGTGTGTTGGCTTTGAGGATACAGGGGAGATTTGGGAGGGGAGCACAGATAAGCCCAGATGGCATTTCATCAGGAGAATTCGCTGTACGTTTCTGGTTTTGAAACATCTTGAGGCCTCCGTTTGGTCATCAGATAATCCTTAAGGTCCCTTCCAAAGCTGAGAAGCTGTGAAAATGAAAAACTGAGGAACATCATTAAAGTAGACGTTGATTCATGCTGAGAGCCAGGGGTTGTGCTGGAAGATTTGCAGAATAAATAGGAGAGCATATTTGAGAATAAACAGCACATCATGGAAATAGCAAGAGTTCATAATTACAGTGAGTCACCATATGTCGGTTCATGACAGTTACCAGAGGCAAGAACTTACCTTAAAGAGTGAAGTTTGGCCAAAAAAATTAAACAAGATGGTGTGTAAGCTGCTAAGAGGAATTCTCTCCCTCAGTGATTTAGGTAAATATATGGAGGCCAAAACTCTCCCCAAGGGGACTTTGTCTAGGGAAATCTGTCAAGGAAAACCAGGAAATAAAAAACAGATTCATCATCCATCAGCTTGAAGTCCTCGCCACTTTCTGCCCCAACCCCAGCCTCAGCCCTGGAGGCTGAGGGCTGAAGGGTGAGAACTAGCTCCACCAGCTATGCAAATCTTTTATTGAGTGGACCAAAAAGCTCCTTCAGGTTTTTGAACAATGCTATTGAAAAACTTTTGTTGCGGCTGAATGAACATTTTGGCCAACTCAATACATGCACACACTCAGATTATAGGCCAAGATGTGACCCAGGGGGAACACAGACCCAGACACACACACACACCACTTTTCCTTTCTTGATCTATCCTTATATCTGTCCCTTCGATCTGCTTCCACCTGGATATTCATAGAGGTGGAAGAGGGATGACAGATAAGGTGATTTACCATAATTCTCAGGAATAAAGGCCAGTCTTCAAAAGCAGGCTACCTTCTCCCATACAGTTCTGAGAGAGGAAGAAAAAAAAAAAAAACAGAAAAAACCCAACACAGTGACATTAGGCATTGTCTTACAGTTTATTGAGCAATGCTTTTCTTAAAATGTGGGGCAGGGAAGTGAGGCATTAAGCCTTAGGAATTAGAGGCTCACTATTAGAAGAGTTTGCTGATTTGATTGGTGCGTGTGAGCATGTTAAGTCGCGTCAGTTGTGTCCGACTCTTTGCAACCCCAAGGACTATAGCCTGCTAGGCTCCTCTTTCCATGGGATTCTCCAGGCAAGAAGACTGGAGTGGGTTGCCATTCCCTTCTCCAGGGGATCTTCCCAACCCAGGGATCGAACCCACGTCTCTTATGTCTCCTGCGTAGGCAGGCAGGTTCCTTATTGCTAGCACCACCTGGTAATAGTATTTGATAAGTACAGGTATATTTTTGAGAGTGAAAGAGGGCTTTATCAATAATTACACTGGAACCACAGTTGCAAACCTGGACTCTCCCAGGAAAAACAAGGGTATATGAGACCCTTACATGCATCCTGTCATTGAAACTCTCTATTGACTCTGAAAGATATACAGTATTATATCAGGAAATGAAGGCTTAGAAAAGTTAAGTGACTTGTCTAGGGTCACACAGCTGGGATGTAGCTGAACAAACAAAAATGTAATCTGCACCCACATTTCCCCCTTTATCCATTTTGCTTTTCAAGGAACAATTATCTTGCTGGGTATATCATGGGAAGATGAAAGTTTGTAATATTTCTGAAAATGAATTGTGAGCCCAAAAGCCACAATTGAACTGGCACAAATGAACTTTGCTACAATCAAGTACTATGAAGAGGTGATGATTTAGCTTCAACATGTGAGCGATTTTGGTACCAAGAAGTTCATTGGGGTTGCTGGGCTTTTTTCTTGACCAGGGTCTTTAATAGAAAACCCTATATGTAAACAAAATGCAGTGGGAAGACATTTACTTCCAGTATGGTTGAGTAGCTCCAGATGGACTCAGCCTTCCTACATATAACAACTATACTGAATACAATGACTTGAAGACACTGGAAAATGAACAAAACCAGGCAGGCTCTGGAGAAGAGTAGACACTTGGAAAAAAGTGGCATCACAAGGTGAATTAGCTCTTTTTACAGCTGTTAGCCAGATGACAGCCTGAAACAAACACTGTGAAAGACACTCAAAATTCTGATAGAAAACCTTCAGTCTTTGTGGCATGAAGAACCAGAAAACAAAGGTCAAAGTAACTACAGCCACTGGGAGGTCAACGGGAGATCTTGGAAAGGAGAGAGCTAGTGATGGAGAGCCAAAATTCTGAGTGTAAACTCAGCCTGACTTCAGAACCACATATATATAGGACAGACTTCAACTAAGGATAAAGGAATTTAACTGACATTTGAGCTGCCATCCAAGAGATGGAATCTAGTTTGACTCCAACCGTGTTAATTGTCTGGTATAACAAAAACAAATAATTTTCAGAGAAACACAGAAAAATCCAGAGTCTCCACAATATATCATTCACAAAAGCCAGGACATAATCCAAAGTTACCCTATATGTTAAGAAAAAATGAAAATGACCCATTTAAAGTGAAGACAGTCAATGGAAATCAATCTTGAGATTACTCAGATGTTAGAATTAGCAGACAAGGATTTTAAAGTAGTTAGTATAATTATGCTTAAGTGTTTAAAGAAAATACACTTGCAATTATGCTAAAGGAGTAAATAACAGAAACAGAAGCAAAAAAGAACGAAATGGAAATTTTAGAACTAAAAATACAATATTGAAATTTTAAAAAATTGCACTCAGTGGACTCAGTAGTGACATGAAGATGACAGAGGTCAGTGAACTTGAAGAGAAATCAATAGAAATTATACTATCAGAAGACTAAATAGTAAAATTATTGCAAACATGAACACAGTCTCAGGGACCTGTGGGGCAGCATCAAAAAATCTTACATCTGTGTAATCAGAATCCCTAAAGGAGAGGAGAGAGAGAATGGTGAAGAACCAATATTTAGAAAAATAATGGCAGAAATCTCCCCAAATTTGGTGAAAGATATAAATTTACAGATTCAAGAAACTCTGCAAACTTCAAATGGGAAAAATATAAAGAAACACATGCCTAGGCACATAATAGTCAAACTGCAAAAAAAAAAAAGAGAGAAAATATTGAAAGCAAAGAGAGAAAAATGACACATTACACATCACAAATAGAGAAATAAAATTCAGATGATTACTGATTTCTGATCAGAGAACATGGAGGCCAGAATAGAATGGAACAACATCTAAAATGCTGTCAATCCAAAATTCCATAGTAAACAAAAATACCCTTCAAATAAAGGCCCCAAAAAAATTTTTTTAGATAAATGAGAGCCAGGAAAATTCATTATCATTAGACCATGTACTACAAGAAGTGCTAAGTGAATTTCTTCAAATTGAAGGGAAATGTCACCAGACCTTCAGGAAGAAATGAAGAATATTGAAAATAATAAACATCTCGATAAACATAGGGCTTCCCTGGTGACTCAGATGGTAAAGAATTTGCCTGCAGTGCAGGAGACCCAAGTTTGATCCCTGGATCAGGAAGATCTGCTGGAGAAGGGAATGGCAACCCACTCCAGTATTCTTGCCTGAAGAATCCCATGGACAGAGGAGACTGGTGGGTTCCACGGGGTTGCAAAGAGTCAGACACAACTGAGCAACTAAAACTTTCACACTTTCCCTGGTGACTCAGACAGTAAAGAATCTGCCTGCAATGCAGGTTCAATCCTTGAGTCAGGAAGATCTCTTGGAGAAGGGAATGGCTACCCACTCCAGTATTCTTGCCTGGAGAATCCCATGGACAGAGGAGCCTGATGGGCTACAGTCCATGGGGTCACAAAGAGTTGGACATGACTGAAGCCACTGAGCTTGCAAACATAAAAGGCTACTTTTAGTCTCAATTTCACTAAGACCCTTTAAAGCAATGATTATAACATTGTCTAGTGGAGTTTCTGATCTTGTTAGTAATAATACATATGACAACTATAACATAAAAGACAGAGGGTATAGGGACTTCTTTGACAGTCCAATGGTTAAAACTCTGTGTGTCCGCTGCAAAGGGTGCAGGTTTGATCCTTGGTCAGGGAACTAAGAGCCTGCATGCCACACAGCCAAAAAGAAGAAAAAAAAAAAAACCCAGAGAGAGTGAGAGAGAAAATTTCTTGAACTGAACAAAAATGAAAATACAGCATATGAACCTAAAAGCATTTTTAAAAAGACAGAGGGTATATATAGATATGTATAGTTAAAGTTTCTACATTTTCCATGAAGTGGTACAATAGTACCTCTAAGTAGACTGCAAAAATATAAGGATGTATATTGTAATCTCTAGAGCAACCATTAATAATTCAAATAGACATAACTAAAGAGGCAGAAAAAATTAAAATTCAGTTATAAAAAATATTAAATCAAAAGGAACAAAAACCAGAAGGACAGATAGAAAATAAAATCAAATGGTAGTCCTAAATACACAACCATATCAAAAATTATGTTAAATATTAAAGAAGTACACACTCTATTAAAAGGCAGATATTTTCAGATGGATAGACACAAACTGTGTGCTATCTATAAGTGCAAAAATACAAAGTAAGTGGTTGAAAAAAATATTATGTATGTATATGTATACATACAGTAAGTATAAGAAAGCTAGAATGACTATATTAAAACCATATAAAATAGATTACAAGACAAAGAGTATTATCAGAAATAAGAAAGGCTATTTCATAATGATAAACAGGTTAGGATTAGAGGTATAGTCAGGAAGACATGACAACATAAGTGTATATTCACTTAATAAACAAAGCAAAATGTGATGCAACTAAAGGGATAAATACACGATTTCACAATCCAAGTTAGAGATCTTAGCACCCCTTTAAACTAGGAAACAACCAAGAAAAAATCAGTAAAAATGTAAATGATCTGAACACTATCAACCACCTTGAGATTTAATTGATATTTGCAGTACAGCATATCCAACAACTGTAGAATGCAAATTTTTTCAAGTGCACATGAAGCACCAAGGTTTTCAAGTGTATGAAACACCAAAATAGATCATACACTGGGATATAAATCAAATGTCCATAAATTTAAATGGATTGAAGTTAAACTGAATATATTATATAACCAGAATGAAATAAACATGATATCAACAGCAATAATATATCTTAGATATATCCCAATATTTGGGACTTAACAAGTACACTCCTGGGACTTCCCTGGTGGTCTAGTGGTTAAGACTTTGCCTTCCAATGAGGGGGTGCAGGTTTGATCCCTGGTCGAGGAGCTAAGATCCCACATGCCTCATGGCCAAAAACCAAAACATAAAGCAGAAGCAATATTGTAACAAATTCAACAAAGGCTTTTAAAAAATGGTCCACATCCAAAAACTCTTTAAAAAATAAACAAATGAATACACTCCTGAATAATTCATGGATCATAGAAGAAAGTAGGAAATATTTTGAACTGCTGATGACGAAAATACAACATATCAAAAATTGCAGACTACAACTTAAAGCAGTACATAGAAAGATATTTATAGCTTTTTATGACTACATTATTAATAGAAAAGAAGAAAGGTCTAAAGTCAGTGGTCTATGGATCTACCTTAAGAAGCTAAATAAGGAAGAACAAGGTAAACCCACAATAAATACAAGGAAGGAAATATTAACAATAAAGATAGCAAGAGCAAGCCAAGTCACTTCAGTTGTATTTGACTCTTTGCCACCACATGGACTACAACCCACCAGGCTCCTCTGTCCATGGGATTTTCCAGGTGAGAATACTGGAGTGGGTTGCCCTGCACTCCTCCAGGGGATCTTCCCAACCTAGGGATTGAACATGCATCTCCAGTGGCTCCTGCATTGCAGGCAGATTCTTTACCACTGAGCCACCAGGCAAGCCCAATAATAAAGGTAAGATATTAACAAAATAGAAAATAAAAAATTAACAAAGCCAAAAACTTGTTCTTGGAAAGGATCAACAAACTTGAAAATATCCCTAGTTATACTGATCAAGAAAAAAAGAGCTAGAAAAGAAAATTATCAATATCGAAAATGAAAGAGAGATTATCACTATAGATCAGAGACTGACAAACTGGTCAGCAAGGCAAATCACACCAAGGGCCTATTTGGTAGGACTAAATATGGCTTTTATATTTCATATTTTAAATGTTGTGATAAAGAAAGAAGGAAGGAAGAAGGGAAGAAAGGAAGCAAGGAAGCAAGCAAAGCAAAGAAAAAATGTGCAGCAGAGGGAGACCATTTATAGCTTATGAATCCTAAAGTATTTACTATCTTCCTTCTACAGAAAAGTTTTGCTGACCATTCATAAATGTTATAGATGTTAAGAAATAATAGGAATGTTATGCACAACTTCTGCCAATAAACTTGAAAAGCTAACTGAAATAAATTCTTAGAAAAATATAACTAACCAAAATAGACACGAGATGAATCAGAACATCAGAAGGGCTCTACACCCATTAAACAAGTTGAATTTGGTATCACAATACTTCCCATAAAGAAATTCCAGACACAGAGAGTTTCCTAGTGAGCCCTATCAAGCATTTAATGAAGAAATAACATCAATGTCACACAAACTGTTTCTGAAAGAGTTTTATAAATTTGGTAAAACACCAACCCAAAGTCTGATAAAGAAACTAGAGGGAAAAAAAACTTTCAGGAGCTTCTCCAGTGGCTCAGTGATAAAGAATCTGCCTGCCAATGCAAAAGATGCCGGTTCGATCCCTGATCTGGTAAGATTGCACATGCCTTGGAGCAACTAAACCAGTGTGCCACAATACTAAGCCTGTGCTGCAGAGCCCGTGCTCTGCGATGAGAAGCCACCACAATGAGAAGCCTGCGCACTGCAACTACAGAAAAGTCGGTGTAGCCCCTAAGACCCAGTCAAGCCATAAACAAATAAATAATTTCAAACCTACATCCTTCATGAATATAAGTGCTAAAATACTTAACAAAATATTATCAAGTTGAAAATACCACTATATAAAAATGATAAAACATCATAATCACTAGGGTTTCTTCCAAAAATGCAAAGATTGGTTTAACATCCTAAAATCAATGTAATTTACCATATTAGATAATGGACAAAAGCCAAATGATGATTTCAAGAGATACAGAAAAAGCATTTAAAAAAATTCAACAACCACTCACAGTAAAAATTTTCAGCAAACTAGGAACAGAAGAAAACTTCCTTAATCAAATAAAGGGTATTTAAAAAACAAAACAAAAACATGGCTAATATCATAGTAATAGTAAAGTAGTGAATACTTTTCTCCTGATATCAAGACAAGATGTTCACTTTCACCACTTGGTCAACATTTTATTGCAAGTACTAATATCAAGATAAATCCAAAAGAAGGAATAAAAGGAATAAAAATTAATGAGAAAGATGGCTAATGTCACTATTTTCAGATGGCATTGCATAGAAAGGCCCAAATAATCTCTAAAACAACTACTACAGCTAATAAGTGAGTTTAGCAAGTTCATAGGATACAAAATTTAGATATATGATAGATGGATGGATAGATAGTGAGAGATTGGTGATAGATATAGCTTATCAATTTTATTTTTAAATACTTACAGCAGATAATTGTAAAATTTAATTTTAAATTAAATTTAAAAATAATTTCACTTGTACTAAGTCAGAAAAAGAAAGACAAACATCATATGATATCACTTATATGTGGAATCCAAAATATGACACAAATGAACCCATCTACCAAACAAAGAATCATGGACATAGAGAGTAGACTGGTTGTTGTCAAGGGGGATGGGGTTGGGTGAGGGTTTGATTTGATGTAAATTGGTATATACAGAATGGATAAACAATAAGGTCCTACTGTGTAGCACAGATAATTGTATTAAATATCCTGTGATAACCATAATGGAAAAGAACATGAAAAATAATGTACATATATAGAGAGATATAACTGAATTGTTTTGCTGTATATCAGTAATTAACACATTGTAATTGGATGTGAGAGTTGGACTATAAAGAAAAGCTGAGCACCGAGGAACTGATGTTTTTGAACTGTGGTGTTGGAGAAGACTCTTGAGAGTCCCTTGGACTGCAAGAAGATCCAACCAGTCCATCCTAAAGGAGATCAATCCTGAGTGTTCATTGGAAGGACTGATGTTGAAGCTGAAACTCCAATACTTTGGCCACCTGATGCGAAGAGCTGACTCATTTGACAAGACCCTGATGCTGGGAAAGATTGTAGGCAGGAGGAGAAGGGGAAGACAGAGGATGAGATGGTTGGATGACATCACTGACTCAATGGACATGAGTTTGGGTAAACTCCAGGAGTTGCTGATGGACAGGGAGGCCTGGTGTCGCAAAGAGTCAGACACGACTGAGCAACTGAACTGAACTGAACTGAACTGAATTAAACTATACTTCAATTAAAAATTTTTTAATTCCATTTGCAACAGTATCAGAAAAAATATTTAGGATGACTTTAACAAAAGACAGGCAATACCTCTCCATTTAGCACTCATAGTTGATTCATGTCGATGTATGGCCAAAACCACCACAATATTGTAAAGTAGTCAGCCTCCAATTAAAATAAAAAATTAATTTAAAAAAAGAAAAAGAAATAAATAAAAGGGAAAAAAGCATTGCTGAGAGAAATTAAAATAGACCTGAATAAATGTTCCTGGATAAATATTACAAGATTCGATATTACTAAGTAATCAATTCTCCCAAAATTGTGCAATCCCAATTATAATCTTGGCAAGGTTTTTTCCTACAAATTGACAAGCACATTTGAAAATTCACATGGACATACAAAAGGCCTGGAATAACCACAGCAATCTTGAAAAAAAAACAAAGTTGAAGGATTCCCACTACTTGATTCAAGACTACAGGAATAAAGATAGTGTGATATATATATATATATTTTTGACAAAAAAGTCAATAGAACTGAACAGAAAGCTCAAAAATAAACCTACACAAGGAATTCCATGGAAGTCCAGTGGTTAGGACTCTATGCTCTCACTACCAGGGGCCCATGTTGGGGAACTAAGATCCCACAAGCCATGCAGTGGGGTCAAAATAGAATTTTTTTTAAATAGACCTACACTTACATGAGTATTTGATATTTTGTCAAAGGTGCCAAAGTAATTTATGGAGAAAGGAAAATCTTCAATAAATGATGCTGCAATAACTGGATTTCTAAATGGAACAAAATTAACTCCAAACCACACACCATACCACACTTCATACCATACAAAAAATTAAGTTCAATTAATTAGGATTATCATCCTAAATGTAAAAATTGAAACCATAGATCTTTTAAAGGAAAGAGTATCTTCATGGTCTGTTGCTAGGCAAAGATTTCTTAATCAAGTCATATATTGTTATTCATGAAAGAAAAAAAAACTGATGAATTATACCTCACCAAAATTACAACTTAAGCTCATCAAAAGACACCACTTATCTAATAGATAAACCACAGAGAAAATATTTTCAAAACATGTATCTGACTTATATCCAGAAGTTGTAAAAAAAAAAACTTTCAACTCAATAAGAAGACAAACAATCCAACTGAAAAATGGGCAAAAATTTTAACAGATATTTTACCAAAGATATAGAAAAGGCCAATACAAAAATGAAAAATCGCTCCATATCCTTAACCACTTTAAAAAGGAGTATGGTTGGTTCTTACAAATTTAAACATATAACTTATGAACCAGCATTTTCATTCATAGGTATTTACTCAGTTCAGTTCAGTTCAGTCGCTCAGTCATGTCCGACTCTTTACGACCCCATGAACCTCAGTACTTCAGGCCTCCCTGTCCATCAGGGAGTTTACCCAGACACATGTCCATTGAGTTGGTGATGCCATCAAACCATCTCATCCTCTGTCGTCCCCTTCTCCTCCTGCCTTCAATCTTTCCCAGCATCAGGGTCTTTTCAAATGGGTCAGCCCTTCGCATCAGGTGGCCAAAGTATTGGAGTTTCAGCTTCAACATCAGTCCTTCAATGAACACCCAGGACTGATCTCCTTACTCAAGATAAATGAAAATATATATCCATACAAGGACTTTTACCTAAATCTTCAATGCAGCACTAAACACAATAGCCCCAAACTAGAAACAATTCAATCTGTAATATATCCATACAATGGAATATTAGTCAGCAATAAAATGAATAAACTACAGAAACAGAAGAATGAATCTCAAAAAAAATCCTACTGTAGTACATAGAAGAAGCCTTATACAAGACAGTACGTATCATATAATTCATTTATATAAAGTTCTAGAACAGGCAAAACTATGGTTAAAAAAAAAATCAGAACAGTGATAGGCAACAGAGGTAGCAGTCACAGGGATTAATGGGAACAGCCACAGGAGGACTTTCAGGAGGGATAACAGTGTTTTATATCTTGACAGGGGTTTGAGTTACACAGATATACACGTTTGTCAAAAATCAGAGAAAGTATTTCCATACAAATTGTGAAATTCTTTGGTCTAGTTCTGTGAAAAATACCGTTGGTAGCTTGATAGGGATTGCATTGAATCTATAGATTGCTTTGGGTAGAATAGCCGTTTTGACAATATTGATTCTTCCAATCCATGAACACGGTATGTTTCTCCATCTGTTTGTGTCCTCTTTGATTTCTTTCATCAGTGTTTTATAGTTTTCTATGTATAGGTCTTTTGTTTCTTTAGGTAGATATACTCCTAAGTATTTTATTCTTTTTGTTGCAATGGTGAATGGTATTGTTTCCTTAATTTTGAGAAAGAAGAATGGAACTGGAGGAATCAACCTGCCTGACTTCAGACTCTACTACAAAGCCACAGTCATCAAGACAGTATGGTACTGGCACAAAGACAGAAATATAGATCAATGGAACAGAATAGAAAGCCCAGAGATAAATCCACGAACCTATGGACACCTTATCTTTGACAAAAGAGGCAAGGATATACAATGGAAAAAAGACAACCTCTTTAACAAGTGGTGCTGGGAAAACTGGTCAACCACTTGTAAAAGAATGAAACTAGAACACTTCTAACACCATACACAAAAATAAACTCAAAATGGATTAAAGATCTAAATGTAAGACCAGAAACTATAAAACTCCTAGAGGAGAACATAGGCAAAACACTCTCCGACATAAATCACAGCAAGATCCTCTATGACCCACCTCCCAGAATATTGGAAATTAAAAGCAAAAACTAAACAAATGGGACCTTAATGAAACTTAAAAGCTTTTGCACTACAAAGGAAACTATAAGTAAGGTGAAAAGACAGCCCTCAGATTGGGAGAAAATAATAGCAAATGAAGAAACAGACAAAGGATTAATCTCAAAAATATACAAGCAACTCCTGCAGCTCAATTCCAGAAAAATAAATGACCCAATCAAAAAATGGGCCAAAGAACTAAACAGACATTTCTCCAAAGAAGACATATAGATGGCTAACAAACACATGAAAAGATGCTCAACATCACTCATTATCAGAGAAATGCAAATCAAAACCACAATGAGGTACCATTACACGCCAGTCAGGATGGCTGCTATCCAAAAGTCTACAAGCAATAAATGCTGGAGAGGGTGTGGAGAAAAGGGAACCCTCTTACACTGTTGGTGGGAATGCAAACTAGTAGAGCCACTATGGAAAACAGTGTGGAGATTCCTTAAAAAACTGGAAATAGAACTGCCATATGACCCAGCAATCCCACTTCTGGGCATACACACTGAGGAAACCAGATCTGAAAGAGACACGTGCACCCCAATGTTCATCGCAGCACTGTTTATAATAGCCAGGACATGGAAGCAACCTAGATGCCCATCAGCAGATGAATGGATAAGGAAGCTGTGGTACATATACACCATGGAATATTACTCAGCCGTTAAAAAGAATTCATTTGAATCAGTTCTAATGAGATGGATGAAACTGGAGCCCATTATACAGAGTGAAGTAAGCCAGAAAGATAAAGAACATTACAGCATACTAACACATATATATGGAATTTAGAAAGATGGTAACGATAACCCTATATGCAAAACAGAAGAAGAGACACAGAAATACAGAACAGACTTTTGAACTTTGTGGGAGAAGGTGAGGGTGGGATATTTCAAAAGAACAGCAGGTATACTATCTATGGTGAAACAGATCACCAGCCCAGGTGGGATGCAGGAGACAAATGCTCCCGCCTGGTGCACTGGGAAGACCCAGAGGAATCGGGTGGAGAGGGAGGTGGGAAGGGGGATCGGGATGGGGAATACGTGTAAATCTATGGCTGATTCATATCAATGTATGACAAAACCCACTGAAATGTTGTGAAGTAATTAGCCTCCAACTAATAAAAAAAAAAATCAGAGAAAGTATACTTCAAATTTATGCTTTCCCCATATGCAAACTTTATAATTTTTTAAACTATAAATTTAAAAAGACTGCTCTCCCAAATTGTTCTGAGCCAGGGTTGGTGGACAAATGAGGTAGTGTGGAGTAGAGAAAAGGGTTCAGACTTTAAAGCCAGCCAGACATAAATTTGACTTCTAGCTCAGTCATTAGGTTGTGTGTCTTTGGGAAAATTACTTAATTTCTCTGTTTCCTTATGTGTACAGATGAAATAGTAGCACAATGCCCAGCATATAGTAAGTGCTCCATAAATGGTTTGTGTTAGTTGCTCAGTCATGTCCAACTCTTTGTGACCCCATGGACTACAACTGCCAGGCTCCTCTGTCTACTGGCTTTCTCAGGCAAGAATACTGGAATGGGTTGCTATTTCCTTCTTCAGGGGGTCTTCTAGATCCAGGGATTGATCCCAGGTCTCTTCCATTGCAGGCAGATTCTGTATCCACTGGGCCACCATAAATGGTAGTTATTGATAAACTGACCTTTGAGAAGATTTGGGGTCACAGGGCCAAAAGCGGTATTATTGCATACCTCATGGACACTGTTCCAACCAAGCTGTTGGCTTACTAAGGGTTATGCATGAATCTTCCCTGGGATATTTGTATTTTCATAAGGCTCCATGAAGGTTAAAAAAGTACCCCATCTCCTTCCAAGGAGTAGATGAATGAAGATTAGGAGCAGTGTTTGGCTGATTTGCTCTCACTACCCTGAGCTCCACTCACCTCAGGCTCTGTGCCTTCTTCATAGGAGAGAATGCTGAAGGTCATGCCTTCAAATGTGTGGTCCACCCGTAGGACAGCCAAAGCCAGCCTGGCCACCGTCAGATTTGCTGTCCTCCCAGGAAACTCCATCTTGTGATCAGCACGCTCAATTATCCTCATAATTCTGCAAGGAATAACAGGTAGAGAAGAGTATTCTTAGCTTTTGAATGTAAAACCCATCCTCCTTATAAAATATCCTCTACATAAAATTTTCTTTGAGATTTAATCACTATCTTTATATTGCTTAGCAATTACTAGATAAGAGCATAGGCTTTGGAGTCAGAGCAGCTGAAATTTAAAGCTTAGTTGCTCTAATTTCTAACTGTGTGGGCAAATCAAATGACCTCATCAAGCTTCAGTCTCCTCATTTGCAAAGTTAATAATATGAGCACTCATCTCAAAAGAATGTATTAAAGATTAGATGAAATTGATATATGTAAAGCCAGATCCTGCATGGTCTCATAAGCCAAGAAATTTGGATTTTAGTCTATATGTAACAGAAGTCTACTGAGTGTTTTTAAAAGCAAGACAATAACATGATCTGATATATGCATTAAAAGATCATTCTGTAGAAGATAGACCACAGAGAAGCAAGAGCAGAGGCTGGGAGATCAGTTAAGAGGTTATTGTAGAAGGTCAGCTGAGAGAAACGGAGCTAGGCCTAAAGTGGTAGTGGTGGCAATGGAGAGAAGTAGATGGTTTCCAGGAATAATATGCCAGCAAATGTGGAAACCTCAGAAGTGGCCACGGGACTGGATAAGTTCAGCTTTCATTCCAATCTCAAAGAAGGGCAATGCCAAAGAACATTCAAACTACCACACAATTGTGCTCATTTCACATGCTAGCAAGGTAATGCTCAGAATCCTTGAGGCTAGGCTTCAATAGTACAAGAACCAAGAACTTTTAGATTTACAAGCTGGATTTAGTAAAGGTAGAGGAACCAGAGATCAAATTGCAAACATCCATTGGATCTTAGAAAAAGCAAGGGAATTCCGGAAAAACATATACTTCTGCTTCATTGACTAGGCTAAAGCCTTTGACTGTGTGGATCACAACAAACTGTGGAAAATTCTTGAAGAGATGGGATTACCAGACCACCTTACCTGCCTCCTGAGAAACCTGTATGTGGGTCAAGAAGCAACAGTTAGAACCAGACATGGAACAAGGGACTGGTTTCAAATTGGGAAAGGAGTACATCAAGGCTGTATATTGTTACCCTGCTTATCTACCTATATGTAGAATACATCGTGGAAAATGCCGGGCTGGATGAAACACAAGCTGGACTCAAGATTGCTGGGAGAAATATTAATAACCTCAGATATGCAGATGATAGCACCCTTATGGCAGAAAGCCAAGAGGAACTGAAGAGCCTCTTGATGAAGGTGGAAGAGGAGAGTGAAAAAGCTGGTTTAAAACTCAACATTCAAGAAATGAAGATCATGGCATCTGGTCCTATCTCTTCATGGCAAATAGATGGGGGAAAAATGGAAACAGTGACAGACTTTATTTTCTTGGGCTCCAAAACCACTGCAGATGGTGACTGCAGCCATGAAATTAAAAGACGCTTGCTCCTTGGAAGAAAAGCTATGACAAACCTTGACAGCATATTAAAAAGCAGAGACATCACTTTGCCAACAAAAGTCCATATAGTCAAAGCTATTGTTTTTCCAGTAGTTGTGTATGGATGTGAGACGGTGCTGTCACTTCAGTCATGTCTCTTTGCAACCCTATGGACTGTAGCCCACCAGGCTTCTTTGTCCATGGGGATTCTCCAGGCAAGAATACTGGGGTGGGTTGCCATGTGCTCCTCCAGGGGATCTTCCCAACCCAGGGATCAAACCTGTGTCTCTTATGTGTCCTGCATTGGCAGGTTGGTTCTTTACCAGTAGTGCCACCTGGGAAGCCTGGGATGTGAGAGTTGAACCATAAAGAAGGCTGAGCACCGAAGAATTGATGCTTTCAAGCTGTGGTGCTGGAGAACACTCTTGAGAGTCCCTTGGACAGCAAGGCGATCCAACCATTCAATCCTAAAGGAAATCAACCCTGAATATTCATTGGAAGGACTGATGCTGAAGCTGAAGCTCCAATACTTTGGCTACCTGACGTGAACAGCCAACTCACTGGAAAAGACCCTGATGCTGGGAAAGATTGAGGGCAGGAGGAGAAGGGGGTGACAGAGAATGAGATGGTTGGATGGCGTCACTGACTCAATGGACATGAATTTGAGCAAACTCTGGGAGATAGTGAAGGACAGGGAAGCCTGGTGTGCTGTAGCCCATGGGGTCACAAAGAGTGGGACACAACACAGGGAAGTAATTAGTGTCCTCAAGTTTTTTGCTTGAGCATTGGGTGGATGCATTATGTAGAAATGGGGAACATTGGGGAACACCAGGAAATTGAACGTTTGACTTGGGATAACTATTTATTTGGAAAGTTGCTGTCATTAAGGTTCAGTTAGAATTTGAATGCATTCTTTCACAATTGGGATTCCAAGAGGATGACCCCATCATGTTGTACTAAAGAAGCATTCAACCCATAGCTACCTGACCTTTAGAACTATTAATGCCTGTATGCAAAGGGATTAACAATAATATTATTTTAAATATTTTGAAATAACTTATTTTACCAAAGTACTAGTACTTACTCATTGCTTACTTCATGCAGATCAGATGCTGAATTGTTTTGCTTTCCCAAAGCAGCACTGATTATTTGTAATATAGTCTGGGTTAGGTTCATACTTATCACATCACATTGTGAAATATCAGATACTTTTGAAACAATAATCTGTTTCTTCTTCATCCAGAAGAGGGGGTTCATTGATTAAATTTTAAATGTGCTCTGCAACATCATTCACATTTTCTGGGGAAAGAAAATTGAAATATAAAAGCTGCTGCATTACCTAGTTTTGGGCCATGCTGTTCTGCTTCTTTCCCTTTAAAAAGTAAAGGCGGTAAAATGGAAACATATACCAAGTTAACAAAATTTGTGAAGGAAACACTGGACTTCAATTTCTACAATTGATGGAGTCCCAGAAAGTAGCACATAAGTCAAATTTTTATTCACTAAATCCTTTTTTAAATACTCCCCTAGGGAAACCTTTCTTGTCACTAAAGATTATCTTGCAATTAGATTCTAATTAAGTTAAGACTTTTGAGTATTGGATTGAGTTAAGTAGATCCCATCTGTACTCAAATATCACACTCACTCTATGCTTTCATAATCAAGGATGGTGATTATGTCGTTCTGTCAAGAACCAGCAACGTGCAGAACAAAAGCAAATATGGACCACATAACAATAAAGAGCACTTCAGGTTTTTCTAGAGAGTAAGAACAATAGATATTAATTCACCCACTTTTTTCTTCACTTTTTATTATGGAAATTTTTAAATATGCACAAAAGTAGAAAGAATAGTATAATGAATCTCAATGTACCTCATGAATCACCTAGCTTCAACAAGTGTGAATGAAGAGCTAATCTTATTTTATCTACAATTCCACCTACCTTCTCCCAACCCCAGATTATTTTAAAGCAACCCCCAGACATCATATTGTTTCATCCATGAACACTTCAGAATGCATCTCTAAAACAAAGGACTACAATTATCCTCCAGATAAAAATAAAAAATAATAAAATAAAAAACTTTGTCAGAACCACAATACCAATATCATATCTTTTAAAAGTTTATAATAATACTCAATATTATCAAATATCCAGTCAGTGTTCAAAAGTCCTCATGTCTCATAAGTGCTTTTTAAAAGTAGTTGTTTGTTGGGATCATCACCCACTGTTAAACAGCTTTATTAGACAAATACAAAACTACGCTTTAGTTTAATATAACCTATATGAAGCAGTATTCTTGTCTGGAGAATCCCATGGACAGAGGAACCTGACAGGCTATAGTCCACGGCGTCTCAAGAGTCAGACACGACTTAGCAACTAAAGAGAGAGAGAGAGAGATGAAGCTGGGCTCCCTTGTGGTGCCCTCCCAGCTTAAAACACTCACATTCAAGTCCAATAACCAAAATATAATGGAAAATAATTGAAAAATAATGTGAAAGCCAACAATAAATGATTTTGAGAAATTTCTTTAAAAAAGAAAAAAGCAGTCTGTTGAGAAAAATTCCAGAGAAAGAGTACATTCATAACACACTTAACCCAAGTTACATTACAAATGACCAACTCTTTCTCTCACTGTTTCTCTCTCTCTGCATCCTCCACAGTTGGCAGCATCTCTCCAAACCCCTCTCTCCTACCCCAAGTGCCCCACAATTTTATCCCCAACATAGCTTACAAAGGCCATTTTTTTCTTTCTCCCATTTCCCTCTTATTTCTTGCTTTAATCTCTGTCTGTCTCTCTCTCTAGTCCGTTCTTAGCAACATAAATTAAATAATCTTAACTGAGATCCTCTCAATTGTCCCTCTTTAACCATTACCCCAATCTGTCCAGCAATGGCAGAAAAATAGAGCATGCTCAGTCACAGATGTTTCTACTGCTCTTATTAAATTGTCCAGGCTTTGTTGTAAATGGGAGCTGCCTCCCTGGGTCATTATTCTTTGCGTTTCAGTGATGGGACTTCACTTCATGCACTCCCTGCTGTGGCCAAATGAAAGTAAACAATAGGCCAATGGGAGACTATTACATATTGTGGAAAGTAACTACAGATTTTTCATTGGCGGTTGTATGGTTTTTAAGCAAAATTCAAGACATATTACATGCACTGTGTAAAAATTCTAAGTTCCCAAGCAAAAGCAATAAAAGGAGTCCTCCCTTATTAGCTGTAGAATAAATAACCTCCGTTGCTTGAAGTAGTTAAAATTAATCTGCCAGTAATTACAATAATGAAAACAATAATATCAGTTATTCATTGAGCAACTTCTATAAGCCAGTGTTCTAGTTATCTACTGCTGCAGAACAAACAACCCCAAAACTTAATGACTTAAAACAATAGTTAATTGTTATCTCTCATTATTCTCTGTGTTGATAAACCTCAGGGTGAGCACTTCTCATTTGGAGTATCTCATGTAGGTGCAGTCAGATGACAGGTGGGACTGGAGTCATCTGAAGGTTAGACTGGACTGGAAATCCAAGATGGCTCCCTCACATGCCTGGCAGTTGAGGCTACCATGGACTGTCAGTTGAGGTTGTTGTCCTTGAGTCAGCTGAGGCTCTTCCCTACACATGACCTCTCCCGCTGGCTTAGGCTCAGTGGTACACTGGATCTGGTTTATGGTGTACTGGAGCCAGCTTGTATCAACTATTGAGAACCAATTGTTATATTTTCAGGAATTTTGTGAGCCATTATTAAAAGTTAAATTACAGAAACTTACAATTAAATAAAGCGTATTACAAATAATAGTGATAATCAGAACTCATTACTTCCTAATTATTTTACTGCATTTTAATAATCTATGCTCTTGTGATTGTTTATATCTACTGTATTCATGAATCTCTTACCAACTTTATGTTTAGTGCTATATGTTGTAGTTTGTGTTCAGCCTTGGGAGGAGTATTACAACAAAGAAATCAGCAAATGCTACAAATTTATTGCTTTTTTCCCATAGAGCTTGCCATTAAACATTTCCCAGCACACCACTGTTTGGGCTTTTGGAGTCTGGGTTCCGAGAGGATGAGAACGTACCAATAGAAAGGAAGGAGAAGATTCCAGTCTTCTTAAAAGTTAGTTCCATAAATGGCGCAGCAGTCACTACTGCCCAATTCTATTGGGTTAAGCAGTCACAAGCTAGCTCTGATTCTACTCTCAGTTGACAAGGAGGGAATGAATCGATGGTGGCCACTTTGGAGACAAGATACCATAGCAGGGCCCTATACATACATTTTTTTTCATCTCACCATCACCTTAAACTTATGTGGTAGGTACTAATATTGTCTTTTATACAGATTAAGAAATTAAGACACAGAGATTCTAACCCAGATTTTAATCCAGGCCTACTTGATTCCAAAGCTAGTGTTCTTCAATATCATTTCCTACTACAGCATTTGTGCCTTTGCCCGTTTTCTCCATGGTGTTGGGCGTTGGAGCAGCTGTACTTTGCAGGCCTTCTCCCTGACATCCTGAGAATTACATCATTCTATGTCAATCACATACTCTTCTACCCTGATGGTGGAATGAACACAGACAGGAGACAATTTTGTGAAAAGTTCTAGCCAACTTCAGAGAGTGATGCAGCCTCAACATCATAGAAGTAACAAAAATTCAGCACAAAGAAGAATCTACAGAACTTTGAAATAAGGGTGGCTTTTCTAACTGTGATATTAAGGAGTTTTGTGAATTGAGAATTTAAGTGGGGAAGCGATGAGTTTTCTCCAATCAAGATATCTCACACTTGTCAGCAAGATTGAAAGCTAAAGAAAAATTGTTTCAATGTGAATGCATTTTTCTTTCCTTAACTGTACTCATTTGTCATTAAGCTTCTACCTTGCAAGGTGAAAGATTCTTCCAAAGCTAATAACTTTGATAGTTTATTTTTCAGTTATATACATATAGTCACCCTCTCACTCTTCTGTTTCTCTGCAGATTTTTTTTAAATAAAGTGACTTCTGACAGTTAATTTTCTAAAAATCCAAATCCAATGCCATGCTTTTGTTGTTGTTATGGTTGTTTGTTAACTTTTTCTTCCACAGAGAAAATTCTATTAGCATGTCTAAGAAAAATGTGTCACTCAAAAGGAGGGAGGCCAGCAGGAAACACAGACCTTTCTATCTTGCCACCCACTCACTTGAAGCTGCAACACTCTCTCTTGCCCTGACTCATGATTTCAGATCGAGAAACCACCAGAGATGTGCTTGCTTTTCTAATTCCTCTAGGTATTCCTTGCCTAGAATCTCGAATTTAAGTCTTCTGCAAAAAGACAAGACTCAGAAGTTCACTGCCTCAAGGCTCTTCCCTGGCCCTTTTGCAGGGTACTGGAATGCCTACATCTCAATTTCTAACTCTTCATGATAGGAGGAAACTACTGTATGCAGTAGAGCAATGCCTGACAGGATGTGCATAAACCGAAATTCTGTGTGGAAAACTTTATGTATAATTTAAAAAACACTGACAAGCAGAGGCAGGACTTTCAGGATAGTGTAATAAGGAGAGGCTTAGGGAACCGTTCACCAAGAGAGATCTCTGGTGCTGGTCAAAGTTAGCTAAGATAATCATTCAAAGTCTCTGGAGATTGATGGGAGATCTTACAGCGGATTGACAAGCATTTATTGAAGAAAATCTACAGAAATTTGTCAAGTGCAGTGGTGGGCCATGGCATCTGAGCTAGGAACTGCACCCATCCTCCACAGATCTGCCTTGCAAATGAATAGTTCCACTGGGCTAAGCAGCTGAGTGGCACTTACCATCTCTCCCAGGTCCCTGAGATGGAAGAAGTATTCTGAGTGGATTTGATGGCAAGTGAACGTTTGCAGTTCCCACCTTTCCAACTCTGGGCTATTGAAGATCCATACTAGGCAGTGGCAGCAGCTGAGTGTGAGCAGTAAGTCCCTCTTGTGCCCAAGTGCACGCACAACTCCTGTTGCATAAGGAAGACCCTAGTGAAGTACCTGGTGAAGGGCATATTCACCACCACCACCACCACCAAGTTCTTGCCCCATAGGACAGATATTTTGCCCAGAGGAGGCTAGAAGAAAGGCTCAAAGATTGGGAATACTCTTCTCCTAACAAGGGCACAGACTTTAATTGGATCAAACTGCGGAGCAATTTATACCCTAGGGTTTTGTAAAAAATGACAGAGCAATCAACTATCAACTAGGATGTTAACAACTGGCTGTGACACCAACAGAGGCAGCCCAGCCAGAAGCTCAGTGGGGAAATCAGAGAAATAGAGAGAACGCAGCTAGAGCCACAGTCATTCGTAGTGCTCAAGGAAAATGTGTACATCTCCAAGGCTGCATCCACTGCAGGGGAAACAGACTTCACCAAACTGGTCTAACCAATGGCATTTTTTACAGAGATAGAGCAAACAATTCTAAAATTCATATGGAACCACAAAAAAACTCTGAACAGCCAAATTGACCTTGAGAAAGTAGATCAAAGGCATTGTACTCCTTGATGTAAAAATATATTAAAAAGCTACAGTAATCAAAACAGTATGAAGTTTGTATGAAGACAGGCATATAAATCAATGAAATAGAATAGAAAGCCCAGAAATAAATCCATATATCAACTGACGTTCAACAAGGATACCAAGAATATACAGTGACGTTCAACAAGGATGTCAAGAATATACAATGGGCGAAGAGAGTCTCTTAAACAAATGGGAAACTGGATATCCACATACAAAAGAATGAAATTGGACCTTTACCTTATACCACAAGCAAAAATCAACTCTAAGTGGATTTAAGACTTAAAACTTTAAAACTCCTAGAAGAAAACATAAGATAAAAGCTTCATGATATTGATCTTGGCAATGATTTCATTGATGTGACACCAAAAGCACAGATGACAAAAGCAAAAGTAAGCAAGTTGGACTACATCAAACTAAAAGCTTCTCACAACAAAGGAAATAATCAACAGAGTGAAAAGACAACCTACAGAAGGGAGAGAATATTTGCAAACCATATATTTGATAAGGGGTTAATTTCCAAAATATACAAATAACTCCGACCACTCAATAGAAGAAATCCCAGAGAACCCAATTTAAAAATAGGGTAAGAACTTGAGCAGACACTTCTCAAAAGAAAACATACAAAAGGCCAATGGTATGTGAAAAGGTGCTCAACAGCACTAATCATCAAGGAAATGCAAATCAAAACCACAATGAGATGGTAATTATTAGAAATAAATAGATAACAAGTGTTGGCAAGGGTGTGGAGAAAAGGGTACCCTTATACACTGTTTATGTAAATGTAAACTGCTGCAGCCACTGTGGAAAATAATAAAAAGTTAAACATAGAACTACAATATGATCCAGCAATACCACTTGTGAGTATATATCCAAAGGATATAAACTTATTATCTCAAAGAGATATCTGCACTTCTTTGTTCATTGTAGCATTATTCACAATAGCAAATATATGAGAATAACCTAAGAGCCTGTAGAGAGGTAATTGAATAAATAAAAATTTATTATACATATATACGTATACATACTTACAAAATGGAATATTATTCAGCCTTAAAAAAAGAAGGAAATCCTGTCATCTGCAGCAACATGGATGAAACAGAAGGGTATAATGCTAAGTGAAATAAGCCAGACTCAGAAAGATCAATATGCATGATCTCACTTATATGTGGAATCTAAAATAGTCAAACTCACAGAAGCACAGAGTAAAATGGTGATTACCAGGGGTTAGAGGAGAGGAAAGTGGGGAGTTACTAATCAACAGGCATAAACTTTCAGTTAAGCAAGATGAATAAGTTCTAGATATCTGCTATAAAACATTGTGTCAGGTGTCAATAGTAATGCATTGTACATTTTAAAATTGTCAAGAAAGTAGGTCTCATGTAAAGTGTTCTTACAACTATAAAATTAAATTAAAAGAAGAAAGAAAGTAGATTGGGCTGGGGGAAAGAGGGAATGGAGAGTGATTGCTAACATGTATGGCGTTTCGTTTAGGAGTGATTGGAATGTTCTGGAATTAGTGGTGATGGTTGCACAATCTAGTGAATACACTACAAAGCACTGAACTATACACATTACATGGCTGAATTTTATGTAACTATCTCCATAAAATTTTTAACTACATTGAGATTAACTTATCAAATCACAAACATCCAAAAATCTGATAACATGCTGTGTTGATTTGAAGATGTTCAGAAACAGGCACTTTCACACCTTGTAAGTGGGAGTAGAAGTTGGTGCAACTATTACAGAGAGCATTTTGATATCATGAAAAGTATGACTGATTTGAAAAGATCCATGCACCCCAATGTTCATAGCACTATTTACAATAACCAATACATGGAAGCAATATAAATATCCATTGACAGATGAATGGATAAAAGAGATGTGGTACATATATGTGGAATATTACTCAGCCATAAAACAGAACGAAATAATGCCATTAGCAGCAGCACGGGTGGACTTACAAGTTATCACACTAAGCTAAGTAGGTCAGACAAAGACAAATATCATATGATATCACTCATATGTGAAATCTAAAATATGAGAGAAATGAACTTATTTACAAGGCAGAAACAGACTCAGAGACAAAACAAATTTATGGTTACCAAAGGGGAAGCAAGGAGGGATAAGTTAGGAGTTTGGGATTAACACACTACTATATACAAAATAGATAAACAACAAGTTCCGTCTGTATAGCACAAGAAACTATACTCAATATTTTGTAATAACGTACAATGGAAAAGAATGAAAATTTATATATATATATTTATATATGCACATGTATAACTGAATCACTTTGCTGTACATTTGAAACTAACACATTGTAAATTAACTATGCATGCATGCATGCTAAGTCACTTCAGACATGTCCGACTCTGTGACCCCATGGACTGTAGTCTGCCAGGCTCCTCTGTCCATGGGATTCTCCAGGCAAGAATACTAGAGTGGACTGCCATGCCCTCCTACAGGGAATCTTCCCAATCCAGGGATCGAACCCACGTCTCCCACAGCTACTGCATAGCAGGCAGCTTCTTAACCACTGAGCCACCAGGTAAGCCCAAATTAACTATACTTTAATTTTAAAGCTTCCCTGATAGCTCAGTTGGTAAAGAATCCACCTGTAATGCAGGAGACCCCGGTTCAATCCCTGGGTCAGGCAGATCCACTGAAGAAGGGATAGGCTACCCACTCAAGTATTCAAAAATGCCAGAAGAAATAAAGCAAATAAGAAAAAAGAAATGCTAATGTAAAGTACAGCATTATCAATTCAAAAAGTTTTGGCATAGCAAATAAAAATAATTTATCTTAAAAAAAGTATGACTGACCCAGCAATTCTACTTTTGGGAATTTATGCTTCGAGCATAGCATACTTGCACAAAATGACACATGCACAATGTCCATTACATCAGTTTTTTAAAAAACAAGGTGTAATTATTAAGTTAAATGTCCATCCATATGGACATCCATAGGCAACAGTTTAAAGAAATCAATTGGGGCATATCTGTGTTAATACAACACAGTGAAAAAAAATAAGGAAGCTCTTCATACATTAATATGATAATTTCTGCAATATAATATTAAGAGAAAGAAGCAAGGTACAGAGCAGCATGTATATCACTCTCCACTACGTGTACAAAAAGGGAGGAAGAAAAAAAAAGGGAGGAAGAATATACATACACATGCACATTTCCTTATAGAGGCATAGATATCTCCATGGATACTAACTAAATGGCTGGGGTCAGCTGTGGGAGGGAGAGGTTTCATGGCATACCTTTTTTTATTTTTTCAATGTTAAACTACATGAAGTATTATCTACTAAAACTCTTAAAATTAAAATAAAACAAAAATAATAACTAACCAAACATTATAAAATAGAAAATATTATGAAACAAAAATCACTGACAGTTCTGACTTCTCACGCTCCACTCCCACTTTCACCACCAGTAACTACCTCATTTCTGAAATTGGATTGTTGTCAGGTAGATTTTCCTATGGGAGATTTGCCTGTACTCTCTCTGATCTTAGGTCAAGTAGACAAACTAACTGAGGATCCATTATTTCTCTAATGTGTGCAGAATAGTCTCACCGTCACTTATTGTAATATTAGCAAGATCCACAATCTTATTAGGAAGCACTTGAAGCAATTTGCATTGTTTAAACTTTGGTTTTTCCCAGTGAGATTTGCCAGTGTCGATACTGATTGAGCTGAAAAAGAGAGGAGAGATGAATAGAATCTTCATTGTTGGAAGATGAGGTCAGAATAGTTTGAAAGCAAATGGTGAAGGAACATGGTATGTCTTTGGCATGCCACCCCTTAGCCTACTGCCAACTTCCTAGCTGAGATGGCAAAGGTAGGAACCCAGTGTTTGTACAGTGAAGAAAACTTCGCTCTTGGGGAGCAAGTGAATCTAGGGTTCCCATGCAGGAAGCATAGGCAGGCAAGAGAGCCCAAAATGGGGCAGGGGCACGTCCACTAGACCAAAAGTCAAGGCAGAGATTTTTGCCCCTCTGGACATGACTCCTACCCTCACTTTTGCCTCTTACCTTCATTTTAAGAGAAAATTTCTGTTAGAATTGTGGTCTCTATTTCAGCATATTCAATCACTCAAGATAGTTAGTATAGCCCCCGCTGTGGTTCATTGGCCCTCATCATCTACCCTCCACTATGCCCGATCCAATTCAAGCCAGTTCATTGCAAATCAGCTAACCCATTTATTGAGAGTCTTCTGTGTTCTAGGACTGGTAGTAGGTACTACAGACAAACAAGACAGCTCCTTGAGGAGCTTGCAACTTGGTGCTTTGAGATTGTAAATGTAACTACGTTTATTAGGCAAAACATGAAATGGAAAAACTGTAGAAATGAAACTGAATCTATTGAAACACCAAGCAAGGAGAACTTATTTGTAACTTTGGAGCTGAGCTGGGCTCTAAAAGAACAGAGATGGAGAAAGTGCCCCTTCCCCGCAAAGAGAGCAAATAGCACAAGCAGAGAAAAAAATGCAAGTCCAGAAAGGGGGCGGGGAAGGGCCTGAGGGTCTTAAGTACTTTATTTAGGGTTTTGGACCTAATCCTTAAAGCAATATAGAACTGGAGTGGGGAATCGGCATGTTGGCAGCCATACTTCAGGAAAATGATGCTGGCAGCAGTGTGAAGTAGAGCTGGGGGTGGGGAGGTAGCAGGCAGAAGGCCAGGAGACTGCTCTAATTGTAGGCACCCAGGGAGTGGCAGTGGGGTCAGAAAGGAAAGGGCAGATGTGAGCTCTGTTTGCGACCATAAAAGCTGCACGACTCTCTAAGTGACTAGATGCAGGGAAGAAGAGGTAGGACTCAGTCTAAGATGTCACCTTCCAAAAGACAGCTTTTACAGTTTTGTCAAAACCTGCTGTCCCTCCGCTCTGCCCACTTAAGTTAATGGCATAAACTGTTAGCAAAGAGCAAGAAAAGAGGGGCTGATGAAAAAAGGAAAATGTTAAAGTCAAGAATAGTAGAGTGATTTAGTAAATTATTATGGCCCTTCAACGAGGTAGCTTTTGAGGCAGGTTTTTGAAAAGGTCATTAAGACAATAAATGTAAAGCATGGAAAATGTTTGATAAGCCACTGAGTGAAAGGTTAAATGACATTACTGCTATAAGAAGGGTGAATACCACTACACGAAATTTAAAAGGCATAAAAGGCTGCATGGAAAAAAATACGACCACCTAAAAGCAGCTGTGTTCAGGTGGTAGGATCATGGGTGGTTTTTTTTCTCTTTTGTCTTCTTGAAATTTTTTCTGGGTTGTTATTATGTGGCATGTGTACGCTTAAGTAGACCCAAAAGGTGAAAGAAAGGAAGATGGGCACTAGAGGGGGAAGGAGGAGGTGTGCTCAGACAAATGACTTGGAAACATGCTCCCAATTAAGCAGATCTTTGTGTACCCAACTAGTAATTAGAACTTAGCCGGTGCATACCAGAGTCTAGTAGCACTTCCATCTTCATTTTTTATGCATCTAGTTTGGGCTGTCTCGGTAGGGTTGGTTAAGAGCCACTTATATGTCCCTTTGTATTTAGAGGCTGTTTCTTCGGCTTTGCACTTTCCGGGCTCTACAGAGAAAATGAATGCACATTTGAAAGGGCAAAAGGCACTTAAAAGTTTCATGAACATCCATTACCACCCATCATTATTACTCTGCACATAAACATCAGCAAATAAATGGGGAAACTTTTCTACCAGGCAATTTAAAGCAGGTTGAAAATAACATTAAATTGAGTCTTTTTTTAAAATAAGGCTCCCAGTCCGATCTCACATTTGGTCCTTTGCTTTAAAACTACCACTTGACAGGACAGTTTTTCTGCTTTGGTTTCATTAAAATGGTACATACGCATTGAAAAAAGTCAAGCCACACAAAGAGATGTAGAGTAAAAATCGAAAGTCCCCACCTGCCGACTGCCCTCCTTTTGAGCACAGTTGTTAATAGTTTGGGGTGCAGTGACCAGACATTAAAGGCTGACTTCTCTTTCTTAATGGACTTTGGGCTGGACTTGGTTTTAATAAATTCAATGTATTCCTCACCAGTAGTATAGATCAGGGTGCTCTGTTCTGATGTTGATGCTAAAAGCAAAGTTTTGCTGCCAAGTGTTGTCACATAAAGGGAGATGTGTCCTGAGCTAAGTTTTTGTGAGAAAGTCGCCGTTTTTACTGACCACCCATTTGGTTTGTTTGAGTCCAGAAATCAGGATGGCCAGAGAAGCAGGTCAGAAAGCCTTGCCCAGCCATCCCAGTCTCCTCTCTAAGGTCATAAGACACCTTCCTTTCCTTCTCTGAGGATTTAAGCAAGAGAAAATGTGCTCCCACTCCACTGATGAACTGGCTGCTGCTAATATCCAGAGCAGGTCTATGGTCTCGGTGACTCCTCTGGTTTTTTTTTACAAGCTCTTCCAGGTAAAAAGGCTGTCAGGGCACGATGAATACCAAGGATGTGGAAAGGAACTTGAAGACAGTTTCTCTCCCCCTCTGAAGGCAGGGTTTCTTGCTATGTATACATTCGGAACTTTATTTAAAAAAAGGGAATTAATTCATATGAAAACACTCACCCAAATTACCTAGTTTTCTCACTGCAGCATGTCCAGACTTTACTGATAATATCAATTGATCTTGTGTGAAGTTTCCATGCATGAGGTTGCCGTGTATGTTACTTTGGATCCTGCTAATCAATTTAGTGGGCTCTAAGGAAGAGCTGGCCTTTATAATGACCTGACAAAGACAGCTAAAAACCAGAGCAAAAGAGAAACATGTTCCAGTTATGGCCACAGAGTGCAACTTGGCCTGCGGTGCTGAAACTCTGTGCAGATGACTTAATTAGTAGTCCATAAATATCAAGCATTTTACAGCTATTAAGTGGCAAATCTTCAGAAATGATGGAGTACAGCACATTGAAATCATCTGATAAATGTTCTTGTATCCAAAACAAACAACTCAAAACCCATTTTTAAAAGAACAGTCAGCAACATTTGCATTATGTTGAAATTGACTAGCTATGCAATTTCTAGGGGTTTGTGATAATTAATAGAGAAGATGGAGCATCAGAGAAAACCTTTTACTCTTCTGGTCTCTAATTTATCCATCATTACCTCAATAATAAGGCAAATAGGCACATGCTCAATTAGTCTAGAAAACTGCATTCTGCAGAAGGCCTATTTCTATAATAAAATAATAATGATGATAATAATAGTAGCCAACGTTTGTAGAGCTCTTGTTCTGCGTGTTTTAATTCATATTATCACAAGAACCTTATGAGGTAGTGCTATTGTTACCCCCATTCTGCAGATAAAGAAACCGAGCCTTAACCAAGGCCACAAAGACCTAATATCTTATTCTGGAATGTTCTGTCCATTAAAGATATGGTGTGAAAGAACAGGGCTGCCCTTAACTTCAAGCTCTATAGTGAGGTACTCAGACATTCTCAGTATCTCTATCTTCCATTACAAAGCACATTTCAGACTCACAAGTTTACCTATGCTTTTTCTCCATTTCTGTTTGTAGATCCATCATTTGGAGGAATACTTTCTTATATTTCCTATCAGCTCTTAAAAGTCAGATGTGCCTGTGTTTACTCAGAATTTCTCTCTATGTCCAATCGAAGCCACGCCCGCCCCATGCCTACTGCTGATCCATATTTAGTGAAGTCCTTGTTCATACTACCCATTCCACTGGTAGCCAGTCTCTTTACAGCTTTCATCTTCTCACACCCTGAATATTTTAATAACCTTCCCATGAGCCTTCTGTTGTTATACGTCCTTTTTTTCCTTTCTTTTTTAAATTGGAATATAATTGCTTTACAGTGTTGTGTAAGTTTCTGCTGTCCAACAAGGTTAATCAGCTGCATGTATACATACACTCCTTCCCTCCTGAATCTCCCTTCCACCGACCCCTATCCCTCCCCCCTAGGTCTATATGTCCTTCTTGGGTTGCATCAGGCAGAACAACAATAATAGCCAGTGTTCCAGGAGGACCTGGACCACGAGCCTGAACAAGACTGAGGCTGCTTTCCAGGTTGTTTTGCAATTTCCCTGCTCAGTATTTCGTGGAGTTTTTTGATGACAACACTTTATTGCCCTATCCCTGAATTATGACCACTTTGGACCCCATTTTCTCTTCACTACAAAGAGGCAGCAGGCAGGCTGCTAGGCTGTGCTGTGACCAACTGAAGCAACTTATTTCTTGTAGGCAAGAGCCCAATTACAGCATCTGCAAAATAACCAGCAGGTACTTTGATCTCCCTCTGACAATTCCGACCAACAGTCTACACATACAGAATTAAATGAAAGAAAATTAAAAGTAAATGTACCAGCTCTGAATAAACTCAGCTCCTACCTGTATGGTATGTGGGAAATTGTAGCCAGTCCTTGCCCTTCTCTCTGTTTCAAATAGCGCAAAAGAAAAGTACATAGTCACTGAAACCTTTAAACAAATGTCACAATTGACTACAGGCCTATTGTTAACAACTACACTCATAATTATACTTTATATCTATGTAACCCATTGCCATCTACAAATCACCCACAAAACATCGATGCATTTAGTCCTGCCACCAACACTGTAGAGTGGATAATGCACAGATGTGTCACCCCATTTTCTAGTCTCAGAGAACTTAAATGATATGCCCAGTATCCCACAGCTGACAGGTCACAGAACTGGCAGCAGAATCAAAGCCTTCAGGCTCTGGATCCAAACATGGTGATGACAAATTAAACATTACCATGCTCTACGTCCTATACTAAGCACTCTATGTGGGTTATTCCATTCCATCTTTCCAACATCCCTGTGAGGAATGGTCATATTATCATCTCCATTTTACAGATGAGGAAACTGAGGTACAGGGAGTTTAATTAAGTTGCCCAAGGTCTCATAATCAGAAAGTGGAAAAGCAGGGATTCTAACTCAGGCAGCCTGACTCTGGGGGCCACATTACCACCAAAAGGCTTTTACACCTATTATTTGAGAGGAATTTTAGTTATGTCACATTATGTATACTGTTTTCAATTTTTACATTCTGACTCAGGTATTTACAGATAGTATTCTAAGTGATGGCAGATAATTTGGAATGCACTGTAGGCTTGACTGTATTTTGTGTAGTCAAAATATTTATCTCAGATTTAAATAACTTAAAACCTTGGTGCATACTAATTCTTTCAGAATCTAACATTGTAAAGCTTTAAGGCACTGGAACAAATAATGGGAGATAGTTTTGTCACATTGACTTGAATTCTACACAAGAGTGGATTTATTACGTGAATGTCCATTTTGCAAATAATTGTGTCACTCTTGGAAAAAACAAGTTTCTTTGCCAGATGCCTACAAACAAGAAATTCCATTTATCATTTGCAATCCTCAAATCATTCCATACTCCCATAGATCCCAAAATGTGCCTCAAAAAATTACCACATAGACAGTTCAGAAAAGCAGAGATTGGTTTTCTTAGTGGATTCTTGTGCAGATCCCAAAGAAAGTAATGTAATTTGCCCCTCAATTATTACAGCTGAATCTTGCCTGATAATATGCACTTGAATGGAAGAGCTATTTACCCATATATAATCAGGTATAGGGTGGGTTACAAGTAGATTTGTTTTGAAAAAATACTTACAAATTGGTTCATGGTTATTTCTTCCCCAGTAATGTCTCTGTACCAAAATCACCAGAAAATTATAGGAAAATAAACTACAGTACCAAATACATGAGAGAACAAGTTCAGGAGAAAGACAACTGTGAGGTAGAATGGTAGAATCCCCCTGCTTGAAATTTGGATAATACTAGGGCTCTAAGGAGACACTTTATTTTATTTTATTATTATTTTTTGATGATGTCAATTTATTTTTTTTCATTTATTTTTATTAGTCGGGGGCTAATTACTTTATAATATTGTAGTGGTTTTTGCCATACATTGACATGAATCAGCCATGGATTTACATGTGTTCCCCATCTCGATCCCCCCTCCCACCTCCCTCCCCATCCCATCCCTCTGGGTCTTCCCAGTGCACCAGCCCTGAGCACTTGTCTCATGCATCCAACCTGGGCTGGCGATCTGTTTCACACTTGATAATATACATGTTTCAAAGCTATTCTCTCAGATCATCCCACCCTCGCCTTCTCCCACAGAGTCCAAAAGTCTGTTCTATACATCTGTGTCTCTTTTTCTGTCCTGCATATAGGGTTATCGTTACCATCTTTTTAAATTCCATATATATGTGTTAGTATACTGTATTGGTGTTTATCTTTCTGGCTTACTTCACTCTGTATAATGGGCTCCAGTTTCATCCATCTCATTAGAACTGATTCAAATGTATTCTTTTTAACTGCAGAGTAATATTCCATTGTGTATATGTACCATAACTTTCTTATCCATTCGTCTGTTGATGGGCATCTAGGTTGCTTCCATGTCCTGGCTATTATAAACAGTGCTGCGATGAACATGTGTCTCTTTCAGATCTGGTTTCCTCGGTGTGTGTGCCCAGGAGTGGGATTGCTGGGTCATATGGCAGTTCTATTTCCAGTTTTTTAAGGAATCTCCACACTGTTCTCCATAGTGGCTGTACTAGTTTGCATTCCCACCAACAGTGTAAGAGGGGTTCCCTTTTCTAAGGAGACACTTTAAAAGAGCTGGGTCATTATTTGCATACCAAAATGGTGGTAAGCCTTTGACTCAGTGATCCTACTTCTAGGAATCTGTTCCATAATAGTATCAGCAGGGGTGTATAAAAATATATATACAAAGGTGAAGAAAATCAAATGTCCATCACGAGGTAATTGGATAAATACACCACAGCACACCCATACAAAAGAATTCTATGCAGTCATCAAAACAAATAAACTACATCTGTAAGTATTAGCTGGAAAGGATATACATGATGTATTTTAAGGCAAGAAAAGAAAGTTGTAAAACAGTATGTAGAATGTGATCCCATTCTCTTAGTAAACCCATGACAACAAATCTAGAGAAATATATAAAATAAGTCATCAACCAGAGTTCTTAAAGTAGGTGGGGAAAGGCAGCTTTCTGGAGATTTTTGCTGTCCATGTCATACATTTCTCTAAAGCTCTAAGTTTTTACATTGACCACATATTACCTCCGTAATAAAGAAAAATCATAAACATAGTTCTTTGAAAGAATGGTGTATACTTTAGACAGTTCCAATTTTCTTTTAATAACCTATCATTGATTTACTTCCATTACTTTCTGTGAACTTTCTTGAACCCATTTATGTTTGAACATGCAAAAGAAACAAAAATCCCAGTGTATGGAAGACAGGCAGTGTTTTTTAAAAAATCAGCTAACCATGGTGTACTAGAACCACGCTTATTTTTCAAAGGGAGTCTTTGGGATTTTCCTTTAACAGAGGACTAGTCTATGTGCAGGACAAGAGCAGAGAAAATGTTTCTCAGATGACCAGTTAACTTTGTTATGGTCTTCTGGATAGTACTCAGCACCTGCCAATTTCACTGCAATCACCTCTCCAAATCTGTGCCCCAGGCAATTCTGGTACTAGCTACCATTCCTCACTTGAAACATTGCAAGTTCCATTAGAATTTGTCATTCTTGAAAGTGCATTATCCAAAAATAAAAGGCCTTGTCAATCCTCATACAATGGCCATCCCTAAACTTTCATCCCTTTAAGACATGATTTTTTTCCCCTAAGTCGCAGAATCATAGCATTTTAAAGCTAAAAGAGGCTTTAGGGGTAACTGAGTCTAATTCCACTACTTCCCCTATTTATTTTTTTCTGTTTTGTTCTCTCATTGACTTTATACCTTACAGTAATAATACAAACCTCTTTATCAATCCGAAGAGAACCTACAGTCAGAAGGGAAGATGCAACTCAAAATGCAGCAGTCTCAAACAAAAACCAAGGATATACCTTCCAGATAGGAACAGACACACAGCAGATGACATTCACATACCTGTTTTTAATTTGAACAGCCAGGTTAGCAAGAACAAATTCACTGTCCTGAAATATAGAATTCAACTGTAAAAGATAAAACATATTTGTTTTAGTACTCTAACCCAGCAAAGTTACCTGAGATGCTGTGATCTTTAAGGTGAATTTATTATTTCAGTTAGTTTAACATTTCCATCTGCTCCACTCAGCTTTTTTATTTACATTTTACCTATTGGTATGGGATGAACTGCGTCCCTGCAAGATTCATGATGAAGCTCCAACCCACTAATGTGACTGTATTTGGAGATAAGAACTTTGAGAAGGTAGAGAAAGTGCAGAGTGTTAGTCGCTCAGTCGTGTCTGACTCTTTGTGACCCCATGGACTGTAGCCTACCAGGCTCTTCTGTCCATGGAATTCTCCAGGCAACAACACGAGTGGGTTGCCATTCCCTTCTCCAGGGGATCTTCCTGACCCAAGGATTGAACCTGGGTCTCCTGCATTGCAGGTGAATTCTTTACCATCTGAGCCACCAGGGAAGCCTTTAAGAAGGTACTTAAGGCTAAATGAGGTCATAGGGTGGAGCCCTAATCTGATAGGACTAGTGTCCTTATTGAGAAGAGGAAGAGACACTAGAGATCTCTCTGTGTGCACACACACAGAAAAGGCCATGTGTGAGGACACAGTGAGAAGCCAAGGACAGAGGCCTCACCAGAAACCGACCTTGCCAGCACCTTGATCTTAGACTTCCAACCTCCAAAACTATGTCTATAAAATAACATGTACATAATTTAATCGTTTTCCTGTATGTGTGAAACTGGCACAGTATCATAAATCAACTATACCTCAATTAAAAAGAAAAAGAAAAAAAAGTCTGTCATTTAGACCACCTAGTGCATCATGTTTTGTTATAGCAGGCCTGGTGGATGAATACACCAACCCATTTTCAAGCACTTATAATCATGTCGTATATACTTGAAAATAAATGCTGATGGGGAGAGAGGGGAAACAGACATCACCAGTTACTGTTGGTGAGGGTGCAAGTTGGTACCGCCTATCTGGGAGGCGACTTAATGATAGCTATCAAAATGTAAAATATTCATGTCCTTTGACCTAGCAATTCCAGTTCTAGGAATTTATCCTATAGAAATACTCAAGTACACCCCCTTCAAATTTATTACAAGAGCATTATTGTCAGCATTGTTTCCAAACAGAGAAAAAAAAATAGAAACAAACTAAATGTCCTCCAAAAGATGCCTGGATTAAGGCTACCACATTACAACCTCCTAGGGAAATCGTTTTAAAGTGTATGAGATAGGTCTATGTTTACCAGCATGAATGTGCGTAAAGACACATAGTTAAGTGAAAAGAAAACAAGTTGCAGAATAGCTTAATTAGCATGATTCCAGCTACTTTTGCAAAAGAACATGTATGAATCACTGTTATTCTATATAGAAAAAAATCTGAAAGAATAAGCTTCAAACTGTTAAGAGGTGTTAATACGGTAAGTCATATTAGGGAGGACATTTATTTTCTGGGTTTCAGATTTTAGTGTCTGAATTTTTTACAGAGAGTAGGTATTACTGCTTATTGTCAGAAAAATGTAAGGATAAATAAAACATTTCTTGCATAAAAGAGAGAAGAAATGAAAGTACAGAAAACAAAAATATTTAAGTACAATGGCATACACTATGTTATCACAGCTCTCCTAGGTTCCCCAAGTAGGGAAATGTGGCAAAAATGCAGAATTCATATCAGTGGAGAGACATGTACCGTTCTAAACCAATTAAAATAATAATACCTCATAAAAAGCTTTCCACCATTGACCCTATAAAAGAGAGACCACATACATCTTCATGGTGTTGCTTCCAGAGTGGATAAATTTGCAGCAAAAAGAAAAATCAAAACCAAAGTGCTGTAATGTATTATGCATAGAAAAAAGTGAAACCTAGTTTTACATATATCGGGTTGGCTAAAAAGTTCAAGCTTTTCCGCAAGATGTTACATATTTATATGCATATATTTATTTACTTTTTTAAGATATAGCATAAACAGTCAATAGATTATTTACCCATTTTTTGCAAATTCTTTTACAACACTGGTAATAGGGATCCTTGGTTCTTCATCAAAGATAGAGAGGCTCATTTCAATATTGTAGAAGGAAATTGTAAAAATAAGATCAATTTCATTCATTTAGTTCAAGAAATTTAACTTCTGTAAGTCTGGTCGAAACTGCTCTTCACTTTAAAGAAACCAAACAATGAAGCCTCATTCTTAAACTTTGCTTAATTTAACTCCAAGGTCAACAACCAGTGCTTTTGGCTCCATATAGCATAGCAAACCAGGATGTAGCCTGGCAGTTTTGCTTTAATTTTTTGGGCTGTTCCTTGATTTCTGCACAATTGACAGGTATTCTACAACTTCCCCCGAATTCTAGTTTTCATTGGCTAACAGATTTCTAGTCCACTAAAAGGCCGGGCTGAACATTATCTCACAGGTTCATTTGTACTGAGAAAATGTCTATTTCTTCCCATGCCCTTCCTTATGCTTCAGGCTTTTCTCTTTATTCCCTTGTTTCTCTTGTCTGTACTATCAAATTTCAATTTAAAAAATTTTCTATTTTAGAATATTAAAGTTGAGAAGATGGATTTCCCTGGTGGTCCAGTGGTTAAAGCTCCATGTTTCCATTACAGAGGGCATGGGTTGGATTCCTGGTTGGGGAAATTCTGTATGCCATTTGGTGTGGCCAAAAAAAATATCTAAGTATATGTCTATATCTATATATAAAAGTTGAAGGAACATCCAGTTTTTGAATTATTTGGAAGCCAAATACTCCCTGGCCACAGATAAGCATTAGAAGCCAGCTGGAGGTGGGAACTGGAGAAGATTGAAACCTGCATTAACAGAATTCAAAAAGAGCAAGCTAGAGTATCTTCTGGTGTTTTCTGGTATGTGGTCAACATGTTGGACCTAAGGCCATATAATTCTCTTATAGGGAAGGGGGTAAGGTTCCTGAGCCATGTCCACACTGGCAGAGTCAGAGCATTAGGAACAAAATGGATGGGAAGGAGGCTTAGAAATGTCATACATTTGCATTATATGTCAATAAAAGAAAGGTAAGAAAGATGGCAAGAGAATTGTGCTTGGAATAAGGTACCCACTGTAGATACTGTCTGAAGGAGAGAAGAAACACTTGTATCCTTCTTTTGCCCTTTCTGCCTTCAGAGAATTGGCTCTCTTTAAGAACACATATCCCGGAGAAGGAAATGGCAACCCACTCCAGTATTCTTGCCTGGAGAATCCCATGAAAGGAGGAGTCTGATGGGCTACAGTCCACTGGGTCACAAAGAGTCAGACACGACTGAGTGACTTCACTTTCATTTTCCAGGAGGATCAGTTGATCTGCAGTTGATCTAATAGTATTAATACTTGTTCTACCAGTTTCTTGCACTGGTATTCTTCACTTGTGTAAATTATGTAATAGAAGATGAATATTCTAGAGGATCATTTCTCCTCCAACAGAGGTTCTAAAACTGCTTCTACTGCCCCATTTCCTTTAGTCTTACAACTTAAAAAGTCTCAAGTTGTTTGACTTTCTGCTTAAAGCCAGCAAATATTGTACTTCAGGTTGACCCATCATGGAATCTTAGAGCCTCAAAGATCTTTACAAATCACATCAACCCTTGAGACTCAGATGAAATGACATCTGAATCTCTTCCATAATAAGAACTCATATCAAGATAGTGAAGCAGAGACCTCAAGTTCATTAATTAACATTTTGTTTCCAAGAGAATTCTAGGATGTGTTTTTGAGTATACTAACATACCAAAATTACCATACAGATATGACTGGGAGGAAAAAAGTCCAAATTCAGTGAGGACTATTATAGTTGAAGACCTTAGAACTATGCACTTGTAGGTCTGTGTGTTCAGAGGACAAATTTAATATAAACAGACTTAATATATATAAAAAAAAGAACACATATCCCATTGTGCATACATTCTATTATGCCACATCCATTGCGGAACATACCTTTGGACTTAACGGCAATAGGTAAAGTCGAAGTTTCAGTAGATAAAAAGGAAGGTGTGGAGTCCAGCCAGCCTGTCTCAAGAGAGGAAGAAGGTAATGAGGACACATTTGCTGTAAAAGGAAGTGTTACTCCAGTGAAGATGAGCGGAAATGGGGCTCCAGTAGCAGTGGATGTAGTGGCGGCTATATTTAGAAGGGACTCCTGTGTGGGCTTAGGAAGAACTAGGGTAGTGGGTGCTGGTGCAGCTGGGATTCTGCTCCATGCAGATGTTGTTGTAGGGCTAGGTAGAAACATGGCACCAACAGATGGAGTATGGTCAACTGGAGGTGATTTACTCATTCTGCTAAAGGATGGAGCTTGAGGCACAGTCCTGGAGTTGGCAGTCACAGTGATTCTGGAAGATGCTCCAGAAGATTTGGAAATGTAGGTACTGTCATCTGTGATTTTTATAGACACAGGGAAAGGACTTGGGAAACCCGCAGTGATACCGCCCACTGTAGGTGTAGGGGTGGTTTCGATGAGTACAGCACTTACACCAGCAAAGGGTCCTATTGTAAAGTTAGTGAGTGGGTGTGTTGGTGTTATGTCAGAAGTCAGAAATGTGGATTTTAATACCTCTTCTGGAGAGGAAGATATAATGTGAGTATTGGATCTAGTTGCCAGAGGTGAACCTGAAGGAAGACTAGATAAGATCCAAGTCAGCATGGGTGAAGTAGAAGCCTTTGAAATGATAGATTCTGAAGCAGCATCAGAAATATTTGATGGGAGTGTGGTCCCAGGAGTTACAGATGTGGTTGTCTTCTCAAATGTGTGCTTAATGTCAGCCAAAGTAACAGGGATAGATTTTGAAGATATTGATAATGAAGGGCTCTCAGACATCCCCAAGGTAGGAAGAGTTCCTGTTGTGGAAATTGATGACATTGCCATTACATCTCCAGGTACAAGACCAGTCTGAGAGACTGGGAATGTTGACAAAGACTCTGTACTAACGTAAGGACTCTCTGTTTGCTTCTTGTTGGATGTAGGTACATAAGCAGTGGTAGAAGCTGAAAATTGAGAATCTTCAGCTGTGGGTGTGTTCCAGGAAGTCAAAAGCAGAGACTGGGTGTTACTAGATGTGGTTCTTGTTTGCAGAACTGGAAATTCAACCGTTTGGGACATAGGAGGAAGAGAAGTCTTTGGAGTAGAGAACTTGGCTTCAGTACTTTGAGGTGAAACAAGAACTGATGTCAAAGAGGGTGAAGTTGACCCGGATGGAATCCAGGGAGGGTATGAAACAGGTGTATTCACAGACATGGCACCTTTGTCAGTTCAGCTGTTGAAGTATTTTCTGATGAGGAAGTCTTCTTTTCTGTATTTGAAGAATGATAAATGGTGGTTTTTACACTTTTTGTGGATCCAGGAGTGCTCTTAAAGCCAGTCAAAGGTGGGGAAATTTGAATATTCAAGGAAGCGTGGAGATTTTCCAGAGTAGATGAAAGCACACTTTCAGGGGCAGCAGTTCTGGAGTATTTGTGAGAGCTATTACTTTACCACTGCTTACAGTTGAAAGAGAGCTGTTAGTAATCCCAGGGAATATGCCCAGAGTGGTGGCCTGATATCTTTGTGATGATTGTTGGGCTGTTGATAGAAATGATGAAAATGTGGTCTTTGGAATGGAAGAAATAGCTTCAGTTCTTAGAAATGAGTAGGGGAGAGACAAGGATGCCTATGAATGGAGTCACGGTCCCAGCCATGATAGTGGTTGGAATGGTTTTCCCAGAGGGAAAAGTTGGCTCTGCTGGGGAGGATGTAGGTGTGATGCTGGATGATACTTTAGTTATTTCTTTTCTTTTTTTTAACATGTGAAATAAATTTTTTTTGTTTATTTTTATTAGTTGGAGGCTAATTACTTTACACCATTGTAGTGGTTTTTGCCATGCATTGACATGAATCAGCCATGGATTTACATGTGTTCCCCATCCTGATCCCCACTCCCACCTCCCTCCCCATCCCATCCCTCTGGGTCTTCCCAGTGCACCAGCCCTGAGCACAGTGCAGGAGACTTTAGTTATTTCTGAAGTAGTGAAACCAACGGAAGTCACTGTGCTTTTTGAAGCAGACCCAGCATATGTCAAAGGTGTGACATCTAATGACAATGTTTGCATGGTCATAGAAGGCCTGGGGGTAACTGAAGACGAAGTATAGAATGACCCACCTGTTGTGGAAGCATCAGAAGAAACAGTAAGAGGTGGAAAAGCAGAGACACTAACTGACATTGAGGACATCTCAGACCCCAGCCCAGAAGTGGCTACAGAGGTGCTTTTCAAACAATCTGAATGTCCATTTTAGAAAATCCAGTCATTAGTACAGTGGGAGTGCCCAAAACACTTTTAGAGGTCAGGGGAGTGACTCTAACTGGCCGTGAGGACATCTAGTAGGTAGGAATGGACATTATCATAGAAGTTTTCCCAAGAAGTGCTATAGATACATTTGAAGCAGAAAGGGCTGTAGTGATCCTGTCAGTAGACACAGCTATAAAATTGGCACTAGATACTGTCGAGCTATGGAAAGAGATGGGGACTCAAGGGAAGTCTGTGTGCTTTCAGAAATGAGAGGGGCAACTGAAGACACCTCGGGCTGAGTCCTAGGTGGGTGAAAGCAAGTATAAAAAGGTTGTGTTATTGTTTATAGGATTTGATATCCTGGTTGTCCCGGAAGTTACGGTATCTACAAAGGAAGTGTCCTGGCGGTGTGAGAAAGAGTGAGTCACAGAGGTGGTGCTTACTATCTTTTTCTCAGTCCTGGGAGTATATACTGAGAGGGCACTCATGCTCCCTGTCTCAGGAGACAAAAGTGTGGTAATTGTCAGAGCTCGTGAAGGGAATACTGTTTTCCCAAGACCAGTAGACATTTCTGAAACATGGGCCTCTACTGTGTTACTTGAGGTTGAGGTAGATGGAGTCTGTGTGCTCCCAGAAGTGGGAGATGGAGCTGGATTCCCCTCAGGTGGAGTTTCTGAAGTCCAAGGTGCTATGTAGATGTAGGTGGAATTAAAGATATCCATAGTTTCATTGTATGAACTCTTAGGTGTTGTTTTCATTGATTTTGTAGAAAATCAACTTTCTTTCACCTCAGCAGTTGCTGTATTATCCGATTGGGTAGTCAGCTTCTCTGCATCAAGAAAGGGGGAAATAAACTCATCTGTTGCTTCCAGCATTGTTGCAAATGGAGAAACCTTGGTTGTCACTGCTAGAGCCGATTTTCTCTCAAGATAATGGGAAGTTGTTTCTTTCCTTGTCACAGTAGCAATGAATCTTTGTGTCATTGCAGAGTCTGGAACGGGGACTGTTGTCTCTCCAAATGCAATTATACCATTTGTCTGTGTTTGTGTGTTCTCAGAAGCACTCTCTTCAGTAGAAAAATTGGTTCCACATCAGCAAGGGTAGATACTCTATCTACAAGTGGAACAACTGTCTCCCTTGGTGTTGAAAGAAGTTCATTTCCAAGTACTGTGGATGCAGGGGTGGTTTTAGTAGTAAGGTGCTAAATTTAGACTCAGGCAGTTTGGTTACAGATGTGACTCCAGAAACTGTGGAGAAATTAGTGAGCCATGGAGATGTCAATTTGGATAGAACTGTTGTATATCTGTCTGTAGTAGTATTAGCAATAGTGGTGGCCTTGCTCTCTGTGGATGCTTCTGGTTGGATGATAATATTAGTAGTTGTGGATGACTGCTCTGTATTAGAAGTACTCCCATTTAACACTGATGTCAACAAGGTCTGATCTGGCCTGGAAGTCCAAGTGATCTCATTTGTGGAGAATAGATGGTCACCCTCATCACTTGTTGATTCCTTGGATGTGGAAGCTGATCTAGTAGAAATCAGAGGAAGCATGTTTTCACCACCTGTGGGTATATTCAGTGCATATACTGGCCCAGTGATTGTGGAGGAAAATAGAGTTTCAGCCACTGTAGGTGCAAGTGTTTTCCCAGGAGTCAAGGCTGTATGTGTCATCTCAACATCAGTAACAGACTGTACACTCTGAGCTCTGGTGAATGGAGAAGATGTCCTGAAAGAAAGTGCCACAAAAGAGACCTTTTGTGAAGGTAGATATTGCGTCTTCCACTGTGGGTGAAGAGTCAGCCTGGAAATTTGTAGATGGTGATTCTGTTTCAACTGTTCTTAGCACAGGTGTCATCTCAATAGACCTAGTTGAATAAACTAGGTATTTCCATATCAGTTGTGGCCAATGTGGATGCTGTCTGCTGCTGCTGCTGCTGCTAAGTTACTTCAGTCATGTCCGACTCTGTGTGACCCCATATACGGCAGCCTACCAGGCTCCCCCGTCCCTGGGCTGTCTGATTTCTAGGAAATACAGAATTCATTGAAACAGCTGTGGAGATAAGCACAGACTCAGGTGGCAGTGTTGACGCAGTCCCAAAGGGAGTAGCTGTAGTTGAAGTCAGATCCACTGTGGACTGACATACATTTTCAGCAGCTGTAGATGCAGGAAACTCCTGGCTAGCTGTGGCAATAGGGAGTGCCCCAATACCTGTGGATTTGTGTTTGGGCCAAAATGTTGTAGACATGGATGTTGACTCAACAGGTGAGAATAAAGATGCTGTCCTCATAACAGCCGACTGAGAGCCAGTTACTGAAGGTTTGGATACAATTGAATTGTTGGTAAATCTAGATGTGTACAGGAAATTAGTAGCTACCACTGGATGAGAAGTCTCAGTAGCAATGGATTCAGCCATTTTGGTTGTCCTTGTGCTCTCTGAAGATGGGGATTTAGTTACGTTCATGGAATTGGTAGTAGGGCCTACGGAGGTACTCTTGGTAGACAGAGCAATGGCTGCTGATTTAGACAAAAGGTCTGCTACGAATGTAGCTGTCTCAGCTATGGAAGTCTTTTAAAAAATTGGTGCAGTCATTGTTTTCAGTGGTGGAGATGTTGTATTGGAATATAGTCGAGTTGTATAATCAGTTTCAAATACAGGCATGCTTTTAGACACCACTGTAGAAGAATATGCAGTCTTTTGCGGTTTTAGTCCAGTAACTTGGGATGGAGTTTTCAAGTCTATTTGTTGTGAAAGAGTGGTACTTGTTTCTTGAATTATTATATTTTCAGAAAGAACTGAAAAATTACAAAGCATATGTTAGTTTGGATTCAACTTTAGAAGTCAGAAAGGATTCTTTAAGAAAGAGCTTTATAATGGCTTTTCATGTTCTTAAGAGGAAATGACTATCAGATATAAATCAAACCATGTGGTTACAATTGACCATTAATAACAGGGGTTGAGCTGTGTGGGTCCACTTACACATGGATTTTTTTTCCAATAGTACAAACTACAGTAATTCACAGTCCACGGTTGGTTGAATCCTCACATGTGGAACAGCAGATATGGAGAAACAACAGATACAGAAGGCCAATTGTAAGTTGTAATGGAATTTTCACTGCTCTGGAGGGTTGACGTTCCTCATTTTCCCTTGTTCAAGGGTCAAATATACCTGGTTTTTCTTAAGATGACTTTCTACTTTCCAAGTTAAGTAACAAGTAGAAGGACATCCATTCCATGCTATCTTCATTTAAAAAAAAAAAAACACACACACAGGCATTCCTAACAGAGGGATGCATGGTAGCACACTGATTAAGAGGATTACCTTTGGAAATGAATCGATCTCTTGAAAGACACAAGTTATCAAAACTCACTTAAGAAGAAATAGATAACTTTGAATAGTCCTGTATCTATTACTGAAGTTGGATTATGTCTTTAATTCTTCCAAAAAAGAGGACCGGCTTTGGATTCAAATAGATGTATTTTTAAATCATGGTTCCCTCACTTATTCATTATGTAATCTTGGACTAGTTAGTCTACCTTTCTGTGCTTCACTTTTCTCCTTTCTAATAAGAGATAATAACACTGACCTTAAAAAATTGTTTTGAGGGGATTTCCCTGGTAGTCCAGTGGATAAGACTCAGAGTTCCCGATGCATGGGGCCTGGTTCCATCCCTGGTCAGGGAACAAGATCCCACATGCTGCAACAAAGACTGAGCATGCTACAACTAAGACCCAACACAGCCAAATAAATAAAGATTTTTTTAAATTGTTTTGAGAATTGAGTTAATGCATGTAAAAACTCTTAGCATAGCACCTGGGGCACAGTAAGTGCTCAAAAATGATTAACTGTTGTCAAATGCTTATATTCATCTCAATACTGTAGATTAAAAATGTTTTGATCTGGGACACCAAGATTAAAATTTCTTGAACATATGTCATTTATGTATGTATATTTACAAATAATATGTATATATATAATATATAATAAATTTACAATATGTACATTACAAACATAGTCAAAATATGTCAAAAGAATGATAAAATAAATAGAAACTTCACAATATTTTCTTCCTGTACTCTAATGTATTATCTGTATACTTCCTAGAATTGTGCACCCCACTTTGAAGACCACTGGAGGCTATCTTATGTCTCAATTCAAGTCAATCAAATTGAACAAGTATTGTAAATACTATTGTAGATTCTGTGAGAAATGTATAGAGTTTATGACATGACTTTTTCCCTCAGAGAGCTCATATTTTATTGGGAAATCTTATATTACTGAAATGTTTTTAGACAAAATGTAACATAATATTTTAAAAACAAAACAGTAAAAACACAATGAAATAATACAGTTGATAATAAAGTGAGCAATGGAATATACTCAGGTTTCACATCTCTAAAGTAATGAGTTGGCCAAAAAGTTTGTTTGGATTTTTCCATAAGATGTTACAGGAAAACCCAGGTGAACTTTTTGGCCAACCCAATACAAAGGGCAATCAGTGCACTAGCTCTGAGGAATGAGGAAGCTTTTTTTTTTTAGAAGATGTGGGCCTTTTGAGAAATTATAGGGTTTGGATAGTGAAAGTAAAGTCACACAGCAATGAATACAGAGGCACTGAAAGGATCAGTCTAACTGGAAGGGAGTATGCTGGATAGGGGTGCAAAAGAATGTCAGACTAGGATGGATAGGCAGACAGATAAAAGAAGGTAAGATAGCAGCTTTACTTACTACAAGCCAAGCACTGTGCTACTTGCTCTCTTATTTAATGCACCTAACAACCTTATAAGGTAGATATCACAATTAACCACATTTTAGAGTTGAAGAAACTGAGTGGCAGAATCTTTACATGAGTTGCTCAAGCTCACACTTGGAGGTCTATCACCTATGGTCTTAATCACTATACCATTTGCAAAGATGTAAATTCTTGAACAAGGAGATTAAGTTGATAAAAAGTAAATTTTAAAAGGTGACTCAGATGGTAAAGAAGCTGCCTGAAATGCAGGAGACCTGGATTCAATCCCTGGGTCAGGAAGATCCCCTGGAGAAGGGAATGGCAACTCACTCCAGTATTCTGGCCAGGACAATTCCATGGACAGAGGAGCCTGGTGGGCTACATTCCATGGGGTCGCAAAGAGTTGGACACGACTGAGCGACTAACACTTAGAACTTAGTCTTTAAGGAAAATGAATTCTATGGCAGTGTACAGGATGGGTAGGAATGGGAAGATACTGAGGGCAGGGAGACTTTTTAGAACACTGATAGAGTCCTCCTCCCCACCTCACTCCCACCAACCCAGCCATCCACTCTACCTGCACTTGAGCAGACAAGCACTGCTGGACAGAGCCATATAGGAGGATGAATGAATATTTCATAAATTCATGGTCCCAAAGGCCATGGGACTGTAGGCTACAGTCCATGGGATCGCAAAGAGTCAGACACGACTAAGCAACTTCACTGTCACTGAAGAACTAAGATCCTGCATGCCATGCAGTGCAGCCATAAAATAAAATAAAACTAATAATAAACATCTTTAAAAAGTTTAGCTGTACTGGCTATCTCCATGCTCCCCTGACCCATTCTTTCACCCATAGTAAGCTGGCTTCTGCCATCATCATTCAACTGAACAGCACTCACTAAGGCCACCGGTGGCCACCATGTAGACAAATACTATGAATACTTTGTCAGTCTTCATCTTACTTGACCTTTCAACAGCTTTTGATAACATTGACCACTCCCTCCCTCTTAAAATACTCTTTTAATTGACTTCTGAGACATAATGCACTCTTGGTTTTTCTCCTACTTCTCTGGCCACTCCTTCTGACTATCACCTTTGCAGACATACATTATTTTACCTGGCCATTAAATATCAGGGTTCCCCAGGGATCGGTCCCAGCACCTCTTTTCTTCTCACTCTATGGTTTCTTCATACCTTGGATTCCAACTTACACCAATGCACAGATGAATCTCAAAGTTATATTTCTACACCAGATCTCTATTCCAAACTCCACACTTATATAACCAATTGCTCACTTGACATCATCTCTTGCATATATATCTCATTAACACCTCAACTCAATATGCCTCAATCTGAACTCTCTCCAAACTGGGTCCTCTTTCAGTATCCCCTCAGTGAATGACATCATCATACATTACACTGTGCAAGTCAAAACTCTCTCCCTCTGTCTCCTTCATTTTCTTTCATCTGCTATAGCCAACTCATAATCTTGTCCCATGGATCTTACCTGCTAAACATCTCTTGATTCCATCTTTTTCTCCATCATTATCACTTATCACTGTGCCCAAGCCACCATCAATCTCTCACCTAGACTATGACAGTAGCTTCCCAACTAGATTCTGCCTTCATTCTTGGTGCTCCTCCAATCTGTTCCATAATACGATCAGAATGATCTTTTTGAAATGCAAATTTGATCATGTATCACACACACACACACACACACCTTCACATACTTAGCTCCCTTTAGTGGCCTTGTGTTACTCATAGGATTAAAAAAGAAAAATATTTCAGGACTTCCCTGGTGGTCCAGTGGTTAAGAATCTGCCTTGCAATGAAGAGGATGGGGGTTTGATCCCTGGTTGGGAAGCTAAAATCCCATATGTTGCAAGGCAGCTAAGCCCGTGAACTGCAATTACCGAGTCTACACACCACAACGAAAGATCCCAGACGCTGCAGTCAAGATCCCACGTGCCACAACTAAAAGCAGAGGCAGCTAAATAAATACATAAATAAAGTATTTTTTAAAAATTTTAGCAGAGTTTAAATAAACTATGCATGGTTTGTTCCCACCTACCTCTTCATTCTCAGTTTGTACTAGATTTCTCCCTTGTTTTCTGGGCTTTAGCCCATCAGCCTCATTTTAATCCTCTAATACTTGGCATTATTTTCCCACCACAAAAACATTGCATATGCTGCTACTTCTACTTAGAATGATCTTCCCACCCTTCTTCATCTGATTAACATCTATTCATCCTCCAGATCTCACTCATGCATCACTTCTTCAAGGAAGCCTACCTTCTTTTGCCTCGATGACTGAGTCAAACCAATCTATTCTAGGCTCTTATTACAACCTTCTTATGATATCCCTCATACCTCTTCTTCATAGTACTTGTCACAGATGCAGTTTTACATGTGTGCATGTGTGCTTATTAATATCTGTCTTTCTCACTACACTGTATGGGTAGGGACCTCATCTTTCTTTTCTCACTCACCATTGCATCCCCAGTGCCTAATACAGGGCCCATCACATGGTCGATGTCCAATATATATTTGCTAACTAACTGGACAAGTGGAAATGATGAAGGTTTGGAATGAGATGAGAGTAGTGTGGGAAATCCCAATCCTACAGCTATTGGAAAGGAAGAATTGACAGGATATATTAGCAAAGAGGTTTAAGAAATGAAGATAGAGAAGTCTCAGAGAACTTAACTTCTGCTTTTGAACTAATTGGAGAACTGTGGTGATATTTATAGAACTAGGAAAATTGGGAGAGCAGCCTTACTCAGAAGGAAAACACCCACTTCAGGCTTGGATAAGGGGAATTTGGAATGATGGTGGAAAATCTAAGTGAAAATGGTGCATAGTAAAACTCAAGACTGAGTCATAATTTTTCTGCAGTTCAAATCACCCAAAATGAAATCATGCATATTTACCATTGGGAAATTATCATTTCAAATCTACCTAGGAAGCACAACATCTATGACGTAGGAATAACTATTGTGGTAGACAACCTACTAACTTATTTCACTGTCTCAGGCATTAAAATTGCTTTTAATTTGCATGTACAGAAATTCTGAGATGTGTGTGGGATGTTCTTTGAGATTCTGTGGTCATCAGCAAATAGAATGAGTGGTGATCAGAAACCTGCAACTAGCTGTATAGATCAGTTGAAAAGTTCACACATTTATAAAAAGAAAACAAAGTGGTATAAGAAATACTTTTTACTCAATTTTCAACATTGTTTCAATTATCAGAGATTCACATCCTATCAAGCTATAACAGCACAATATTTATTTCAAGCTTTCTGCCTTCAGATTTGACCATAACTGCAAGTAAAAGAATTGTCAGGATCTTGGCTCCCATTTTTACAGATGGCTTTATCACAGCCAATTGGCTTAGCAAACCTGTTAAAGTGTCACTTATATCACATTGGAGGAGTGTGGCATCCCAGGGCCTGAATCACTCCCCATGAATGCACTAATTATTGAGAGAAGGGTTCACAATTCGCATTCCTTAACAAATGATTAATGATTGAGCTGCATTCACTTTTAGGAAAACAATAAAACACTAAATACCACAAAAGCCTAAGTTATGTTCTTTGATGCAGCATTCAAGCAGCACTGTTACAGAAACCCTTAACAAGTAATGGGAAACTCTTTCAGAACACAGAGGATGGGAATTAGGCATGGTATTTTTATCTAGAGAGGGCTGAGCTATAGATGTTAATTGTTATTAACACTTCTTGTAAGCATCTCAAAAAGAAGCAAAAGATTGAGAAAAAGAAAGACAAATGAGTTGAACAAAATTGCCAAGCAGGTGGCATTTTAAGTACCAGATATCGCTTAGGAAATAATGCAACTTTCATTTTAACTTAGGGGCTTCCCAGGTGGCTCAGTGGTAAAGAATCCACCTGCCAATGCAGGAGACGTAGGAGATAGGAGTTCAGTCCCTGGGTCAGGAAGATCCCCTGGAGAAGGGAATGACAATTCACTCCAGTGTTCTTGCCTGGGAAATCCCATGGACAGAGGAGCCTGGTGGGTTGCAGTCCATGGGGTAGCAAAGAGTCTGAGCAACTGAGCACACACACATGCACACATTTTAACTTAAAACCTGGATTTGTATATTTCAGCAAACAAATCCCATTGAATCTTTCAGATGAAATGTTTTTAGTAAAGACTCAAGTCTTCCATAATTAAATCACAGAATTTTAGAACTGCCTTGGAGATTGTATTCAATCCCCTCACTTAGAGATTAGGCCCAAAGAGGTGTAGTGTTGAGAAGATGAGAATTCCACAGGTGAAATATGTAGAGAAGAAATAAGACAGTGTACGCTGGTGCTTCAGTTATCCAGTGCCCATAAGTGCATGCCCTCAATTTACACAGAAAACCACAAACCCTGGAGAAAGAAGGGACTCTATCTAAAAGAATCAAGGGTTGGCAAACTTAAATAATAAAAGCCAGGTTGTGCAGATGCTGAACTGCTCAACAGAAAGCAATCACCCAGAACAGTCAGATACAAACTTTAGAAGAGATCATCAAAGTGCTAAACCAAAACATGAAGACACCTTGCAAGCCTTGGCATTGAAACCCATTGGGAATCCCAAATTATAGCCATGCCCTGAAACAATCTTGTTGTTTCTGTTTAAACGAACATCTTGAAAAACATCTACTTCTGCTTTATTGACTATGCCAAAGCCTTTGACTGTGTGGATCACAACAAACTGTGGAACATTCTTAAAGAGGTGGAAATACCAGACCACCTTACCTGTCTCCTGACAAATCTGCATGCAGATCAAGAAGCAACAGTTAGAACTGGACATGGAACAACGGACTGGTCCCAAATTGGGAAAGGAGTATGTCAAGGCTGTGTACTGTCACCCTGTTTGTTTAACTTATATGCAGAGTACATGATGCGAAATGCCAGGCTGAATGAAGCACAAGCTGGAATCAAGATTGCTGGGAGAAATACCAATAACCTTAGATATGCAGATGACACCACCCTTATGGCAGAAAGCAAAGAGGAACTGAAGAGCCTCTTGATGAAGGTGAAAGAGAGAGTGAAAAAGCTGGCTTAAAACTCAACATTCAAAAAACGAAGATCATGGCCTCTTGTCCCATCACTTCATAACAAATAGATGAGAAAACAATGAAAACAGTGACAGACTTTATTTTCTTGGGCTCCAAAATCACTGCAGATGGTGACTGCAGCCATGAAATTAAAAGACTCTTGCTCCTTGGAAGAAAAGCTATGACCAACCTAGATAGCATATTAAAAAGCAGAGACATTACATTGCCAACAAAGGTCCGTCTAGTCAAAGATATGGTTTTTCCAGTAGTCATGTATGGATGTGAGAGTTGGACCATATAAAGAAAGCTGAGTGCTGAAGAATTGATGCTTTTGAATTGTGGTGTTGGAGAAGACTCTTGAGAGTCCATTGGACTGCAAGGAGATCCAACCAGTCCATCCTAAAGGAAATCAGTCCTGAATGTTCATTGGAAGGACTGATGCTGAACCTGAAACTCCAGTACTTTGGCCACCTGATGAGAAGTGACTCATCTGAAAAGACCTTGATGCTGGGAAACACTGAAGGCAGGAGGAGAAGGGGATGACAGAGGATGAGATGGTTGGATGGCATCACCGACTCGATGGACCTGAGTAGGCTCTGGGAGTTGGTGATGGACAGGAAGTCTGGCATGCTGCAGTCCATGGGGTCGCAAAGAGTTGAACACAACTGAACGACGGAATGGAAATGAACTGAACTGAAACAATATTCCTTGAATAATCACTCATATCCCAAATAGAGTCGATCTAATCATGTCAGTAGCTTTTTAACCAAGAATCATGGGAATTAAAGATCTTTTCAAACTCTAAGTCTAGTAATTAATTAGAATGGTCTAGCAAACCTGTTCAATTGATGCAGAAAATTCATTTGACAAAATCCCACATCCATGCATGAAAAAATATATCTTGGCAAGTTCAGAATGGAAGGTGTTTCTATTAACTTGATAAAGATCACCAAGAAACCTACAGCTAACATCACCCATAATGGTGAAAGGCTGAATGTCTTCCCACTAACACTGGGAAACAGGCAAGGATGTCAACTCTCACCACTCTTATTCAACATAAATAGTATGGCAAGTTAGAGGCACTCCAATAAAAAAGGAAAAGAAATAGTAGGCATTGCAGATTAAGTGATTTGTCCATGCAGAAAACCTCAAGAAAACTAAAAAAAAAAGTCTCCTGAAACTTAAAAGTGAGTTTATTAAGGTGGGAGGATACAAAATTAATACAAAGTAAAGAGCTCTTAGACTTGACACCAAAAGCATGATCCACAAAAAGAATAATAATAGATTATACTTGATCAAAACTAAAAGCTTTTGCTCTGTGGAAGCCCATGTGAAAAGGATAAAAGAGTAATCTACAGATTAGTAGAAAAGATTTGCAAAACATATGTCCAACAAAAGACTAGAATATATAAAGAATTCTCAAAACTCAACAGTAAATACATCCAATTTAAAAATGGCGAATAAATTAGGAGTTCAGGATTAACATATACACACTACTACATATAAAATAGCTAAACGATAGGGACTTGTTTAGCACAGGAAACTATACTCAATATCTTGTAATAATCTATATGGAAAAGAATCTGAAGAAGAATATATATGTGTATAACTGAATCAATTTGCTGTACACTTGAAAGTAACACAACATTGTAAATTAACTATACTTTAGTTTTTAAAAAAAGAGAAAATAGGCAAAAGACATGAATAGTTCATTGAAGAGGTTATATAAATAGCAAATAATCACAGGAAAAGAGGTTCAACATTCTTAGGCATCAGGGAAATGCAAATTAAAACCACAATGTGACATCACTACAGACTTACCAGAATGGCTAAAATTGAAAAACAGTGACAATACTCAATGCTGACAAGAATGCAGAGAAACTGGACCATTCATACACTGCTGGCAGAATAGAATATGGTACAATCACTTTGGCAAACAATCTGACAATTTCATATAAAACTAAATGTTCAACTATTACAGTTTGGGGCATTCATCCCAGAGAAACAAAAACCTATTCTCACACAGAAACTTATACACAAATACTCATAGCAGAGGGTTTTTTTGGTAATAGCAAAAAATTAGAATCATCCCAGATGCCTTTTAACAGGTGAATGGCTAAACAGTGATATATCCACACCATGGAATCTTACTTTGCAGTGGAAAGAAATGAACTATGGATAAACACAACAACCTGGATGACTCTCCAGAGAATGATGCTAAGTAAAATAAAAGCCAATCCTGGGCTTCCCAGGTGGTTCAGTGGTAAAGAATCTGCCTGCCAGTGCAGGAGATGCAGGTTCGATCCCTGGTCCGGGAAGATCCAACATGCCGTGGAGCAATTAAGCCCATGTCCCACAACTATCGAGCCTATGCTTTAGAGCCCACAAACCTCAACTACTGAGCCTGTGTACTGCAACTACTGAAGCCCACGCACTCTAGAGCCCATGCTCTGCAACAAGAGAAGCCACCACAATGAGAAGCCTATGCACTGCAGCTAGAGAATAGCCCCCACTTGTCACAACTAAGAAAAATCTGCATAGCGATGAAGACCCAGCACAGCCAAAAATACAAATAAATAAATAGATAAACTTTTAAAAAACAAATCCTTAAAGGCTACATATTGTATGATTCCATTTGTTAATGTTTTTGAAATGACAAAGTTTTAGAAACAGAGGACAGATTATTTGTAATTGTCAAAGGTTAGGGATGCAAGAAGCAGAAATGTGGGGAAAGGGAGGAAGGTGGGTGTGTTTATAAAAGGGCAACATGATGGATCATTGCAGTGTTGAAACCATTAACCATTCTGTATCTTGACTGTGGCGATGGACACGCAAGCCTACACAGGTGATAGAACTGTATAGAACTTAATACACACACACACACACACACACACACACACACAAATGAGTACAAGTAAAACTAGAGAAATCTGAATAAGATCAGTGTATTGTGTCCAGGTCAATATTCTGGTTGCTTTACAAAATGTTACAACTGGGGGAAACTGGGCAAAGTGTACAAGGAATCTCCAGCTGCATGTGAACCTACAGTTATCTCAATGAAAATTCATTAAAAGAAGCAAATGCAAAAGTCCACACCCTGCAGGCAGTTGAACAATAACTGAATGTCCGTTTGTACTGGAGAGACCACAGAAGCCATGAAGAGTGGCCTCCGTCTTTGAAGGGCTTACGAACGCGTTTCATCTCATTCACCTTTTGTGAACAAGAGATCACTTGCACAAAAGACCTGCATGAGTTTTGCTGTCTCTGTATTTTAAAGTGGTGATAATCCATACTAATTCATAGAGGCCTGTGGACTTAATTGTCATTTGCTCCTTCACTTTAGACCAAATTGTATTATTGTAACCACTGGGAGATAGAGGACAGAGGTATGGAGTAGCTGAATATTCATGAGGCATTTTGTTGCAGATGTACCTGCCAACAGAATATTAAGTAGAACATTTGCTAAGGTACCAAATTCTGCTTGTGATTTGGGTATATCACCTCATATTAAATCTTTGCATTTTTCTAGACCACATTTCACATCTGATTTTTCTTTCAATCACAACCTCTGGAAATATAATTCAGAGTGTGTTTATTAGATTTGTGAGAGATAGTGGTGACCAGAAACTGTCACAGGCACATCTGCCTATGGGTTAGAAAAAATACAAAATGAGCATCTTTAAGATGATGAGGGAAAAAAATTGTTTTCAAAATGGTGTCTGTATTCAGTTACCAGGCAAGGACACAAAAAATGAATCCTGCAATAGAGAGAGAGAGATAGGCTAGAAGTTTCCATCTCTGAATCCATAGACGAATGTCACTCTGTGCAGGAGAATACAAATAAGGAGGTTTGAACGAACTTCAAACAGCCCTTGCTTATCTTTCATGATGAAAAATGAGTATTGCACAGAGAATTGATGTACAGGGGCAAAACCAAATCGCCTTTTAGCTAGAAGAGCCCATCAGAGCATCCTATCAGAGATGATAATTGGACAGAAGGCTTAATAGTGGGCTAGACAAATGTCTTAGATAGTATGTAAACTATATAATCAATCTCTGCATATTTTAAGAATGGTTAGTTCATAAAGTAATTCAAAACAGCTGGAGCATTAGATTAATTAATGGGCTTCCCTGGTGACTCAGACAGTAAAGAATCTGCCTGCAATGCAGGAGACCTGGGTTCGATCCCCGGGTCGGGAAGATCCTCTGGAGAAGGAAATGGCTACACACTCCAGTATTCTTGCTGGAGAATTCCATGGATTAATTAATAAATCTTAGCAAATCAACAGCTTCATGCACACAAGGACCTTATGCTTTGATACAGGGTAGATTTCGCAGAATTGACTCAGTTCATGTTACTTTATTCTTTTCCAAGAAGGGATTTCTCAAATGCATTAACTGAGTGATTTAATCTACATACCTTTAGGAAGACTCTTCACCTTCATACATTCCCAAGTCAGAACAAATCTTTGTTGGATCATGTGTCTGAGCTGAGATTAGGAAATTATGCTCAATATACCTAGAGAGGAATTTCAGCTTGTGATCAGTCCCTAACTGTCACTTCAAGAAATTCCGGTCACCATCCATTCCTTTTAAAAATACATTAGACTTTTGTCACATCTAAAGCCTGGAAACAACTTAAAAGTCCTTCAAAGGGAGATTATTGAATAAATTATACCATAGCTCTATTGTATATAATCAGAAAGCCCTATATTTTCTGATATTGAAATATCTCCAAAATATACTATTAAATGTAAAAAAAAATACAGAGGACTATGCTTATAGTCATGATCTCAAATGTGAAAAAGAAAAATGAAGAATATTTACACTGAAACACAGTTTTAAATTGTTTCTGCAAGGATATATAAAAAAATTAATCATTACTTTTAGGGAGAAGGACTTGGGCTAAGGGATTGAAGAGAAAGGAGACTTTTAATTTATGTCTTTATGCATTGTTTGAATTTTAACCATGCATGTCATTACTTTTAACTTAAAAACTGAATCAATTTTAATGAATAGTTTAATAAAATAACTAGCAAAAATGGTAAATCAATTTAAACCATAAAAGCTTATATCATTTTGTCTTGAAATTGTACTTTTAATCATGTTTCCTGTGAAATTACAAGCCCATGTATACCAAGATGTGTGTACAAGAAAATTCACTGTAGCATTATTTGTAACTGCAGAGTTGGAAGCAATTTAAAGGCCCATTGATGGTGAGTTAGTCAAATAAATTATAGCATACCTATATAATGGATATATTAATATGAAACCCCAAAACAAATGAGGTGGATATATTACTAAACATCTGATGTGGCCATCATATTAAGCTAAAATAAATCAAATTGCAAAACTATGTGTACATATGCATATATTATTTTTGTTTTTTAAACTATACACACACATTATAAATCCACAGGAAAAAAATTCTAAAAGAAAAATGACACCTCTGTGGAGAGGATGCAGGGTAGGTTTTACTGTATACTTAATGTACTTCTGTATTATTTGAGTTTATTTTATTCACAATATGTATCGCATTTATAATATTTTTAAATAAAGAGATGCTTTAAAACTACTCTAAAATGAAATTACTAATGATTTTGATGCTTTAAAACTACTCTAAAATGAAATTACTAATTATTAGCACCTTTGCCTTGATTATTATTTCTTAAATAATAAACACCTTTATTAAAATAAACCCTTTGTTTATTCCTGAGATATCGACAACTACAATGAATACTTGTTTATTAAACTCAAGTAGTGTTCATGGTTTTCAGCAAATGTTCCCCCAAAGCATTGTTCTCATGAATATATAAATATATACATATACAATTTATGAATAAGTAGGTTTATTGAGAATTATAACCTAGTAATGTGCTCATTACAATTTATTTTTGAAAAGTCATAATCTTTCTATGGAACATAAATAGCAATTTATTAGGCAAAAGCTGAAGCTAGACATGTAGTAACCACTTCTATTTATTCAGATAATTGCCCTCTTTTTCCCAGATGTCAGATGGCAGCATGGAGGTAGAAGAAATTCTGTGGTGTTACATTTCCTTCAGTGGGGAGCAGGCAGTGATCATAGCTGATAACCAGGTGGGTTAGCAGCAGCAGCAATTCGCTTCAAAGGAAGCTTCTAAGACAGTGTCTCATAAGATTTTGGGGGGCCACAGACTCCTTTGAGGTAGTCCTGCAAGCTGTGGAGGGTGAAAAGAATGGCTTTGCAACAGGACAGATCTTTGTTCAAATCCCTGCTATGCTACTTATTTGATGGGTGACCTTCAGCAATTTATTTAAACTCTCAGAGCCTCTCTTTCCTCATCCATAAAGTGCCTGGCACACAGCAAGGACTCAGTAAAAGGCAGCAATTATGTTATTTTAGAATATGATGAAAACTACAGACTGTCCTCGGGGGGAAAAATTCACCTTACATTTTTAGCATGGTGCATACCATCTCAAGGACTTTGCTCACCCGTCAAAGCCATTCTGCCCCTCAGGTTAGAAACCCCTGGTGTAAGGTTTGAAAAGGACATTTGAAGACACCAGAATAATAAAAATAACATTTTCTACTCCTTTAACTATTTTAGGTTGTGTTTTCTTTTGCTTGTTCATTGTATTGGATTATTTGTATATTATGTCCACCAGGAATGAATGAGAATAAGAGGATAGATTATACATCAAAAAGTGTACAAAACAGCAAAATGAATGAGGGCCATCTAACACTTTAACACTTCAGTTAGATTTAGTCATTTACCAGCAAAGTGTAGGAAAGACCATTGCCATTCATTGGCCAGATTAGGCTTTCAAAGACCACCGCTAAGTATATGGATTTAATAGAGCCATACTTCTGGTTCATTCCATCAAAGACAAAGTTACTTGAAACTGCTTTGAGTGAGCTGTTCAGCTTTAACCTACTAGTCCCTAGCTCAGTTTTTGTAAGCAGAGCCAGCCTGGACTTTTCACTTTCATTTTCAAGCCTTTACAACAGAGAAAAACCAAATGCCTTCAGGTAGTAGCTCAAAGGAAGAGCTCTCCTGTTCCTTTGTATTAGTCTGAGCTCAAAGAAATACAGAAAGCTTCCGGAATGTGCCTCTGCCATTAACTCAAACAGTTTCCAGACCATTGGTGAAAATCTATCTCCAGAGTCAGTAAAAGCCCTATTAGGCAAGGATATGGCCCCTAATCCCTCACTACCCCCTCCCAAACCCATAAGAACAGTAAATAATATTCTTCTAAGAATAAATGAACATTTCAGGAAATGAGAAAAAATTCTATCTGTATGCTGTTATCAATGACTTTGCCCACGCTTTGGCTGCTGCTGACGATGATGGAGAAGACTGGATTTGAGAAGTGGGGTCATCCAGAGAAAAACAATCTTAAGTTTCCTCCTTAAAACTCGAAAGAAAGAAATACATGTGTAATTCCAAAAACCCAAGTTTCTTACAAGAGTTTCATTCCAAATGGTTCTCCCACATCACCATTGCTTTCAAAGAAAAAATAATTGGTTTACCAATATTATTTCCCACTAAAAGGGATCGGGGTTCTTTGGTAAAATGGCTGAGTCTTGGGCTGAGTGGGAAAAGTACAAGATGAGCCTCTAACACTAATATTGTGCTAGAAACTAAGGAAGTACTCAAAAAATAATGGGAATGTGTCAAAAGGACACAAGAGCCAGATTGAAGGACTCCCACTGGCCAAATCTGGGCCAATCTGAGCATGAAACTAAAAGATAGCGACAGACTGTAACCCGTTGAATAAACTAAGAGTCCATGAGTTCATGCTAATATAAACATATAAACAACCGGAGGAATAAATAAGTAAATGTGGAAGAAGACACTTCCTCACAATAGAATACTAACTAATAAATAAGGGAAAATGATGGAGTTCTAAAAATCATCATTTTGTAGTCACTATAATAATAAGTGATTGAGGCATGAATCATCAATAGATATAAAACTACTGGGTGAAAGTTTAATAAGAACAGGATATTGACATAGTTTCCAAATATCTCCCAGGAAATTACTTAATTACAAAGGAAAAAAATAGTAACTTTGCAGTGGAGAAATCTAACAGTCATTATCAGAAACAATTGATCAAAGTTTCCATCAGCAGTAATGAGACCAATCGGCATCATGAAAGGCAGGGAAAGACAAAGGATCTGTTCCAGATAGAATCTGTAAAGATTCATAACTAAATCAAATGTATGATCTGAATTGGATCCTGGACCAAGTAAAACAAGAGAAATTATTAGGACAATTGGATAAATTTCAATATGGACTATGAATTAGATATTAGTATTGTATCAATGTAAAACTTCCTGATTTTGACCACTGTACTGTGGTTATGTAAGAGAATTTCCTTATTCTCAGGGAATTGCACACCGAGATACTAAGGGATTGAAATGAAGTCTTATATCTGCAACTTAATCTCAAATTATTAGGAAATAATTTGTGTGTATGTGTGTGAGGGGGTGGGTGTGAGAGAGAGTGTGTGTGTGGAGTGGGGGAAAATAAGGAGAGTGAGAGGGAGAAAGTTAAAACATATGAGGAAATTGGAACAGTCAGTGAAGTTGGGTAGAGAATATACAGAAATGTTTTGTCCTATTCTTGCGATTTTTCTGTAAATTTGAAATCATATCAAAATACAAAACAGAAAATAACATTTGCTTTAAGTTAAAAGAAAAATGACAAAACTGGGGCTACTTTAGGCCCCTCTGAGGAAGACAGAACCTGAGCCTAGGAGTGGGTTGTTTAGAGTAACGAACAGAAGAGTTCTGTACCATCACTACCTTTGCTAAGAAAGACAATTCGTCAGTTACTCACAGCAGTTCAGTTTCACATCAATAGTTGGAATGATCTTGTTGATGAGCCAAACATCTTTTTCCCAACTAAACACATTTCTGTTCAGACACTTCATAAACTCTTCATTTCCCAGGATGTGGTCCCAGAGTTGAAAGTAGCACAAGCTGCTGGTGAACCTAGGAACCAGGCCTTGAACCTGGTCATTACCTTTCTTGAGAAAATGTCCTAGAACCAGAGTCCTATTAGGCGCTAGGTTTTGTGGTTGATCCATAATTATTAGTATCCTTTTCTTATTCAGGAAGAGCTCTAATCTGCCTTTCACACCACTCCATACCAACCATACTGTGTGCCACTGAAATGGAATCAGGTGGTAACAGATGTGAAAGGTCTTGCCAAATTTGTACATGATTAGCTGCTGATGATCTCCCGAGAGTTCAAGTTCTATGTCTTCTCTGCCCAGGAAAGTATTATTAGTAATGTAGGAGAAAGCCATACAATCACTTGATTTGACACTCACAAATCGCAGGTCAAGGCCTACTGTGAATTGACTTAGTTCAGGAATATTGTTGGTCAGGCTTACATATGTGTCAGCTTTGCCATAAAAATCCAGCCTTTTTCCTTTTAGTGAGAGTGCATCTGTTCACATTTGGGGGAAGGGAAAAGAGAAAACAAATGAAATTTCAGTAAGCAAAAAAAATAATTTTAACATCTTCCTTAGCCATAGAGTCAAATCCAGGTTGTACAAGACTATTATGAGTCAATACCGGTGCACATAAGCTGAAAGAGTAGATATAAAAAAAAAAATCACCTCTATTTGACATGTGACTTTATTTTGGCAGAAGAGCTTCTTCCTAATTATATTTAGCCTGGGATAGAATGAAAAGTTAGATTAGTGTTCCCAGAGGCCACAGCACACACCAACTGAACAATCTGGGGGAGGGGGCAGTTAGAAGTGTATGGCTAGTGGTGGGGAGAGGCCAGGAAAAGGCAGCACGGACTTAAAATTTGCTGCACATAATACTCACTCATACAATCAAAAGATGACCATTTCCATCTACCTAACTGCCTTATTATATTCACATTGCAACAGCAATTTATTTCTCCAATGCCTTTCGCTGATCCAAATTACCTGATTTATTCTGCCTCTGGAGATGGCTTCTCACTGAGGCACTGACAGGGGCCTGAAGGATGGACAACACTGGAGCTGCAGGGCTTCTGTTTGCATTCAGGAGGGGTGCAGTGGCACTGCCCGGAGTGCAACCTGATTCCCTCCTACCATTTCTTCACTAAGAGGGCTGCAGCAGCTCTAAGAGGCTCAAGATGGCCATGGACCTGGTTGCCATTGACTTTGGACTCAGACGACCTGGGTTGGAATCCCAGCTCTGACGCTCTTCAGGTAGGTCACTTTGAGCAAGTAACCTAATCTCCCAATGCGTCAATGTTTGCTTCAGTAAAATGGGAATTTAGGGCCACAAAGTTGCATGAATGCACAACCCAGGGTCACCACCAAATAAGTCTCCTACCTATCAGCCTTACAAGATTGATTGAGGATTAAGTGAGATGATGTGTGTTCTCAAACATTACTGAAGGACATGTGCATTGGTCCAGTCTTTCGGCAGGCAATTTGGCAGGATCTATGAAGGACAGAATAAAGGACAGAAATGGTATGGACCTAACAGAAGCAGAAGATATTAAGAAGAGGTGGAAAGAATACACAGAAGAACTATACAAAAAAGGTCTTCATGACCCAGATAATCACGATGGTATGATCACTCACCTAGAGCCAGACATCCAGGAAAGCGAAGTCAAGTGGACTTTAAGAAGCATCACTATGAACAAAGCTAGTGGAGGTGATGAAATTCCAGTGGAGCTATTTCAAATCCTAAAAGATGATGCTGTGAAAGTACTGCACTCAATATGCCAGCAAATCTGGAAAACTCAGGTGTGGCCACAGGGCTGGAAAAGGTCAGTTTTCATTCCAATCCCAAAGAAAAGCAGTGCCAAAGAATGCTCAAACGACTGCACGATTGCACTCATCTCATATGTTAGCAAAATAATGCTCAAAATTCTCCAAGCCAGGCTTTAACAGTACGTGAACCATGAACTTCCAGATGTTCAAGCTGGATTTAGAAAAGGCAGAGGAACCAGAGATCAAATTGCCAATATCTGTTGGATCATCGAAAAAGCAAGAGAGTTCCAGAAAAACTTCTGCTTTATTGACTATGCCAAAGCCTTTGACTGTGTGGATCACAACAAACTGTGAAAAATTCTTCAAGAGATGGGAACACCAGACCAACTGACCTGCCTCTTGAGAAATCTGTATGCAGTTTAAGAAGCAATAGTTAGAATTGGACATGGAACAACAGACTGGTTCCAAATTGGGAAAGGAGTACATCAAGGCTGTATATTGTCATCCTGTTTATTCAACTTCTATGAAGAGTACATCATGAGAAACACTGGGCTGGAAGAAGCACAAGCTGGAATCAAGATTGCCAGGAGAAATATCAATAACCTCAGATATGCAGATGACACCACCCTTATGGCAGAAAGTGAAGAAGAACTAAAGAGCCTCTTGATAAAAGTGAAAGAGGAGAGTGAAAAAGTTGGCTTAAAACTCAACATGATCTGAGAAAACTAGGATCATGGCATCTGGTCCCATCACTTCATGGCAAAGAGATGGGGAAACAATGGAAACAGTGACAGATTTTATTTTGGGGAGCTCCAAAATCATTGCAGATGGTGACTGCAGCCATGAAAGTAGAAGACTCTTGCTCCTTGGAAGAAAAGCTATGACCAATCTAGACAGCATATTAAAAAGCAGGAACATTACTTTGCCAACAAAGGTCTGTCTAGTCAAGGCTATGGTTTTTCCAGTAGTCGTGTATGGATGTGAGAGCTGGACCATAAAGAAAGCTGAATGCCAAAGAATTGATGCTTTTGAACTGTGGTGTTGGAAAAGACTCTTGAGAGTCCCCTGGACTCCTTACAAGGAGACCCAACCAGTCCATCCTAAAGGAAATCAGTCCTGAATATTCATTGGAAAGACTGATGCTGAAGCTGAAACTCCAGTACTTTGGCCACCTAATAGGAAGAACTGACTCATTTGAAAAGACCCTGATGCTGGGAAAGATTGAAGGTGGGAGGAGAAGGGGACAACAGAGGATGAGATGGTTGGATGGCATCACTGACTCAATGGACATGAGTTTGAGTAAACTCCGGGAGTTGGTGATGGACAGGGAGGCTTGGCGTGCTGCAGTCCATGGGGTCGCTAAGAGTTGGACATGACTGAGCGACTGAACTGAACTGAACAAGGATATTTATTGCAGCATTGTTTGTAATTGAGAAAAAAATAGGAAAATCTCTATGTCTACCAAAAAGTGACTAGTTAATCGTCATCTGTATACAATGGAGTCATAAAACAAAGTAGATGTATAGAGTCATGGAGAGATTTCCAAAGTTTACTATTATGTGAAATGGGAGTTACATAAATGGCGGAAAGTATTATCTATGTGCCAGATCCTATTTCAAAAATAAGAGAAAAGTGTGTGTGCTGGCAAACACTAGAAAAAATCTGAAAGAATATATACCAAACAGATAAGAATGAGTATCTTTAGGTTTGAGGGTTTAGGGGAATTTTTACTTTCTCTGTTATTTATTTCAATGTTTGCAATCTTTATAAATAAGGCATTACATTTCTAATCAGAAAAAAAGATGGATGTGTGGATAAATGATAGATAGAAACCACTTGTGGCCATACTTGGGGTTCTGCAGATAGAGGTAACTTCTGCTTGTGTGTGTGTGTTAGTCACTCAGTCATGTCCGACTGTTTGTGTCCCCATGGACTGTAGCCTGCAAGGCTCCTCTGTCCATGGAATTCTCCAGTCCACAATACTGGAGTGGATTGCCATTTCCTTTTCCAGGGGATCTTCCCAACCCAGGGATTGAAGCCGGGTCTCCTGCATTGCAGGCAGAATCTTTACCATCTGGGCTACTTTGAGCAGAAATGTGGTATAGTGAAATCCATAAAGGCCAGATTCAAGCCCCAGTTTTAACCCTTCCCTAGCTGCATGAACATGGGAAATGAATGCAGGTAAAAGCATTCAAATATTTTAAAATGTCTTACTAAAGTATAGTTGATTTACAATGTTGTTTAGCTTCAGGTGCACAGCAAAGGGATTCAGATACATATATATATATAGAACTGAATACACACACACACATTCTTTTCCAGATTTTTTTCCATTATAGATTATTATAAGACATTGAATATAATTCCCTGTGTTATATGGTTATCTATGCTGCATATAATAGTGTGTATATAGTGTGTACATGTTATTCCTAAATTCCTAATTTATCCCTCTCCCATGTGAAAGCTTTTAAGACAGTATCTGGCACATAGTGAGCACTATATGAATGTTAAATAAACTAACATCACTTCTCTATGTCTCGTTCCTCCATGGTAAAACAGGAGGAATAATGACCTACCTTGGAGGGATGTTATGAAAGTAGATGCACAAAACCACAATGAGGTACCATTACATACCAGTCAGGATGGCTGCTATCCAAAAGTCTACAAGCAATAAATGCTGGAGAGGCTGTGGAGAAAAGGGAACCCTCTTACACTGTTGGTGGGAATGCAAACTAGTACAGCTGCTATGGAGAACAGTGTGGAGATTCCTTAAAAAACTGGAAATAGAACTGCCATATGACCCAGCAATCCCACTGCTGGGCATACACACTGAGGAAACTAGATCTGAAAGAGATACATGCACCCCAATGTTCATCGCAGCACTGTTTATAATTGCCAGGACATGGAAGCAACCTAGATGCCCATCAGCAGACGAATGGATAAGGAAGCTATGGTACATACACACAATGGAATATTACCCAGCCATTAAAAAGAATTCATTTGAATCAGTTCTAATGAGATGGATGAAACTGGAGGCCATTATACAGAGTGACATAAGCCAGAAAGAAAAACACCGATACAGTATACTAACACATATATATGGAATTTAAAAAGATGGTAAAGATAATCCCATATGCAGGACAGAAAAAGAGACACATATGTACAGAACAGACTTTTGGACTCTGTGGGAGAAGGCGAGGGTGGGATGTTCTGAGAGAACAGCACTGAAATAAGTATACTATCAAGGGAGAAACAGATCACCAGCCCAGGTTGGATGCACCAGACAAGTGCTCAGGGCTGATGCACTGGGAAGACCCAGAGGGATGGGATGGGGAGGGAGGTGGGAGGGGGATCGGGATGGGGAACACATGTAAATCCATGGCTGATTCATGTCAATGTATGGCAAAAACCACTACAATATTGTAAAGTAATTAGCCTTCAACTAATAAAACTAAATGAAAAAAAAAGAGAAAGTAGATGCAATAAGTAACAAGTTCAGGCAATAACTAACGCTTCAGTCACATATGTGAGAAAGTTGATAAACTGTAAAGCCCCATGTAAATGTCAGCTGCCCTGTTTGCCATTGTTATCATGAGAGGTCTCTTCTCCCACCAGCTCTTTCACGCCCTCACACATGCAAGCACATCCACACTGAGCCCTTTCTGCAGCCTCCACGCCCCAAGTAGGGCTCCAAGGAGGCCGGGCTCTGATGAGGTGGGACAGGAGCTTTGTCCTTCTGTTTGGCCAGCCAACCAGCATTCTCTGCTGGGCCTCTCCAGTGCCTGCTTCAAAGCCACTTGTGTCTTTGCATATGATTAAACTATCCACTGCAGATGTCTGCTTGGATGCTGCCATCTGTTCCCTGGCAATTTTCAAGTTCAAATTGCATGATTGCTCCCCTGAAGTGTGTTCTCTCTTGATTTGGCTCCTCTGTGTCTCTTCGCCTCTACCCTCTGTTTCCTTTTATTTTAAATTACATTTATTGTTTCTCCCACTTCAAAAAAAAGAAGTGTTTTTTCCATTATAAAAGTGATACTGTACATGCTTTTTAAAAGAAAAAAATGGGAAGTATTAGAAAGTAAAAAGATAACAAAGTCAGCCAGTGTCCCACCACCCAGAGACAACCACTGTAAACATTTTACAATATTTGCTTTGTTCCATACATGGTTTTTGCTTGTTTCTTTGTTACTGAGAACATATTGTGTGAAAAATGTGGTGCCCTGCTTTCCTCACTTAACATTATGACATATGTGTTCTCCATGTTAGGAAAACCCTATCATAAACCTCATTTCAGTGACAAAGTTACAGCCACCAGGAGTACCAGGCACCATTGTATTTGTTTTGATAAAACACAAATAACATAAAATTCACCATTTTACTCATTTTAAAGTGTACAATTCAGTGACATTTAATACATTCACAATGGTGTACAAACATCTCTATTATCTATTTCCAGAACTTTTCATCACTCCCAAAGGAAACCCTGTACCAGTTAAGCAGTCACTCTCCTCAGCTTGGCCCCTGGCAACCACTAATCTGCTTTCTGTCTCTGTGGATTTGCTTATTCTAGACAGTTCATACAAATGAAATCATACAATGTGGCTTTTTGTGTCTGGCTTATTTCACTTAGCATAATGTCTTAAAGGTTCATCCATGTCATAGCATGTGTCAGTACTTCATTCTTTTATATGGCTGAATAATATTCCATTGCATGGGTATACCACATTTTAAAAATTAATCTATTAATGGGGCGTCTGCACATCTTGTGAGAACTTGAACAGCCTATGTGACCTGGGCTAAGCAAAAGTTGGGTCTCTTTTTCGTGGCGCCTCGGAGCCTGTTGGCTGCTTCAGAATGAAGCTGAGCATCTCTTTCCCGGCCACTGGCTGCCAGAAGCTCATTGAAGTGGACGATGAACGAAAACTTCGTACCTTCTACAAAAAGCGTATGGCCACAGAAGTTGCTGCTGACATTCTGGGTGAAGAATGGAAGGGTTACATGGTCCAAATCAGTGGCGGGAACGATAAGCAGGGTTTCCCCATGAAGCAGGGTGTCTTGACCCATGGCCGAGTTCACCTGCTACTGAGTAAGGGGCATACCAAGGAGGACTGGAGAGACAAAGTGCAAATCTGTACGGGGTTGCATTGTGGATGCCAATCTGAGTGTTCTCAATTTGGTCATCGTGAAAAAAGGGGAGAAGGATATTCCTGGACTCACTGATACTACAGTGCCTCGTCGCCTGGGTCCCAAAAGAGCTAGCAGAATCCGCAAACTTTTCAGTCTCTCTAAAGAAGATGATGTCCGCCAGTATGTTGTGTGAAAGCCCCTAAACAAAGACGGTAAGAAACCTAGGACTAAAGCACCCAAGATTCAGCGTCTCGTGATTCCACGAGTTCTGCAACACAAACACCGACACGTATTGCTCTGAAGAAACAGCGTACTAAGAAAAACAAAGAAGAGGCTGCAGAATATGCTAAACTTTTGGCCAAGAGAATGAAGGAGGCCAAAGAAAAACGGCAGGAACAGACTGCCAAGAGACGGAGGCTGTCCTCTCTGAGAGCTTCTACTTCTAAGACTGAGTCCAGTCAAAAATGAGATGTTCTAAGAGTAACAAATAAATAAGATCAGACATAAAAAAAATCTATTAATGGATATTTGGGTTGTTTCTACGTTTTGGCTATTATGAATAATGCTGCTATGAACTTTCATGCTATTTGTTGTGCTTGAACATGTTTTCATTGCTTTTGTGCGTATACCTAGGAGTGGGTCATATAGTAATTTTATGTTTAACTTACTGAGTAACAGCCAAACTGTTTTCCACTGGCAATCTATGAGGGTTCCAACTTTACCTCCTTGCCAACCATTGTTTTCTGGGGTTTAAAAAATATTATAGCCATCCGACAGGGTGTGAGTGGCATATCATTGTGAGTTTGATTTGCATTTCCCTAACGACTAATGCAGAGAAGGCAATGGCACCCCACTCCAGTACTCTTGCCTGGAAAATCCCATGGATGGAGGAGCCTGGTGGGCTGCAGTCCATGGGGTCACTAAGAGTTGGACGCGACTGAGCGACTTCACTTTCACTTTTCATTTTCATGCATTGGAGAAGGAAATGACAACCCACCCCAATGTTCTTGCCTAGAGAATCCCAGGGACGGGGGAGCCTGGTGGGTTGACGTCTATGGGGTCGCATAGAGTCGGACACGACTGAAGTGACTTAGCAGCAGCAGCAACGACTAATGATATTGACCATCTTTTCATGTGTTTGTTGGCTATTTACATATCTTCTTTGGCGAAAAGTCTATTGAAGTCCATTGCCCATTTTTAAAAATGGGTTGTCTTTTTATTGTTGAGTTATAAGCACTCTTAATGTATTCTGTGTACTAGGACCTTATGAAATATGTTGAAATAGATGACCTGCATATATTTCCCCTTCTGTAGGCTCTTTTTTTCTTCTTCTTTTCTTTTTTGGCCATGCCATGGAGCATGTAGGATCTTAGTTCCCCAACTAGGGATAGAACTCATGTCCCCTGCAACAAAATTGCAGAGTCCTAACCACAGAACTGCCAGGGGCTTCCTGGGTGGTGCTAGAGGTAAAAAATCTGCCTGCCAATGCAGGAGATGCAAGAGATGCAGGTTCGGTTCCTGGGTTAGGAAGATCCCCTGGAGGAGGACATGGCAACCCACTCCAGTATTCTTGCCTGGAAAATTCCATGGATAGAGGAGCCTGGAAGGCTACAGTCCATGGGATTGCCAAGAGTCAAATACTGAACACAGCACAGCAACCACTGAACTGCCAGGGAAGTCCCTGTGGGCTGTCTTTTAACTTTCTTGATAATGTCTTTTGATGCACTGAAGATTTTAATTTTGATGAAGTATAATTTACCTATTTTTCTTTTGTTCTTGTTCTTTTGGTGTCATTTCTAAAAATCTACTGTCAAATCTACTCCAAGGTCATGATGATTTACCTCTATGCTTTCTAATAAAAATTTTATAGTTGTAGTTCTTATATTTAGCTCTTTCATACATGTTAATTTTTGTATATGGTATGAACTTTATTCTTTTACCTGTGTTTACATGTATTTTTGTGTATACAATGGGTATATGTTTGTATATCCAGTTTTCCCATCACTTTTTGTTGAAGATTACTTTTCCTCATTGAATGGTCTTGGTACCCTTGAGACCATTCAATGAGGAAAAAGTAATTAATTGACCAGATGTGTATGGGTTTCTTTCTGGATTCTAATTCTGTTCCATTAATCCATGTCTATCCTTATGCCAATAAGGTATTGTTTTGATCATTGTAGCTTTGTAAGCTTTTAAATCAGGAGGTATGAGTCTTCTAATTTTGTTCTTTTTCAAGGGTGTGTTGCCTATTCAGTGCTCCTTGCAACTCCATATGAATTGTGGGATCTGTTATTCCATATTTGTAAAAAAAGAGCATTGGAATTTTGATAGGGTTTGCATTGAATCTAGAGATCTCTTTGGGGTATATGCTATCTTAATATTAAATCTATAAACATGGGAGCTTTTCCATTTATTTAGGTCTTCTTTATTTTAGCAGTGTTTGTGGTTTAAGTGTAGAAATCTTTCACCTACTTGGTTAAATTTATTCCTAGGCATTTTATTCTTTTAGATAGTATTGTAAACAAAATTTTTTCCTAATTTCATTTCAGATGCTCATTGCTGGTGCATAGAAATATGACTAATTTGTGTATGTTGATATTGTATCCTGCAACTTTACTGAGTATCTTTGCTAACTTAAATATCCTTTTTTTTTTTATTCCTGAGGATGTTCTTTATGTAAGATTATACTATCTGTGAATATAGTTTTACTTTTTCTTTCCAGTTTGGATGTCTTGTTTCTTTTTCTTGCCCAATTGCTTTGACTAGAACTTCCAGAATAATATTGAATAGAAGTGGTGAAAATGGATATTCTAGTATTGTTCCTCATCTAAAGGAAAAGCTTTCAGTTTTTCACCATTAAAAATTATGTTCACTATGGGGTTTTCATAGATGCCCTTTACAAGTTGAGGAAGTTATGTCCTATTTCTAGTGTGTTGAATGCTTTTATCATGAAAGGGTGTTGGATTTTTTCAAATAGTTTTTCTACATCAATTAATATGATCATGTGTCTTTTCCCTTCAATCTATTCATGCAGTGTATTGTACTGATATGTTAATTTTATATGTTGAACCACCTTTGCATTCCTGACATAAATTCCACTTGTCAGGGTAGATAATCCTCTTAATATGCAACTGGATTTTGTCTGTTAGTATTTTGTTAAGAATTTTTGCATCTGAGACAGGGTGCTCAGGGCCGGAGCACTGGGATGACCCTGAGGGATGGGATGGAGAGGGAGGTGGGAGGGGGGTTCAGGATGGGGAACACATGTACACCCATGGCTGATTCATGTCAATGTATGGCAAAAACCACTACAATACTGTAATTAGCCTCCAATTAAAATAAATTAATTAATTAAAAAAAGAATTTTTGCATCAAAATTCATATGGGATATTGATCTGTATTTTCTTTTCTCAGGATGTCTTTATCTATCAGCTACCATTTTTAAACTCTCTAGCAGATTGATATAGCAAGATCATGCCCCAGGTCTTTCTCTAGCAGAGCCTGAGGGAAAATAATATTCTTGCCACAATAGTTATTCAGTATGTAATTTTGTTTTTTGCTAAATTCCAAAGCTTGGCCTGATGATGTCAAGTTTAAGCAATTTTTAAGCAGAATTGAATTCACTGAGCACTAAACAATGCCAGTTTCCCCCAGAATGCTCCTGCTTTTTATTATCTGATTTTCAGAGCAGTGGTATAACTGGAGCCTTGGCCCCTACTGCCAGTTTCCAGTGCCCAGCATAACGATTGGCACATAGTAGGTCCTTTATTGCTATATACTGAATACAATGGTTGTGCCCTGTATTAGGGCACTGAGTTGGAAGCTAACAAGTAGATAGATGGAGGGCTGTCCATTGTGCAAAAGTTATCAGCGATGTGGGTGAAGCATCCGGCATAGGATGACAAATTCTGAACTACAAACTGAACTTGTGTGCCCTGCCCTCTGTTTTAGAAAATCTTTGGCAAAATATCAGGAGAGAGTTCACTCTCCCTATCAGACCCCAAAAGTAACAAACACATTCATTGTAAAAGTCAGTGAGGGAATTCGTTGGCAGACCAGTGGTTAGGACTTGGTGCTGTCACTGCTGTGACCCAGGTTTAATCCCTGGTCGAGGAACTAAGGTCCTGCAAGTAGCACAGCCAAAATTAAATAGATGATAGATAGATAGACAAATTTTAAAAAATAAAATAAGTAAAAGACAGTGAATAAAAATTCTAGGGACTTTCCTGGTGGTCCAGTGATTGAGAATCCACACTTCCACTGCAGGGGGCACGGGTTAGACCCTGCGTTGAGGAACAGGACCCTACATGCCATGTGGCCACACACACAAAAAAATTAGAACCCTAAGAGGTAGATAATCAGAATGATTTTTTTCAGCAAAGTCCCTTTGTTTTCTGAAGACAGGATTAGTAATCATCAGATATATTCTATACTTGCTTTCCTGTCCTCTCTTGGTAAAGATTCTCCTTGAACTGTTAAAGTGTTTCTAAGGTTAGGGGACTGAGATTTCAGGAACACTGCTCTGCACCATCTTAGGAGGAGTGAACAAATGGGGTTCCTCCCTGGCTAGGCACTGTGGGCATGACCTGGTCACTGTTTACCCCCCATAAAAAAACTTGCTTTCCTCTACACAAGAGTTCTGATCCAGAGACCCTGACCGAGTGTCTGAGTGGAATAAGTTGCCAGGGAGCTGTAAGCAAAGTACCATAAACAACAGAAATGTATTGTCTCACAGTTCCGGAGGCTAGAAGTCTGAGGTCAAAGTGTAGGCAGGGTCGTTTCCTTCTGAGGCCCCTGAGGGAAAAATCTGTTCCTGGCCTCTCTCCTAGTTTCTGGTGGTTTACTGGCAATATGGGGTGTTCCGTGGCTTCTGCTGCATCACCCTAATTTCTGCCTTTATCCTCTCATGGCTTTCTTCTTGTGTGCCTGTCTGTGTCCAAATGTCCCCTTTGTATAAGGACCACCAGTCATATTGGATTAGGGGTCCATACTACTACAGTATAACTTCATCTTTTTAATAATGTACTAATTACGTTTGTAATGACCCTATTTCCAAACATGGTCACATTCTCAGGTGCTGAGGGTTAAGACTTCAACATATGAATTGTGGGAGGGATACAATTCAACTCATAATACTGTGTAAGTTTCAAAGCCCAGCTAACCACCTGGCAATACCTCCTGTCCAAGGAGGGGCAGGAATCAGAGCTGATTTGAGGGAAGGGGCTCCCTAGAGTCGTTGGTTGTACCAATCCTGTAAAGAATCTGCCAATTCTGAAGGTAAATATTCTGCCAAGGGTATACCATGCCTGCCTCAATGAAGGAAATGTCATTACTCATAAAAGGGCTCTTCTGGCTCTCAGTACACAAATCTTTGCAAAATAATATCCAAGAGCATTGAAAAATTTAGTAGCCCAGCCTTGGCTGTTTAAGTAGATATAGTAGATACATGCTGGATACTGGGGAGCTCCATGACCCACATCACTGTGGCCATCATGTAGACAACCATCCACATGATGATGGCTACTGCCATCTACTGCCTATACTTCCCTCTGGTCTTGTGAGCAACCAACTATTCTTTAGATAAACCCTTGTACACTGTTTATGAGATTGCAAATTGGTGCAGTCGCTATGGAAAACAGTGTGGAGCTCCTCAAAAAACTAAAAATAGAGTTACCATATGACCCAGCAATTCCACCATCTGGTATATATTTGGAAAAAATGAAAACACTGATTAGAAAAGATACATGCACCCAGTGATCAAAGTAGCACTATTCACATAGCCAAAATATGGAAGGAACCTAAGTGTCCACTGACAGATGAACAGATAAAGAAGATGTGGTACTTATGGTACTATTTCCAAACTGAATCTTAATACTGATACAGCTTAATGAGGCAAAGGTATCCTAACAATGTTGGTATTACTAATATTTTGATATTATTGACAATAATATTTTATATAAGTATTAACATTTTTTAAAAGATGTGTATATATACACTCATATACACACAATGGAATATTATGCATCCATAAAAAGAATGAAATTCAGCCACTTGCAGCAACTCAGATGGACCTAGAGAATATTATGTTTAGTGAAATAAGTCAGACAGAGAGAGATACAGTATGATATCATTTATACATGGACTCTAAAAAGTAACATAAATGAATGTATATGCAAAACAGACTCATAGATATAGGAAATAGACAAGCAGTGGAGGAAGGGATAATATAGGAGTAGGGTATTAATTACACATTATCATGTACAAAATAAGCTACAAGGATATATTATATAGCACAGGCAATTCTAGTCATTATCTTGTAATAACTCTTAATGGATTATAATCTGTAAAAATATTGTCACTATGCTGTACAGCTGAAACTAATATAATACTGTAAATCAATTATACTTCAATAAATTTTAACTAATTAAAACAGATGGTATACTAACCTGGAACTTTACATATAGAAAAAAATTTCCTACCATCAATGAATAAATTTGCCCCCTACAAATGTAAAAACAAAAATGAAAAAAACAGATCTTCCATATACAGAAGCATCCAACTTTGAGCCTCATTTCTCTCACCAGTCCAGTCACAGAGTTATCCAACATGGCCTCTCCTCCAGACCATGTATGTGGCTTTCCAAGAGGCAGAGGAATCACCTTACAAAGGTAATGAGATTGTCCCTTCAAATCTTGCATCCAAGGCCCAGTCTCACTCAACAAAATAGATATTCTTATTCATAAAGCCAGAAGCATCCTGGAACATTCATTTACTCAACAATGATGGTCATTGAGCCCTGATTATGTGGCAGTGTTGGAATACAGTGATTGAGTGAACACATTGTCCACACCAAGTCCCTGGCCTTAACATTCCAGAGAGAGAGAGAGACAATCACTCAACAAGAGAATTACGAACTCTAAACTGTGCTCTGAAGGAAATTAAAAGGCTGATGAGCTAGAAAGTGGGGGAGGGTGGATCAGGAATGCTTACATTCAATCAGACAGTTAAGGATGACCTCTCTGAAGAAGAGTCACGTTAGTCCTAGGAGATGAAAAAGAGCTAGGGTTACAAAGATGTGAAGTAAGAGCAACCCAGACATGGGTAATAGTATGTGCAAAGGCCTTGAGATGGGACTGTGCTGGCCACACTCGAGGACTAGGAAGGTGTGTCTGGAGTGAGAGAGAGGAAGTGTGGTAGGAAATGAGGCCCAAGAGGCACTGGGAAACCAGACCATGCAGCGCTCTTTAGGGCTAATTACAAGAGTATCCTAATTGTGATGGAGATGGACTGACAAGTTTTGAGTAAGAGTGACTGACTTAGTACTTTAAAGGCTTTCTCTGATTGCTCTGTTGAGAACAGGCTATCAAAGAGCAAAAGTAAAAGCTGGGACCGACAAGTCCATTCCCTGTGTCTGCGTCTCTATTCCTGCCCTGAAAATAGATAGCTAGTGGGAAACAGCTGGACAGCACAGGGAGCTCAGCTGTGATGACCTAGAAGGGTGGGATGGGGGATGGTGGGAGGGAGGTTCAGGAGGGAGGGGATATATGTACACTTATGGCAGATTCACTTTGTTGTACAGCACAAACTAATACAACATGGGAAAGCAATTATACTCCAATTTTAAAAAAATAAAAAATTGTTTTTAAAAAGCAGGGAGCCCAGCAGCTATTTCTGCGTTATTCTTTCCCTTCTCTTTCCCCTTTCCCCTCCATTCTGCAGCCATTCGGTTCCTGACCTCAATCTTCACTCCCTCCTTGCTGGCGCTGCTCTCACCCTTTAGGGCTTATGACAGATTTGATTTCTTCTTCTTGACCCTTGATATTCTCTCCATGGATGTGGTTTTCCTCCATACTCTGGCCTCATCCAGTGATGGCATCTGAATCACCTTCTGCCCGATCTAGGCTTGACCTCACCCTGTCTCCCACGAAGACCCTCACAGTCGGGAAGCTGGAGACTCATCTGAAGTCCGATGGGGAGTGAACCTGAGTTACACCACTGTTTCAAGAACCGATTTTTTCCCCAGGAAAAAATGATGAATTTCTCACCAATTGAAGGACAATGAAAACTAATTGTTGGATAACCTAAAAGAAACATTGTCTTTTTTTTTTTTTATATTGTAGTGGTTTTAGTCATACATTGACATGAATCAGCCATGGATTTACATGTATTCCCCATCCCGATCCCCCCTCCCACCTCCCTCTCTACCCGAACCCTCTGGGTCTTCCCAGTGCACCAGGCCCGAGCACTTGTCTCATGCATCCAACCTGGGCTGGTGATCTGTTTCACCCTAGATAATATACATGTTTGAGGTACCATTACACGCCAGTCAGGATGGCTGCTATCCAAAAGTCTACAAGCAATAAATGCTGGAGAGGCTGTGGAGAAAAGGGAACCCTCTTACACTGTTGGTGGGAATGCAAACTAGTACAGCCACTATGGAGAACAGTGTGGAGATTCCTTAAAAAACTGGAAATAAAACTGCCATATGACCCAGCAATCCCACTGCTGGGCATACACACCGAGGAAACCAGATCTGAAAGAGACATGTGTACCCCAATGTTCATCGCAGCACTGTTTATAATTGCCAGGACATGGAAGCAACCTAGATGCCCATCAGCAGAAGAATGGATAAGGAAGCTGTGGTACATATACACCATGGAATATTACTCAGCCATTAAAAAGAATTCATTTGAATCAGTTCTAATGAGATGGATGAAACTGGAGCCCATTATGCAGAGTGAAGTAAGCTAGAAAGATAAAGACCAATACAGTATACTAACACATACATATGGAATTTAGAAAGATGATAACGATAACCCTATATGCAAAACCGAAAAAGAGACACAGATGTACAGAACAGACTTTTGGACTCTGTGGGAGAAGGCGAGGGTGGGATGTTTCGAGAGAAACATTGTCTTGATTCATGAATTTGAAGGTTTAAAATCAATACATCTATTGTAATTTTCATTGATTAATGACATTCCTCACAAAACCCATTCTAATCTTCAACTTTTTCTTCCATGACTTCACTAAAGACTTCTAGGTCCCTCTATTCCTAGATCCCTCTTTACCCACCACACACACAAAATCCACTTAGAGTTTGTGTCACACACACCACCACCATACAGGGGTTCAAAGTTTTATAAGTTCAAACTGCATTAATTTATTAAATCAACAAATATGTACTGACTGCCTCAGCTGTGTGTCAAGACCTATGCTGGATGCTTTGGATAAAGAAACAAGACAAACATCCTGCCTTTGAGGAAACTGGGAAAAGATAAATCAACATCTTAGCAAGCAGTCAAGGCCAGGCGACCGCATTGTCACTGTGACCCCTAGATCCAATTTCAAGCTTCATTATAAGAAACAGAGTTTCCCATCAGGCCCTGCACACAGTCAGTGTTTGTTGCTGATGGTGACGATGATTTGGTATTTTTCCAGAAGATTGGCTCTCAAATCTGAGGGCCATTCCAATTAAACCCGAAATATATTTCATCAAGGAATTGTCACTCATTGGCATGTATGGCCTTTTAGCTAAAGACTGATGTGCTAAATGAGCAATGTTATCTTACTGAATTCACTTAACATGGATGACATTGCAGTCTTCCAAAACGATCTCATTCTTAAGTCTCCAAATTACCAGCTACTGCAGTTCAACTGTCTCAATCATCTATTTGCTGCAGAATAGAAATAAAGACAGAATATATCTCTGTTCTGATCACAGTCTAGTCAAGGGTTGGGCCTCCTGGATCAGATACATGTTCCTCACCGTGAATCAGTGACCAGCTTTTGGCACACCTCAACTTTCCCATGTGTATTCTATGATTGTTGCTATATATAATAAAAGAGATAGGAAGATGACATCATAATGCTTCAGGGAGCTTTAAATAAAGCATTATGCATAAAAGAAAACAGTCTAAAAGTAAAACCAAAACTTCAGTTCGGTGCGGATTGGCACCCAAATGGCATTTCAGAGTTTCATTACGAAATGTCAAAGACAGCAGTAGTCCAAGCTGTTGTCTACTCGAGGCCAGTTCTCCATCCATCACAGGTAATCCTGAGTGAGCGGATTCACTTGCTGAAGCTCCAACTTGTCCTATAGCCATATGAACCAACAGGAAGCCGTTAAGAGGCAACCCAACAATTTGTCAAATACTTTATTTCGATAACCTACTGTCCACGAGATATTGAAAGAGTCCATAAGAATACATTTTCTTACCTGAGAGAAAGATAAAACTCGACATGAGAATGGTTCCATAAAGCTTCTGATATATAATGTCAGAAGTCAGTTCTTTCATTGTTTAAACCTGCAATCAAAAAACCAGAAATAAGCTGAGCTCAGAGTCAGAACAAATGATTTCCAAGCGCATGTGACTATACTTGTCCTTCGCATCCCACACAAGACTTTGCCTATTGCTCAAAGCCAACATTTGTTGTTGCTGTCTAGTCACTCAGTCGTGTCTAACTCTTGTGACCCCATGGACTGTAGCCCACTGGGTTCCTCTGTCCATGGGATTTCCCAGGCAAGAATACTGGAGTGGGTTGCCATTTCCTTCTCAAGGATCCCGCCCCAGGAATCGAACCTGCATCTCCTGCATTGGTGGGAGAGTTCTTTACCACTGGGCCACTAGGGAAACCCAAAACTGACATAGTCAGCCACAACACTTGTCTGAGTTATGCAGCTTGGCTGCCACCTCATCGACTGATTTATTTGCATATCCACTTAACACATTTTATTGAGTGCCTACTATGTGTCGACACTGTGTTACACACTGAGAATACAGTGCTGAAAAGATAAGACAGAGATACCTGCTCTCATGGGGCAGATAGCCCAGAGGGGAACTCAGTCATTAAATGTATAATTACAAAAGGTGATGTATTCAACCTTTTGTCTTTAAATCTCAGAAACTGTTTTTTTTTTAATTGGAGTACAATTGCTCTACAATGTTATTTTCTGCTACATAACAAAGTGAATCAACTATGCTGCTAAGTCACGTCAGTAGTGTCCGACTCTGTGCGACCCTATAGACGGCAGCCCACCAGGCTCCCATCCCTGGGATTCTCCAGGCAAGAATCAACTATATGTATACATATATCCCCTCCCTCTAGAGCCGCCCCCACCCTCCCCAGAGGTGATATATTCAACCTTAATGCACACAACTTCAACCCAATTTGCCGTTTTAGTGATCCTAAACTTTTTGGAGCAAGCATTATGCAAGATCTGATAGACAAAAGTAACTCATCAAATCATTGCTATTTCTAAAAGCACATCTGTTTAGAGAAGCCTGACTCTCTTCTTACGTTGACTCACCTTCTCTCCTTAAATAATCATAACTAAAGCTGCTTACTTGGGAAACATACTGGAAGTCCCCCTTGCTCCAACCGAAAGCGGTATTAAAACTACAAATCCTATGGAAACTATTACAGAAGCTTGGCAGTAAGGCACTGGTGGGTATTTTCTGATTTTAAATAAAATACACTTCTGAATGATTTACCACTGATTTTAACATTTTTTCTATAGAATAAGCCAGCAACATATTGTATTTCTTTCCACTTCTAAACAGGGTTTGGAGTGAATAGACTCACTTTATATTTAAAGTAACAGAAGCCAATTAGGAAACCGAATGAGTCTTGGGCGTGCTATGAGCACCAGCCATTAATAAAGCTCTTCATATTTACCAAGTGTGCTACTGCTATTCTCATTAGAATAATAAGGGAATTTGTATGACTTGGATGGATTTTCTAAACTACAAGCTTAGAAGTAAGGGGCTGTCTAAATCTTTTATGACTTGAGAGATGAAATGCAGTTTAAATTTCCCGTGCTGGAAGAGGATCCGACTGAGAATCCGTAACTAGCTTTGAGACTGTATTGCTTATTGCCGTTCCTTCATTTTCCTGGGCCTCAGTTTCCTTATCTGTAAAAATGGAGATAATAATCTGCCTATTTCCCAGAGCTGCTACAAAAGAGGATCAAATGAGGTGATATTTCAAAGGCAATTTTCAAAGTATAAAGTGCTATAGAAATGGATATGATTGCTATCTATAAAATGGAATTTTCAGCAGCAAACAATCCAATTTATACCTTCCTTGCATTTCCTCTAAACTTTTATAACAATTTCAAGGTATATTTCAGAAACTTACCTCGCACCCCATAAATAAACCATGGAACATTCATACTACAGAATACTATGCAGTCATTAAAAGGAATAAGGTAAGTCTCTATGTTTATTAGGCATGAAAGGTGGGTTGGAGGAGGGGGGCTGAGGACTGAGGATTTTTCCTTTGTATACCATACAATTCTGTACTGCTTGATTCTTTCATAATTAGCATACATTACCTATATAATTTTGAAAAGTGAAGGAAAGGAGAAAGAAAAGGAGGGAGGGAGAGAGGAAAGGAGGGGAAACAGGAAGGAAGGGGACGACAGAGATAGGAAGGAAGAATGGGAATGAAAGGGGTTTCTTGTATGCCTCATACCATTCTGTACTGTTTACAGTGATCCTGCATTACTTTCATATTTTTTTTTAAAAGAAGGAAAGAAGGAAAGGAAGAAAAGGGCAAGAGAGAAGAGAGGGTAGAAATGAAAGACTTTTATGTCTCATACAATTACATGCAATTTGGTTTTTATGATGAATATCTGTTACTTTTGTAGTTTAAAGACATTTAAAGGAAGGTGAAAGAGAGAGAAGGAAGGAAGGAAGACACTTACCTGAGGACTAGACTCCCTTAGCCTCCCACCCCTGTGTCACTGTGGAGTCCAGAAGACGAGTTTGCTTTTCCAATGACTAAATCTGGTTTCTGAATCCCTACATTTGATGTGAAATGAGACAAGCAAAAAATAAATAAATAAAAAAGCAGGAGGCTCATTATCTGCTGGCCATGCCTCAGTCACCTTCTTCTGTGGATTAGATCAGCCTCTCTGCTCTTAGCTTTATGGGGCTTGTTGATTGGGCACATCCCCTTTTTGTGGCTGGTAGCACGTCATGGGGCTGCTCTCCCAAGCATGAAATCAGTAGGAGTAAAGTTCTCAGGTATATTACAATAACCCATTAACTTGAGGGCTCTTTCCCAGTTTTCAGCAACAATTATCTTCAGTTGCCAGTTGATTATGGTTTTGGTAAACTAGATCTATTAAATAGACACTTGTTCACTTAAGCTCGTTTCACTTTATTAAGACAATGGGGAGGAGGGGGCAGTTGTGTTCAGAACTAGAAGCAGAAAGCAGAGGCCAAGGAAGTATTAACTTGTTCATATTTCACACTGTCAGTAAAGGGAAGCCAGCTGTTTGCTCCCACTGCAGATCCAGCCTTCAAATTGCCTTGAGAAGAAGTAAACATACAGAACTGGTTTGTTGGTGTCATTCTCAAGATGGAGGATATAGCTTTTGCCCCAGAAGGTGTCAGTAAAGACCTTTGGGGATGATGGAAATACTAAATCCCATCAACCATCCAGAGATGATTCCTGCCACCCTCTGCATTTCCAAGATTGGGACCCTGAGGTCCACAGGGTAGAATGAATTGCTTAAGGTCATGGAGCTTATGAGAGGCAGAGCAGGAATGAGAACTGAGGCTCCTGACTCCCAGACCAGTGCATTTTCCTTTCCACCTCACATCGTAAATGGGAAAAGACAGTCTAAAAAGAGGCTGAGTTAACCTATCATCTGTAGGTTTTCCATGGGAGAAGAGGGAAGAAGGGATATATAAAATCACCCATTACTCATCCCCAAGCCCAGAAAATGTAATCAATATGTTGGATGAGAGCCTAGGCTTTGTGGAAGCTAGACTTGAGTTTGAATCGCCATTGTGTGAATTTAGGGTCAGATGTTCCTTAACATCTCTGGAACCCCTGTGTCCTCACTTGTAAACATGGACAAGGGCATTCACACCATGCCTGTTCATTGGTCTGTCTCTCTCCTCCCCCCATGAGCTCTGGAAGGGCGGAGGTTCCATGTTATTCAGTGGTTCACACACTGCCTGGCACATAAGCACTCAGTCAATATTTGATGAATGGGGACTTCCCTGGTGGTCCAGTGGTTAAGACTCTGCACTTCCAATGCAGGAGGCACGGGTTCTATCCCTGTTCAGGGGAACTAAGATCCCACATGCCCCAAGGCATGGCCAAAGAAAAGATTTGATGAATGAATGACTATGCTTTTCTCCCCTCCTAAGGACAGGAAAACACATCTTTCTCCTCATGCCCTGCCCCAAGAGTTAGTACAGTGCCTGGCTCATTGCAGGTACTTAATGAATATTTATTGAATTTTTTTAAAATTTAGAGGCGAATATATTCATACATACTTGAATATGTCAAAAAAAAAAAAAAACTCTCTAGAAGAAGACCTTGGTGAGAATAGTGGATTCTAGAAAAGGAGACTGAGAGGTCTTGAAGAAAACTCACTTTTCTCTGCATATGCTTTTGTACTATTAGAATTTTAATAATCTGCATGTATTGCTTTTTCAAAGAAAAACACTGGGGTTTAGTTTATTTGGTTGTAGTGCAAATGAAATAATTGACTGGAAAATGAAATGTGGAAAAAAAAATAAAGAAGTTGGAACCTTTTGGTCAAGAAAAAAAATGCCACCTGAGGAGGAAGGGCTTTCATGGCTACATTCCATTCTCAGGAAGGTTATTAGGAGAATGTTGACCATCTGTTCTCCATATCTATATAGTAATAGGAAATGGATTGGAATTGCAGTGGGAGATATGAGTTAAGTGTAAATAAGTTATTGTTGACAATAGGGGTTGATAAATACCAGAAAAGGCTATCACAGGATGCTATGAGCCATCCATCCCTGGAAACTCGAAGGTCTAGATAGCCATATGGCTCTGCTGATTGAAGTGTCCTCCCACACAAAATGCTGAGCTTGGTGAGACTCTGTCCCTGTTTTGGACAATACAATAGACCCTTAATCTGGTGAAGGTCCAGGCTGTCATCATTCCCTCTTCCTTTTTCCTGCAATGAGCATCCCACCAGGCCAGTTAGGAGTCTGATGGTTTCCATACAACATGGTCCCCCAAACACAAGCACACTATTGAATTCAGGGCTGAACCATAGAAACAGTGGAAGAGTCCAATGCTGGAGGAAAAATGATCTGAATGGGTGACTTCCTAAGGGATTTCCAAGGACAACCTTGATTATATTTGATTGCTGCCTCAAACACTGGGGACTTCCTGGGTACCTCAAATGGTAAAGAATCTGCCTGCAATGTGGGAGACCCAGGTTCAATCTCTGGGCCAGGAGGATCCTCTAGAGAAGGGCATGGAAACCCACTCCAACATTCTTGCCTGGAGAATTCCATGGACAGAGGAGTCTGGCAGGCTACAGTCCATGGGGTCGCAAAGAGTCAGACATGACTGAGTGACTAACACAGACACACCTCAAACACTACCTACCATCCCACCAACTCCCTGCTGGTAGTGGTTTCTGTGCGTACCTTCGTACTTTTGCTTTATATGTAGGTATCCCTTGACAACATGTAATACTATTTCTAGCAAAAGGCCAGCTTAGCTATTTGGGGTAAAATGTTCTTACATAACCACACTACACTTATCGAAATTAGGAAACTTACCTTGATGTACTATTATCTCCTATACAGTTCATATTCATATTTAACCAACTGTTCCACTAATGTCCTTTATTGAAGTTTTGCCCTCTGATCCAGGGTCCAGTCTAGGATGACACACTGCTTTTAGCTGTTATTAGCTTTTAGTCTTCTTTAATCTGGAAATATTCCCTCAACCTGTATTGGACTTTAATGACACTGACATTTTTGAAGTGTACAGGCAGCTATTGTGCAGAATGTCCCTCAATTTGGGTTTGCATAATCTTTCCTCAGAGTTCAGGTTATATATTTTTGGCAGGAATAGCACAGAAGTGATGTGTCTTTCTCAGTGCATCACACAGGACACACATGATGTTATTTTGTCCCATTATTGAGAATGTTAGCTGTGATCACTTGGTTAAGATGATGTCTGACAGATTTCTCCATGTTAAAGTTATTCCATTTGTAATTTGTAAGTGATCTGTAAGAAAATACTTAGTCTGTATAAATATCCTATTCCTCATTGTCTTAATTCACACAAGATGCTATAAAAAAATTACCAGAGACTGGGTGACTTATAGACAAGAGACATTTATTTTGCACAGTTCTGGAGACTGGGAAGTCCAAGATTAAGGCACCAGAAGATCTGGTGTCTGGTGATGGCCCACCTCCAGGTTCTTAGACAGCTGTATTCTTGCTGTGTCCTCAAAAGGCAGAAGGAATGAGGGAGGTCTCTGGGGCCTTTTAAAAGGGCACTAATCCCATTCATTAAGAATCCATTCTCCTGACCCAATCACCTCCCAATGCCTCACCTCCTAATACTATCACATTGTAAACTAGGCTTCAACATATGAATTTGAGACACAAATGTTCAGTGTATAGCACTCCTTAAACCTTCAATCAATAGTTTTAGCAGTCATTGCTAATTTTTGCCTAATGTTTGCCAAATGCCAATTTTCTATTTCCATTATTTGTCCTTCGTTTATTAGTAAGTTTTCTACAGAAAGGAAGAGCTTTCCCTTATCCCATATTCATTCATTCATTTTTATCAGTATGAACTCATGGATTCTTACTTTATTGAGTGGGTTACAATCTATTATTATTTTGATGTTCAAATAGTCCTAATTGGGACAAATTGCCAACAGGAACTCTTTCAAGCTGGGCTCTGTGTCCTTTGGACACATCTCTGCGATTCCTTTTTTATATTTATTTATTTGGCTATTCTGGGTTTTAGTTGTGGCATGTGGGATCTAGCTCCCTGACCAGATATGGAACCTGGGCCCTCTGCATTGGAAGCATGGAGTCTTAGCCACTGGACCACCAGAGAAGTTCCAACACATGCCTGTGATTCTCTGAGCACTTCTTACCTTCCTGCACAAGATACTCCTGGTTTATCTTGTATTTTCCCTACCTCAGACTTATAGTGTGCCATTCTTTTAGGACCCCTGGTTCCATTTAGTGGATGCTAGTGTCTAGAAGCCAAGATCTGGGTCATGACAGAGTTTTGAGTTGAAGAATAACATGATCTGACATGTTTTAAAAGGATCACTCAGCATGCTGTGCTAAAAATTGACTCTAAGGGGATGAGGGAGAAAGCAGGAAGATGCATTGGTGCTGACAGAGTAGACTTCTTTCTCTGCAGTGCCAGTCTGAGCATGTGACTCTTCTGCCAAAATTTCTCAACAGAAAATATCATTATCATTGAGTTATCTAACGATTTGCCTACACATCCTTCAAGACTCAATACACCAATTTTTAACAAATATTTCTTTTTGGCCATGCTGGGTCTTGATTGCTGCGGACTTTTCTCTAGTGGCTGAGAATGGGGGGCTACTCTCTAGTTGTGGGGCTTATTCGCTCTGAGGCATGTGGGATCTTCCCAGACAAGGATCAAACCCAAGTTCCCTGCATTGGCAGGCAGATTCTTAACCACTGGACCACCAGGGAAGCCCCAGTACAGCTATCTTTTTCCTCTGCATAGCCTTCCCTGAGCACCCTCTTCTTGCATCCCATCCTAGGTATAAATGATCATTCAGGCCATCATGAGATAGCACCTTTCCTTCAGTCAAATTTCTAGACTCTGGGAGGGAGAAAAGTCACCTTTTCAGGTTCCTTTGGTCCTAATTTATCAACTATAATGATTGGCCCTTGGGTGTGAGGCCTTCAGAAGCTCAGGTTCACTAGACCCTGGCCCCATAGTACAAGTGAAGCCCCAAGGCTGGAATCCTTGAGATTACACAGAGGTAATAGGACTTCCAGGAGAGCACAGGCCTGCACAGACAACCCTAGGAAGATGGGTAGGCCAGAATTCAAAGGAGCCTGGGGCACAGGGAAGAGGGAAGTAATTGACTATTCGAAGAAATAATTCAGTTGAGTTTTTCCCTGTTTACTCCCTCTATTCCTACTCTGTTTTCATTTTCTTTAATTAATTAATTAATTTATTTATTTTTGGCTGTACTGGGCCTTTGTTGCTGCTCAGGCCTTTCTCTAGTTGCAGTGAGCAGCGGCTACTCTAGCTGTGCTGCACGGGCTTCTCCTTGCAGTGACTTCTCTTGTTGCAGAGCATGGGCTCTAGGTGCACAGGCTTCAGTAGTTGTGGCTCCCAGGCTCCAGAACTCAGGCTCAGTAGTTGTGGTATGGGCTTAGTTGCTCCATGGCATGTGGAATCCTCCTGGACCAGGGATCGAACCTATGTCCCCTGCACTGGCAGGTGGATTCTTAACCACTGGACCACCAGGGAAGTCCCTTGAGATGGAAGCCCTTCTTCTCTTAGTGCCCTCCAAATCTTATTGAAGCCCAGCAATAATGTTATTCCTCTTGTTATCTGACAATGAATTACAGTCATCCAAGTAGGTAAGATCACAGCCTTTAAACCAGCTGGAAAACTGTAAAATGCTTCAAGTTAGTCCTCCTGCAAAGATCTAGCTTTCTGAAATACTTCCTTCAGGGTCCTAGAGATGAGTCTCATGAGCAGGTCTTGGGTCCCCATCAAAATGCTCTAATGTCAATGCCCTCCAGCCGCAGGCCACCAGGAACACAGTCACAGTTGAGCTTTTATTACTTGTTGCCACAAAGGAGAATACACACCATGAGGAACCATGAGGTGTCTCAGTCAGAGGGAGTTAGAAAGGACTAATTACAGGATTTGGGTTTTGGTTGGGTAATTTGGGGAGAATTTAAGAAAGCAAGGAGGGCTTCCCTGGTGGCTCAGTGGTAAAGAATCCACTTATCACTGCAGGAAAAATGGGTTCCATCCCTAATCTGGGAAGATCCCACATGCAGTGGAGCAACTAAGCCCGTGGACCACAGCTGCTAAGCCCATGCCCTAGAGCCTGCACTCTGCAACAGAAGTCACGGTGATGATAAGTCCTCGCACCACAACTAGAAAGTAGCCCCTGCTTGCTGCAACTAGAAAAAAGCCCACTCAGCATGGAAGACCCAGCACAGCCAAAAACAGATAAACAAAATCATGAAAGAAAGGGTTTGCTTTAGATAAGGTGCTGTCAGAAAGCGGGGACAAGTGTACCATTGGGTATCTCAGTAAATCTGACTAGAGTGAGGCTAAAGCTAGAATTGGGAAAGGCTGAAGCTAGCATTGGTAGATAAGCAGCAGTCACTGAGCTTAGCCAGGAGAAGGCGATGTTTGGCAGTGTGTCGGTTGCACAGTGACCTTGTTTTTGTTTGTGCTTAGACAAAATTATGAAGTGACCTTGTTTAGTCTGACTTGACTGTAGTCTTGGAGTAATCTCATCTGACACTGCATGCCAAGTCACTTCAGTCATGTCTGGCTCTGCGACCCTATGGACCGTAGCCCACCAGGCTTCTCTGTCCATGGGATTCTTCAGGCAAGAATACCGGAGTGGATTGCCATGCCCTCCTCCAGGGGACCTTCCCAACCCAGGGAGCGAACCCTTGTCTCTTACACCTCCTGCATTGGCAGGTGGGTTCTTTACCACTCATGCCACCTAGAAAGCCCTATCTGACACTGGTGTTCTGTATAATTATGTCTCACAGGAGAAGAACATGGTCTAGAACATGGTACCAGTCCAACCTGCACAAACACCAAGGCTCAGATGTGAGCATCAGACCATTTCCTGGTTGTCAGGGACTGCTTCTTTTCTTTCTCCTTCAGCCCAAGGCAGGTGAAGTCAGGCTGCTGGTCATCACTCTTGGGTAGCCACATTTCCCCGCTGCATATCGGGAGGTGTTTTGAAAATAGTCTTTACTGGGACTAGGATTTTTCTCTCCTGCTTGCTGCAGAGTGAGTCGCTGCATGCTTTAATATGAAAATGACTGCACAATAAGAAGTTAATACAAAAAGACTTTGGGTATTTTGCATCAGCCAACTGTAACACAAGCAATCATCAGAATCAATGACCAGTAATAGGTCTTGAAGTCAGAAGTCTAGAACATAAAACCCAGATAATGAAAACATGTTTCAGAATTCAGTCAGGTTTGTTTTAGACAAGCAGGTGGCTTTTTCTTTTAGCCTAGTCACAAAATCTTCTGCTTGCCCTGTAGTGCTTACATAAGTATAACAAGTAATATTGCTCTAGCACAAACTTCCCCTTGGCTGGCTAACAGGAAATCAAGGGCAATGTGATTGCCCAGGACAACTCTGGCTAATAAGTTTAGATGAGTTTGTTGAGCTTCCAGAGCAGAAGTATACCTTTTATAACTTCCATTAGTGGCAGAGACAAGATTCAGACCCCCATTCTAGTTGAATTATCCCCATTATGGGAATTGCAGCTCATAGTGCAGATCTAAAGAGGAAATCAATTCTCCCTCTTGGAAGTACACCTGAATAACTTGTGTTTGCCTCATTTTAGAGGCTTCTGGGCATCCTTCTCAAGGTAGAAGACTGATGTCCACATAAGAAGTGGTACCCTAGTGGAGCACAGATTATATTATGCAATGTTAGGACTGCAACTATCACTTTCTACAACAGAAGTGAGCCAATTTGTGTCTCTCAAGGTGGACATATATCTTTAGTGGAGTTAAATAGTTCCCACAAAGCAGGTTAAAGAGAACAAACAGGCCACTGCAATCAAAATATGCTCAATATTAGCATCTACTCCTGATTGATCAGGCCTTGCTGATAGGATTATAACAACTTCAGCAGAAGCATTTTGTTGAGGTGAGGTCAAGGTCCAATTTTTATAAGACTAAATGTTGAGGTTAATGCTGTGAGGAAAACAGGTACAAGAAGGGACTTGTAAAAGGGAATCTACCTCTTGAAGTGTTTCAAGGAACAGCTATTAACTTGTTGCCAGCAGGGTTAGGTAGGGGGTAACAGAGTCCACAGTCAGTTAAATTCAGAGCACTGGTTACAGGGAAAACACATAAGAAAGCATTACTTTTTCTTAAGTGATAGAAGGAGACATAGGGTGACAAAAATCATGGGATGGAGATAAGGGATGTCCCATTAGTGTTCTAAAAGGCCTCAAGTAGAATAATAGGGAGGTTTAGTGAAAGAGTAAAGGAATAGAAAAGTATGTAGAAGAATCAGAAAATTCATCTTGTTCTGTCATCTGGAGCAAATGCTGTTCACTTTAGAGGTCAGCAACTTGTCCTGTCATCTTGGATAGAAGCTGTCCACCTCTAAAGTCAACAGACTTTGGAGGATTCCTAAGAATCCAAAGTTTCAGGTCTCCAAGTAGAGTGGATGTCTTGTAATCAGGATGAACTGACATATATCTTTTGAGTTGAGAACCATGAAGCCAAGGATCAATATATTGAAGCCATACACCTGTGACATGTGTTAACAGTACCTGATAAGGTCTTCTCTTTTGCGGCTCAAGAGCAGTCTTTTCCAGAAGATGAAATCTCCAGGTTTCCAGAGCACATCAAGGCTGTTCAGGTTAGATATTTTGGAAATGTGACTGTAGACATAGGTGATAAAGCCAGAGGTATTGTCTGAGTCCCTTGCATTAACAGAGTAGAATTGAAGGCTGAGGGTGAGATTCCCAAACATATAGAGCTTATTATTTCATTAACCTTTAGTAATTCATAAGCTAGTTTGTGGGTCCCAGAGGCAATTGACCTTACAGACATTAAAGTTAATGGCAATACTTTAGGTCATAGAAGATTTAGGGTTTCTGACAGCATTACTAGTTTTTACTAAAGTGTTCCATTAGTTCTGTCTATTTTTTATGAGGATGCTGGGTGATAAGGACAATGGAAGTTTCTGGGTAAAAGGGGAAAAGTTTACCGAGCTTCTTAAAAATGGCACTGGTAAAATGAGTTCCACTATGACTACAGGCATAAGTTGGAATGCCTTATGATGGAAAAAAATGAGATTAAGATTTTATTTTTTCCAGTTAGAACCTACTACATGTTTAATTGTGTACCATCCAAATTCATATGTTGAAGTCCTAACCCTCAGAACTTCAGAAAGTGATTTTTTGGAAATGGAATCTTTGCAGATGTAGTTAGTTAAGTTGAAAGGTCATCAGTGTTAGCCCTAATCCGGTATGACTAGTATTCTTATAAAAAGAGAAATTTGGACACAGAAACAGGCACATAAACAGGGAAATTGACAGCCATCCACCAGCCAAGGAGAAAGGCCTCACAGCCTTAGAAGAAGCCAACCCTGCCCACACCTTGATCTTGGACTTCGGGCCTCCAGAACTGTGAGACTGTCAATTCCTGTTGTTGGCGCCACCCAGTTTGTGGTACTTTATTACAGCAGCCCAAGCAAACTAATCCAGGGCTGTAACCCTCTGACAGGAAATGCTTTAACCACCCTGAAAATAAACAATAACCAGATACTTACAGCCTTGTTATTGTTGTTTAGTCACTCAGTTGTGTCAAACTCTTTTGTGACCCCATAGACTACAGCCCCACCAGGCTCCTCTATCCATGTGATTTCCCAGGCAAGAATACTAGAATGGGTTGCCATTTCCTCCTCCAGGGGATCTTCCCAACCCAGGGATCGAATCTGTGTCTTCCGAGTCGTCTGCGTTGCAGGCAGATTCTTTACCAATGAGCCACCTGGGAAGCCTACTTATAGCCTCGTGAGGAGTTGTTTGTAGAAATTAATTTGGAGGTATTCAAATGGCCCTTCAAGCTTCGAATCCTGTCCACAACTCAACTTTACAGTTTAACCGGGTTTATGTCGTTAGAAGGTAGAGCATGATTTGGGAACATGTCTCTAAAATTACCCCAACCCAACAATATTAAGTATAACATCATGGCAAATTTATCTCTGCTATTATTGTTAATATCATGAAAAATTCTGTCTAACATCCATTTTAAAGGATTTGACATAACTGGTTAGCCATACCAAGAGTACCAAATATTGTCTTTATGAAATGAGCCTTCAAACTTTTCCAGGTAATTTTTTTCCAAATTAGAAGCTTCTATCTGACAATAAACAGTAGCTAACAACAAACTTAGAGGAGTCTATTAATTCCTCTAAGGCCTCTCCTTTCTGAGTCATTACAGGAGCAATTATCTTAGTAAAAGCTGCTTATTTAGTGGTGAAAATGATCAGCTAAGGTTTTATCATGAGATGCTGAGCACTTAGAATGATGCTCCACTTTTATTGTAACTATTTCTTTAAGTTTTAAAAGTTCTTTAATTTGTCCATTTTTACAAGTGTTTCTGTTGAGGTCAGAAAACCTCTGTGTTTCAAAGCATTTTGAAGTCAGATAAACCTAAAGCCATATACTTACAACCAATATAAATATTTTCTTTTATCCTTTGTCAATTGGTAAGTTTAAGTGAGGGCAACCAATTAAGCTACCTGAATAAATTTAATTTATATGAGAGGTTTATATTTTAAGAGTAAATGTAAGTCTGTGATTGTATATTCTGTTTGTCAGCTTTGGGTGTACTTCTTATATATGAACAATTAACAAACACAATTATATTAGCATTACTCAAAGAGGGTTCTAGAAGTTCTGTACAGTATATGGTGTTGGGGAGGGGTAAATTCCCCCCCCCCACCTTACATTCTTGTGGCTGGACTAATAATAAAATTGATACAAGACAGATTAAAGGGAGGAAAAGAAATAAACTTTAATTTGTGTGTACAAAAGTCTCAAAGAAATAGGATCTAAGAAATAGCCAAAGCAGGCAGCTTTTATACTTTTTAGACAAATAAGCAACACATTTGTAAGGAATTGACAGGACAAAGAAAGATAGATTTTGGGTGCTCAGTTAAAGAAGAATCTAAACAGAGTACAAGCTTGGGGTAATCAATGAGAGAAGCGACAAAAGTTTGTTTATACAAACCAGAGATGGCCTAAATTCCCCACCTCTGATGTTAAGAGCATCCTACCTCCAGATGTAGATGTGTACCTTCCACAGGAGATTTATTTCCTTCTTTCAGGGAGACAGAAAGGAGGTCAGGGTGTCCCTCTTACACTGGCCATTTCTAAGTAACTTTTATTAAAAATATTTGATATGTCACTAAAGCATATTTTGAGGTAGCCTGCTCTGGGTCCCAGTGGATGCTTTTTTGCTGTTGGAATTTTTTTTTTTTTTTCCGACAGAGGGTATGGGGTTTCTTTTTTTAAGCAAAGGAAAGAGGCTGGGTTTATAGCATTGCAGCAATAGACAGTGATATTTGAAGAAGAAAGCAATAGCACTTTATAGGAAGTAGGTAACAAGCTAAAAAATGGTGAGCACTATTTTTTTATTTTTTTCATTTATCTTTATTAGTTGGAGGCTAATTACTTTACAATATTGTAGTGGTTTTTGCCATACATTGACATGAATCAGCCATGGATTTACATGTATTCCCCATCCCGATCCCCCCTCCCACCTCCCTCTCTACCCGATCCCTCTGGGTCTTCCCAGTGCACCAGGCCCGAGCACTTGTCTCATGCTTCCAACCTGGGCTGGTGATCTGTTTCACCCTAAATAATATACATGTTTCGATGCTGTTCTCTCTAAACATCCCACCCTTGCCTTCTCCCACAGAGTCCAAAAGTCTGTTCTGTACATCTGTGTCTCTTTTTCTGTTTTGCATATAGGGTTATCATTAATACAAGAGGTTTTACAGCATGGAGAACCATGAAGTTTACTTAGAGCTAAACTCACTGAGGTTTTCACATGTTTTGCTACTGCTGTTCCAGTTCTTTAGAAAGTGGGATATGTCTTGACTCCGGGGTCTAATCAAAGACTGAAATAAGCCCCGGGCTCTGATTAGTGCCATGGAGCTGAGGCGGTACTCCTAGTGCCTGTTCACACTCTTTATGAACCATAGAGGAAGTAGGCTTGTGAATCTATAGAATTCTGTAAAACATTTTGTGGTTAACATTTATTGTATCAGTCTTTGTGCTTATCTAATACTATGTTTCTTCTACCTTGAAAAGTACTCAGTCATTAAAATATATTCACATTTAACCTGGTCCTGGTCTGACTACATCACAGTTAAGGCCAGGTCATAATAGTTGATTAGCACACAATAGCGGAATCTGGGCAGGGTCAGGGTATAAATACAGCGTCACTGCTTGTGAGAGCTCAGACTCTGGAGAAGAGCCTAGATGAAGACATCAGAAACCCACCTTCGTGCCTAGGCTCATATCCAGAGAATCACTAACATCTATCCACTCACCTGGGGTTGCAGTTGCCATCTATCAAGTCCTACCAGAAGCAGACTTGCCGGAAAAAGAACAAGGTAGTAGGAGAGAAAGTGAATGGGGTACATGGAACAAGCAGTAAAGCTAGGGTTTCGAGGTGAAACTCTCCAAGACTCTATTTACTATTAATTTATCCTATTTGCTGCAGAAAGAGTTGGAGACAGTTATAAGGATTCATTCAATAGAGTCATCCAAACAAATTTTAAATCAAGTAAGATAGAGAACAAAAGAATAAAGGGACAACGCAGGTAATCTAGTCCAGGAGCACGGTAAAGATGCAGTTATGACGCTGGGACTCAATTCAAACCAGCAGCAAAGGCAGAATTTGAACTAGAGTAGTAGGCTTAAAGGAAATAATGGACTTGGACTTTGAAAGATAAGTGGCCTTTGTGTGGGTGGAGATGAAGTTAACAGCCATTTCAGGCCGAGGTTGAGCTCTAACACCTACACTAGGTCTGGGTAAAGCACCTACAGCAAAGATGATGGGGAGGAGCCTTGGGAGACGGATGAGGCTAGAGGGAGAACAAGCGACAAATCACACAGAGTCTTTAATGAATGCCTGCTTTTCCATCACTCAAAAGTTTTGAAGGTTCTGTAGTATGGGAAAACTTAGATGTGCTTTAGAAAATACATTGGATAATGAGGTAAATGTAGTGTCTCAATGTGAGTGCACCTAGGCATGGGAATGGGCAGAGTTGTCTCTACCAACGGTTGCCTGGTTACTGTGACTTAGGGAGACTGTGACATCACAAAATAGCATCAGGGAGGATGGGTGGGGATATGAAGGGATGGAGGGTGAGAAAATGGGACCATGAGAGATTTCAGAGACTCCCTAGTAAATAACTACTTTTTGCACTTTTGCCCCAAGGGAGGTTGTTCAGAAAAGAGATACATTCCCTGACATCACTATTCATGTGCCTGAGTGGCTGAGGGGCCCATGGTGAGGTGGAGTGGAGAGGGAGCCAGGAGGAGCCATGATGCCTCACAATGGAGGCATGATTCATCTTCTGCACATGGGGCCTTTTAGTCAATCAGAGAGCACCTTCTGCTGACATGTGAATAGTGATGTCAGGGATGACTAATACAACCCTCTATTCCTTCCCCTGGGGTAGGGAGGATTGTGTGAAGATGGAAGTGTTATGGGGGAGTACTAACTTCTAGGTACAGCTAGTTTCTGTGGTATGGGCACTGAGGTGGGAAGCAAGAACACTGATTTCTAATAGCCATTGGCCAGCTCCCACTAATGGGAGATTTTGATTTGTGAGACAATTAAAGCCTCACAATGGGAGCATCATGGCTCCTCTGTCGTCCTCCTCCCTCCCTCTCTGTGGGTTCCTTAGCCAATCAGAGGGCACCTTGTGCTGACATGTGAATAGTGATGTCAAGGATGGCTTCCGCTACCCTGTCAAGTCCTCTTCCTAGGACTAGGTCTGGAGAATGAAAGTGGGTGTTCAGGGGGATTACTACTTTCCAAGGCCAACTCTATTACTATTAATGGCCTGTCACATGGGATGCTGCCATCAAATCAATCACCTTGGCTGTTGATACAGAGTTTGCGATTAAGAGTCATCCATTGGTCAGCTTCCATCACTGACAGACCTTAGTTTTAGAGGCCATCAATGCCTCACAATGGAGGTGTCAAGGCTCCTCCCCACACCCCTTAAGTCTCTCATCCAATCAGAGAGCACCTTGTGTTCACATGTGAATAGTGATATCAGGAATATTTTCTGCTACCCTTTCAAGTCCTTCTCCTAGGACTAGGTCTGGAGAATGAAAGTGGGTGTGTCTTGGGGGACAACCATCTTCCAAGGCCAATCTTCCAAGACCTCTCAAACTAAGGTCTCCTATTGGTGGAAGCTTGCCCAATGGCTACCCTCCTTTTCTTCACAGTCTTTTTATCAGCAGCCATGTGCTGGCATCTTACCCCAGAATTTCAGATCATAGTTTCTGATCTGTGAGAAGAACTAGGATTGGCCCTAGAAGATAGTGCTACCCTCATGACATCTCCACTTCCATACTCTGTACCTTGCCCTACGGGATGGAGTTGAGAGGGTAGGAGAACTTATCCCCAACATCACTATTCAAACGTCAAATCTAGGGTACTCTCTGAGGGGTCAAAGGGAGCTACAGGAGGGGGAGGAGCCATGTAGTCTCCAATGTGAGGCGTTGTTGAGCTCTCAAACCAAGATCTCCCATTGGTGGAAGCTGGCCCAAAAGCTGCCTCCTACTTAGTCACATACTCTGTATCAGCAGCCCCTGTGCTTGTTTACCACTCCAGCACCCCAAATCATAAGATCTGGCCTTTAAGACAAATAGGGATGATCTTGGAAGTAGTGCTCCATCATTATACCTCCACCTCTAGTGCAATCTACCTTGGGAAAGGAGTTCAGAGGGTTCCAGAAGCCATTGCTGATATTACTATGCACGTGTCTGGCCAAGGTTCTCTCTAATTGGCTGAAGGGACCCACAGAGGGAGGGGAAAGCCATGATGCCTCTATTGTCAGGTGTCAACTGGCCTCTGAATCTACGTATTCCCATTGGTGGGAGCTGGACCAATAGCTGCCCTCCTACTTAATAAGAGTTACTCTTTGCCAATCACGTGGGGGGTTTGTGTTAGATCTAAAGGTGAAAAGGTCTCTCTCCCATTACCACTCTCCTGAGTATACAAAAAGCATAAGCGAGTTTTAATGAAGGGATTATTATGTCTTAAGATGTTAAGAGATAAATGTCAGTTGAGAGTTTATGGAACAAGATAGATACTATTACACAAAATGGGAAAGGAATTTTTAAATCTTTCTGTGTAGTTATATGTAAATGCATGTACTATATGGTTTATATAATTTATATACTCTATAAACATATAATGTAAAAACATTTCCAGTCAGAAAAGGTATAGGCCTTTTCCTGACCCCATTTGAATCTTTTGAAACTGATTTTAATTTGCTTTGGGGATATATATGAATTGGGCCATGGTTGCTATGGAGATCTCAAAGCTCATCCTATCTTCTCTCTCGTTATGTCTAAAATGATGTCTTTGGGGAGATTCAAATTATGAGAATGAGGACTGTGGGTGTCTGCCTCTCAAGATGCCACTTGTTATCAGCTACCATCTTCTCCTAAACTAGAAAGGTTCATAGATTCCCAATCTTAATAGATGATTACATTTCATAGTAGATCTTTTATCCTGTCAACCATTCTGAATAACACACCAAATTAATTTGGGGGCATAAGTGGATGTGCTTTTTAGGAGAGTTTGGCTCTATTTTCAGCTGTGAATTATGCATTAGTAAGAATTATTTGGACAGCATTCATCATCGTTTCCAAAGTTAATGAAATTCCATTACACTTCAGTACATTTTCATTTCACCCAGTGGTAAATTAATTCTCCTTCCCTCTTTCAGTCTCTCGCTCCCCTTTTGCATCATTTACAGTAGTTACAGAGTGGGAACATGGAGAGGTTTCACAACTAGAATAAGTTAAATAAGGGCCAGGAAAGACAGATGTTACTGACTCCCTCTGTAATGATGATGTACTCTATAACTCAATGCCAAGATGAGCAAGGTTGCTTGGTTTCAAGCTGTCACTGCTGTTTCCATTGCTCAAGAATTCAGGGCAAGGACCAGATTCAGAGGGCTACAACTTAGAAGTTGGGCTCATGTCTCATCTTAACACAGAGATCCCACTTAGAAGCTGCGCACAGCGGCAGCTCAGGCCACTGAGTCACCACACTGAATAGATTGCTTGACCTAGGGAAACTCTTTGAGCCAATGAGAGAGCCAGTAGCACTGCCAGGTCCAGCTTTACCCCACTGAGAAGCAAACCTGGAGCTCTCCTAGGTGCTGGATATTTTCCTTTAATTGTCTTGGTAGGACTTCCCTGGTAGCTCAGACGGTAAAGCATCTGCCTACAATGTGGGAGACCCGGGTTCGATCCCTGGGTCGGGAAGATCCCCTGGAGAAGGAAATGGCAACCCACTCCAGTACTCATGCCGGGAAAATCCCATGAACCGAGGAGCCTGGGGGGCTACAGTCCATGGGGTTGCAAAGAGTTGGACACGACTGAGCGACTTCAGCTCAGCTCAGTCCTTCCCTGGTGCCACCCTGCTTCCAGTCCTAGTTACAACTCAAACCAAACCCTGCTCCCACATGGCAAGAAACCTATCTGTCTGGTTCTCCAGCAGCTGACCCAAGTGTACTCTGGCAACTACTTTCACCCTTGCTCACGGGAGGCTGTGCGTGTTTCTAGACTCTTCTTCCAGTGAATAGTGGTTCAAACAGAGTTCTGGCTCTGAACTCAGAAAGACCAGGCATAGAGGGACTTGGACTTGCTTGGGAATGCTGCTGCATTCCAGACCAACTTGAACCCTAGTTTCCACAGCATGAAATGGAGATGAGATCCCTCTTAGAGACCAATGATGAGGAAGACATGAGATACTATCTGGGAAAATATTGAGCATGGAGCCTGAAGCTTGGTAAATGGCAGTTCTTATGACTATTCTAGTGATGCTGTCTGACTGCTTTCCAATTTCTTGTGCCTTTTCCCTTTTATTTGCTCTGAGGAATGGCCTCCTGCTCATCCCTGATGAGGCTTAGAGGGAAGCACTAGTGTGTGACAGGTACCGTCCCACTCACATAATACCCCTGGCTTCCTAGTCTAGGCCAGTCTAGTCCAACCTAAGCATGTGACTTGCTTCCTTCCTCATTCCCACACTCAGAGATCTGCCCAGATCCTGTTGTTTACCTCAGCTATTTAGGGGTTGGCGTTCTGCCTACAGCATATTTGAGAAGGCTAGGGCTTCTCTCTGCTGTTTCATTCAGTCCTGCCTCAGGTCCCATGAGGCACTGTGCTGGACAAATAAATATTTAGTGAGAACCTGTTCCTACTCCAGACATCACACTAAATACTAAAGATTTGATGGTCAGCAAAATCAGACATAGTCTACTAGGAGAGATAGATATTAATTCACACCTTAATGATTTAATAACTCGAGGCTAAGATAGGTGCTCTGTAGAGTGATTTTTACCACAAAGCTAAAAGAAGCTAATAAAGCTTCCAGTAAATGTCAGGGCCCCTCATTTGAACAAGCCCCTATAAGATACTGGGAGTTATAGAATGTTCTAGATGGAGATGGGATATAGATATTAAAGTCACCCCCAAAATATTACCCTTTTGACTCAGCTGGTAAAGAATCCACCTGCAATGCAGGAGACCTGGGTTCAATCCCTGGGTTGGGAAGATCCCTGGAGAAGGGAAAGGCTACCCACTCCAGTATTCTGGCCTAGAGAATTCCATGGACTGTATAGTCCATGGGGTCACAAAGAGTCAAACACAACTGAGCAACTTTCACTTCACTTCACTTCACAAGATGATACAAGACTTGAGGTGAAAAGGAAGCTCATTTTCAGAGTGTTTACTGATTTCATTACACAAATAGGTAACAAATTTATAGCCTTCAGGCAGATATATGTTTTATTTTTAGAAAAAGGATGGAACTTTTGAATCATTTATAAAGGGAAGGGGTTCCAAATTCCTAAATATCAAAACCATACAAAAACAAGTCTGTTTCCATGGCTGAAAAAGTCCTTAGTTCTGTCAGAACAATTAGAAATGACCACAGTCAGATGAATTGTTTTCTGATCAATGGTATTCAGCCAAAGTAACTGGAATAAAATCAACCAGATGGCAAACCCATTGATTGTACAATCATCTGCCATTTTCCAATCCAAGAAAATGATCTCCACATGAACAATCCAGGCATGTCATAACGGAGATTCTTGCTTATATATAGTAGTCACCACTTCAGAGTACTCTTCAGCTTGATTTAGTTGCTCTGTATAACACAATGTGTATTTATTTAGATTATTTGATGCTCTCTACTTCAATTAACTCCAGACAGTTTCCTTCCAGAGGTAAAAGGCAGAGAGCATATTTATTTGCCTGCTTTAACCATATTGGCAGGTAGTCAGGCAAACACAACCATGACAACATCTGTCTAGTAAGCTACCCCGAGCTCACAGGCCAGGAGAGTGATTTGAGTCAGGTGGAGATAGCGGGTAACCTTGACAACCTTCTTAGTTGTCAGGGAAATGACAGAACCGGGGAAGTACCTACTCTTGCTCAAATGAAAGCCAAAGCCATCAATGAGGGGAAGTAATTAGTCCTGATAGTGAAAGGTACTGTAAATCCTGTGACCACATGCATCCCCTTATCAAGAGATGTTCTCCAACCTTCACCAGTCCTGGGAAGCTCAGGGTACTGGAACTAATTCAGGACACAGCAAACTCATACATAAACCTGAGGATTAAAAGGCAGTGTGATGCATTCATTAAAGGAAGCACTGAATTAGGCTAACCCCTAGAGACTGTGTAATTTTAATAGAAAAAAAATGTCAATGTCAAATAAATGCCCCCTCTTTGGACCAGGCTTCAGGCTAAGATCATGAACTTCATCTTTCTCTAGTGTTCTTCATTTTCCTTAAGAATGATTTTGTCACCACATAACACTTGGTCACTGCTGTTTAGAACTACTGCCTCTGCTTGTAACAATACTTCATGGTAGCCCCCAACAACAACACAAAAATCTCCATTCTAGACAAGAGACAAAGAGGCATTTTCATCCTGCTTCCTCAAAGATATCTCATCAGCAATATACAAGCAGTACAGATACCCTGAATCCTAGTCAGCATTTGATAGTATCAGTTTTGCTTCGTTTTAAACATTTATTTCTTTTTGGATAGTTACAGAAGGCAAGGGATCCTGACTTGTTTTGGCCACGTGGCATGTGGAGTCTTAACCACTGGACTGCCAGTGAACTCCCTGAGTGTGTCAGTTTTTAGTTTTGCTATTTGTTTTAGCCATCCTGATCCGTACATAGTAGTATCTCACTATGGTTTTAATCTGAATGTCCCTAATGACTAATGAGGCTTGTGCACCTTGTCATGTGCATATTTGCCCGCATTATGCCTGGCACATAATAATTGCTCCTTTCCATGATGGTTTCTCCTCCCTTCTTCCCAAATGCTTGATTTTAACAGATGTCATCCAGAGACAAGACTTTACCTCCCTTGCTCAGGATTTTAGGTAGCAGTCACAAGCTTGAGGAGAAAAGCTTGGGAGACCTAGGAAGAGAAAGGATATCTTTGAGAATTTCTCACACATCACACCATGTAAGTGACCTCAGACTTCTGGTGGCAAGAACTGCCCAAATCCTAAAAATTATTTTCAATACTAGCTTCTTCGGATTAAACAACACATACACCATGGGGCTTTTTTAAATCAAATAATTATTTCAGTGAATTATACAGTGAAAGACAGCTAAATTTGAAGGCAGCTGTGACAAGTCCCTGAAAAACTATCCATATGCCCTGCTGGCTGCATTTTTACAATTATGATTCATATACAATAAGATGAGTGCATTTACTACCATACAATCTCCCCTTCATACTCTGAAAGGAAGTCTGTAGTTTCTCATTTCTTTTGCTGTTTCACCAATAAAAACACCCTGATTCTTGAAGCCTGGAATCTGATTACAAAGTCCATTTTGACTCATTAAGTATTTACTGAGTATCTAAAACACACCAAAACTAGAGTAGGCAATCTGGGGGAATTTAGCGATTATAAAAGACACAATCTTAAGCCCTGGAGGCAGCTTGTGGTCAGTCTACTGGCAGCTTGGGCTTATTTCAGGAAACAGCTGAAAATTCTGCTGATAGTCTAGACTTGCTGTGTGGAGTCCAGGCAAGAGGGCCTCTTTTTTTAAAGCCTTTTCTTTTTTGATGACCCTCCTGACACAAAGTTGTCTACAGTCCCCAGCTCACTTCCTCTTTTTTAACAGCCTTCTCAGCTTGTGTTCAACCGTTTCCTGTTGACCTTTTCTAAATGCGCTTGTTTATTATTATCTGCCTTAAAAGCAAAAAACTGTAGCGAGACAGCATAAAATGTTATATAAGCTCTTGCATGTATTCTTAGCATAAGAAACAAACAAAAAAAAAGATCAAAAGTGGGAAGAGGTGGGACAATAGATGATAAATTCTTCATAGAAAGTCTTCACCTAATTGATAATTTAATGGGAGGAAGACGGGCTCAAACACTGGAAGGAAGTCCATCCCTTTTCGTGAATAACTCTGTGCTTGCTTGTTTATTTCTGAAGGGACTTTTGTGTGAGAGAGGAAGGAAGGTTTGAATCACTTAACTATACAGTCAATTCATAACAGTCTGTTAAGCAATTGTTCTGATGAACTGAACAACAGACAATCAAAAGTTCTTCCCCTTAATTACCTATCTTCCTGCATAGATCTCCCCCTCCACTTCCATCTAGCAAGCAATTTGTTGGAAATTAGGAAAAATGTTTTCCCAAGGTAATCTCTCCCCCTACAGGCAAATAGCCTACCAAGCAGCTTGACCAATTCCCGGAAAAGAATGGCCGGATTACTCTGCACACATTTATGACGGGGTCTGCGTGTCGAGAAGGGACTCCTATCCAAGTTCTCGGGGAGGAGGTGGTATAGGGTTGTGATTAAGGGCTGAAGTAGTCAGGGGAGCCTTGGGACTCTGGGTAAACTGCTCTCTGAGCGTCAGCTTACTCGGTTGTGAAATGAGGATCGTAATTAGTACCTCATGGGGCTTTTGTCAGATCTAAATGATACAATAAAAGCAAAGGCCCTTGCTTCAATGGATACGCTTGGTGATGTCAGCCATCATCGTTGTCATCATCATGATTAAAGGTGGTTGACTGTGCAGAGGATAATTACAAGAGTACGTGGGCCACTTCAATTAGGGGCTATGAGTTTGTTGCAAGTCAATTTTTAAAAAATACATTCTAGCAGAAGCAAGTTATCCAGGATTCACCTTTGCTTTCATTCTCACTTCTGATATTCTTTCCTGCAAGCAGAGAAAAAGGTAAGATTACACCTAGTCCACTGGGATCTATGGTCACTCCCCCAAGGATGGGACTGCCTCTCTGGAAGATGAGATCGTTGACTGGGGGCTTCTAGGAGCCCTAGGGAGACAGCCTTCCCTTTCTCCCTGCACTAAGAGCGCCTTCTAGTGCCTAAAGCTCCCCTCAGGATCTGTGCCTTCTGGTTTTTGTCAGACATCCATTCCTTCCCACCAGAACCCTCAGGCTTTCTTTGAATATGCAAATATCATTGATTAGGTCTCCTAATCTTGCTCCAGGCATGGGAGCTATATTCACCTCTGAAAGTGATTTTACAAATATCTAATCTTGCCCATTTAGGGTGGATTTTCAGTTCAGTCGCTCAGTCGTGTCTGACTCTTTGTGACCCCATGGACTGCAGCACGCCAGGCTTCCCTGTCCATCACCAACTCCCAGAGTTGACTCAAACTCTTTTCCATTGAGTCTGTGACACCATCTAACCATCTCATCCTCTATTGTCCCCTTCTCCTCCTACCTTCAATCTTTCCCACAATCAGGGTCTTTTCAAATGAGTCAGTTCTTCGCATCAGGTGGCCAGAGTATTGGAGTTTCAGCTTTAGCATCAGTCCTTCCAGTGAATATTCAGGACTGATTTCCTTTCCTTTCTGGTTGGATCTCCTTGCAGTCCAAGGGACTCTCAAGGGTCTTCTCCAACACCACAGTTCAAAAGCATCAATTCTTCGGCGCTCAGCTTTCTTTACAGTCCAACTCTCACATCCATGCTATGACTACTGGAAAAACCATAGCTTTGACTAGACAGACTTTTGTTGGCAAAGTAATGTCTCTGCTTTTTAATATGCTGTCTAGGTTGGTCATAACTTTTCTTCCAAGGAGCAAGCATCTTTTAATTTCATGAGAGTGGATTTTATCAGATCGATTTTTAGAGTTCTGATGTCACCCTGCTTACGTCAACTACCTGTGTGCCTTGGTCAAAACATTTTTTCTGTCCAATGAAATGGGTTACTCTAGAAATTCTCTGAGGATGCTTCTTTCCTTCTCAGACCTTCTAGGGTTCTGGGATTCCAACTGAGAGAGAGAGAGGACCATGGGAAAGGACCCAGTATACACCCAATATCACATCTAATTAATAATAATGCCTAGAAAAGATATTCTCCCAATATCAACTTGGTCAAAAGGAAAGTGATTGAGTTGTAGAAACCTTGTAAGATTTAACATATCTGTGAAATCCCATGTTACTGGTCAATTGGATGATTTCTGCTGGCTTTCCCCTATGTTAGCACAGAAGAGGGCCTTGCCTGGAAGCCATGCTCCTTTTCCCCACTAGATGGCATCAACACTCAGCCTTGCCAAATAGTGTCTTTTCTGTTGTCATTTCTACCATGCTCACTCTTATCTATATATATGTTGGATCTGGGACCTTGATACTTAGTATTTATAGTTCTACTTTCCTGAGCAACTAAACAGGTTAAAAGAATGAAACTAGAACACTTTCTAACACCATACACAAAAATAAACTCAAAATGGATTAAAGATCTAAATGTAAGACCAGAAACTATAAAACTCCTAGAGGAGAACATAGGCAAAACACTCTCCGACATAAATCACAGCAAGATCCTCTATGACCCACCTCCCAGAATATTGGAAATAAAAGCAAAAATAAACAAATGGGACCTAATGAAACTTAAAAGCTTTTGCACAACATAAGTAATTGTCAATAATGGCACAGATGTCAGAAAAACACAGAATGTAAAGCTAGGAAAGAACCAAAGCCACAAGGAAGTAGGATCCTTTAATTTGTAGAGGATGGAATAGAACTGGAGTGACTTGGGCAAGGTCACCCAGGTAGGTAGTGGCACCATAAGAACTAGAACTCAAGTCTCCTGAGTCGCAGTCCCCAGGTCTTCTCCTTTCCTTCTTTTGGGAGGTCGATATGCTGTTAGTTTCATTTAGAAGCTGTGTATCCTGGGGCAGATTGATTTCCTCATCTGTAATATGGGCATAATAATAGTATCTACTTCATAGAGTTTTACTAGAATTAGAGACCGGGTGTGTAAGAGACCAGGAGGCACAGCACACTCAGGGTGGCATGTCACAGCCAGGCGAGTGTGTCACGCAGCTGTGTCACACGCAGGTATGCCCAAAGGCATCTTGTTCCACAATTTCCCATAACAGAGTCTAATACAATATATGACTGACACAGCGTTCCTTCTCTTTTCTCCACAGGGACAGTGCATACCTTTTAAACAAAAACAATAAAACTCAATTCAGGAAATAAGAAATGGAAGGGATCGGTGTCCAGTGAGAAGCTATCTAAGGCCTCTTTCAGGGCTAACAGCCTCTCAATGGTTGGTCTCTGGCTCAGGTATTAAGGTGAGCTGTGCCTAACTCCTGGTTTCTTCCTCAGGGACACAGCCACTCCTTCACTTGCCAGCTTCATGATTCATCCACACCAATAAAACCTGAAGCACATGAGGACCACAACCCCATCTAGTCCACTGGATTACTTTTGAAACATGGATCACTCCATAATCGGGAGCAATGGCACTGGCAGTGGTAAGTCTTTCCCCTGATAGCTCTATTGAGGGGGAGCACTACATTTGCAAATATGACAGTGTAACTTAAATCAGGGACCCACTTCCCAGAAATTTTTCTTAAAATAGAAATGACTGAATCTCTTCTGAAAGCCTAGACCTGTGCCAGGTTAGAGTCCTAGAGCATCACCATGACCATGTGAAGTCGTTCAGTCGTGTCCGACTCTGTGACCCCATGGACCGTAACCTACCAGGCTCCTCTGTCCATGGGATTTTACAGGCAAGAATACTGGAGTGGGTTGCCATTTCCTTCTCCAGGGAATCTTTCCAACCCAGGGATCGAACCCGGGTCTCCCACATCACAGGCAGACGGTTTACCGTCTGAGCCACTAGGGAAGCCTAGAGCATCACAGTAGCTGAATTAAATCCAAATGATGACCACGCCTCACATTTATAAAATGCCTACACATCTATACCCCTGGAGAAGGAAATGGCAACTCACTCCAGTATTCTTGCCTGGAGAATCCCATGGACGGAGAAGCCTGGTGGGCTACATTCCACAGGATCGCAAAGAGTCGGACACGACTGAGCGACTTCACTTACTTACTTACTCACTTACACATCTATACAATGTTTTCTTTACTCTTTACAAAGCACTCTGGGGTTTTTCTCTCATTTGATACTTGAAAGAACACTGGAGTAAGTATGGCAGGTAAGTCCCCATCTCATAAATGACAGTATAAGAGGCAGAATGAGATCAAGCACAAAAAGACTTTAGAATCAGACCTGAGTTCTTATCACAGCTCTTGCACTTCCTAGGTGTGTGACTTTGGGCAAGGTAATCTTTCTAAGCCTCAGTTTCCTCATCTGTAAAAGGAGGATGATCGTGGTGGTTATGACAATTAAATGAGATGACGCATGGAAGCCAAGGTCTTTAATACTCAAAATATGTAACCTGATATTGTTAAATCATTGACAATTTGTGACAGAAGTCAGAACAGATTTCTCAAGTCCACTGGGCCAAGTGGTCAAATCAAACACATGCATACCCAGATCCACAGTGAGACTTTTCTCTCTGAAATGGCAGGCTTTTCTTATCAACTAATCTTGGAAACCAAAATCACCTTTTTGTCTTGATGGAAATTTACAAGTGAATCACCAACATTTCATTTGGTGAAGCACCTGAGGCAGTCAACTTCTGTATGTTGCTTTTCTTAGATTTTTGCCACTTACTGATACAGAACTGTTCATCCTCTTCTGTATTAGCATGGTCACTTCTGCTCCAAGACTCTGTGCAGAAGCATGAAGTTAGGAAAAGGCCAGAAAAGCAGTAACACTGCCAAGGGCTGAAGGGTGGAGTACACAGGGCCAGGCTAGGAAGTTTCAGCCAAGAACTCCCAAGTTCCTTTCCTATGCCCAGACAGAAGAGTTAAACCACTTTTTTTTTTTCCGACTGCCATAGTGTGCGATCACTGATGACACACAAACACAGTAAACTGGTGTTATTTCTCTAGAGAGCAATCTGCTTTGAAAACTCTTTATATGCCTCATTCCGTTTTTGAGAACATTTTCCAAAGAAACCAGCTAAAAAGGACCACAGTGGGTGGGAGCGTGGCAAGCTATATAAGGTTGTTCCAAGCCTTGCTATATATAATGGTGAAATGCTGGAAACCACCCAAATGTTCAATAATGGTAGCATGTAAAAAAAAAAAGTAGAGTCTATGAACCAGATGGAATGTTCTTTAAGCATTAAAATGGTAAGTATGGGGTCTGTGTCAAGTGAAAAAAAGAGATCAAGATGTGATATAGACACAAACATTGCAACTCTGTAAACTCAAAATGTATGTGGACATAAATATCAAGGAAAGAAAATGTGTAATGCATCAGTTCAGTTCAGTTCAGTTGCTCAGTCCTGTCCGACTCTTTGCAACCCCATGAACCGCAGCACACCAGGCCTCCCTGTCCATCACCAACCCCCAGAGTCTACCCAAACCCATGTCCATCGAATCGATGATGGCATCCAACAATCTCATCCTCTGTCGTCCCCTTCTCCTCCTGCCCCCAATCCCTCCCAGCATCAGGGTCTTTTCAAATGAGTCAGCTTTTCGCATCAGGTGGCCAAAGTACTGGAGTTTCAGCTTCAACATCAGCCCTTCCAATGAACACCCAGGACTGATCTCCTTTAGGATGGACTGGTTGGATCTCCTCGCAATCCAAGGGACTCTCAAGAGTCTTCTCCAATACCACAGTTCAAAAGCATCAGTTCTTCGGCACTCAGCCTTCTTTATAGTCCAACTCTCACATCCATACATGACCACTGGAAAAACCATAGCCTTGACTAGACGGACCTTTGTTGGCAAAGTAATTTCTCTGCTTTTTAATATGCTATCTAGGTTGGTCATAACTTTCCTTCCAAGGAGCAAGCGTCTTTTAATTTCATGGCTGCAGTCACCATCTGCAGTGATTTTGGAGCCCAGAAAAATAAAGTCTGACACTGTTTCCACTGTTTCCCATAAAGTGATGGGACCAGATGCCATGATCTTAGTTTTCTGAATGTTAAGCTTTAAGCCAACTGTTTCACTCTCCCCTTCACTTTCATCAAGAGGCTCTTTAGTTCTTCTTCACTTTCTGCCATAAGGGTGGTGTCAACTGCATATCTAAGGTTATTGATATTTCTCCCGGCAATCTTGATTCCAGCTTGTGCTTCTTCCAGCCCAGCGTTTCTCATGATGTACTCTGCATATAAGTTAAATAAGCAGGGTGACAATATACAGCCTTGACGTACTCCTTTTCCTATTTGGAACCATTCTGTTGTTCCATGTCCAGTTCTAACTGTTGCTTCCTGACCTGCATACAGGTTTCTCAAGAGGCAGGCCAGGTGGTCTGGTATTCCCATCTCTTTCAGAATTTTCCACAATTTATTGTGATCCACACAGTCGAAGGCTTTGGCATAGTCAGTAAAGCAGAAACTGATGTTTTTCTGGAACCTTTTAATTTCATTTGCCTTAGCAACTGTGCATGCCACTTTGCAGATATTATTTTAATCCTCCTGACAACTCATCAGCTTGTCAATTTCAACACACAAAAATGACCCCTGCTGGCGTGATAATTTGGATTGTGTATAACAGCTTCTTGAAAACTTTACCATATAGAGCTCTGCCATTTACTAGCTGTGTGACCTTGGGCAAGTCAGTCTCTCCAAGTGGCTTCCTTTGTAAGATGGGAGAGGACAGCTGACTAAATTTTAAATCTCTAAACTCTGGAAATTGAGTGTCTTTGAGGTATGCAAAGAGTCCCAGTTTGAGTTATTCCATCTTTGGCCTTTCCCCAAAGTGTCCCTTCACAACAGATTGTCTTGAAGTGTGATGTAAAATGTCACTGGAGAAAAACAGGACTTTTTGATTTTAAAACTCGACATAATACAAAATGTTACATTACTCTCTGTCATATTTCCATGAATTCTGGGGACCCGGCTGACTGTGCTTCTTCGACCACACACACCCAGAAATTTGGCAGAAGTGGCAGGGAGGGGGAGACGTAGTCAGAAAGAATTTGGGACCAGGCTCAGACAGTGTTAGGGAAAAATGTTGAAATTCTCTGCTGTGGCTTCCTGGAGGCCAAAGGGAAAATAGATTCTGCTTTGTCTTCGGTTAGCATTTAAATAAGCCTCTCACGCCGGAGGCAGCACTTCCCGCGGGTGTCTGCCCGGCCAGCGGAGGTGGGTGGGGCGGTGTGTTTAGCCACGTGACCGGGTTAACCCCTTCTAGACCTTCAAGGCCAATGTGCTTCCCTCTTTGCGATAAACCGCTGCGGCTGAGTATGAGCTTCCGAGGCGGATTCTCATCTGAGGCTGCTTTAGCTTTAGACGACCCTCAGGGGAGATCCTCTCTTCTTCCAAGTGCTTACTTCCAACCAGGCCGTCTCCACTTGTAAGAGGGGACTGCAAGCATCCTAGTGACAGGCATCTCTGTGTTTGGACTGTATCTGCTCCCGCCTTGTACCTTCCCACCGGAAGAGGGGCCTGGGGGAGGGGACGGCTGGATCTGTGACCGCACCAAGGCTTTCTTGCCACCTGAAGGGAAAAGGCCCTACCTTGACCCCGCTTCCCCGCCCCCTCAAGAGCTGAGGGAAGCAGAGACGGAAGGAGGGTGGTAGCAGGAACACAAAGAGTCCTGGCCTTCTGTGAAGCTCCAGTATTCTGATTTAAAAGGAGATTTCTGAATGACTCTCATGTTTGTTCCCCGCCCCCCTCCCCCGCCAACAAGCCCCTTTGTTAGATAGTTCCACACAATTAGTATTCTTTGCATGAAAATTTGATCTCTTATCTCTGCCTGCAAAGCCTTCTTCCAGCAATTGGGTTGCAAAACGCTTGTGCTCTTGGCCTCCTGAGTTCATTCCCCTGTCTGTTACCTGGTGAGACAACTCCAGCGCTCTGGACTCAAATGAAAACTCTGTGCGGAGGAGGATGGGGAGGTGTGAGGGCAGATGAGGAAGAAAAAGCAGGATTAGAAAGCGTGGGATTATCCCGATCTGAGCTGTATTGTATATAGTCATGATTAATAGTATCAGGCATTTTAGGGGATAATTCTTCTGACCTCATAGAATTATTGTCAAAATAAGTGGGACAACGCGGGGAAAAAGTGCATAACACAAAGCCTGGCACATAATGCATGCCTCGGAAATATTAGCTATTGTTATTACTATTATAGCTATTGTTATTATTACTAACATTAGCTATTATTATTACTAACTACTTTATATCTAGCTCATACTGTATACTGAGCATCTGATGCTTTACATCAAGTGGTTTCAAGATTCATAAAACAGTTTTAAGCAATTGTTATCATCCTCATTTTACAGATGAGGAAACCTAAGCACAGGGTCAAAGAGTCTTTAAGTGGCAGGACTGGGAAGCAAGCCCAGACATTTTGAGCTCCAAAGCCCATGCTCTTTTCACCACACGTGCATGCGTGTTAAGTTGTTTCAGTTGTGTCCAACTCTTTGCAACCCCATGGACTGTAGCCCTCTAGTCTCCTCTGTCCATTGGAATCTCCAGGCAAGAATACTGGAGTGGGTTGCCGTGCCCTTTTCAGGGGATCTTCCCAACCTAGGGATTGAACTCGCATCTCTCTGGGAATCCTGCATTGTAGGCAGATTCTCTACTGATGAACGACCGGGTGACAGTGGGCAAAAGGCAAGTTTGGGGACTTCACAAGGTAGCCAGCCAGTCAGTCACTAAATTTCAAATGTTTATATATAGTGGCAGCACTTCTCCCTGAACGAATTTGCTTCAAATATCATTCCCCCTTCTTTAAACAGAGCAAATCCATCCCTGACTCACATATGAACAAAGTCCTTTCACATTTAGAATTTTCTTTCCCCTGCAGTCAGCCCTGTGGTGATTCCACAGGCCTGGGGCCAGATTCCAACTCAGAGTGGAGGATGTGTGAATACCATAGGCTAAGAAAATCGCATGAGACCAACTGACGGGTCCCCAAAGTGCCATCTTACCCAGTTCTTTCCCAGCAGGCTGAGGATTAAGATATAAATGAAACATATGGAGATGGGAAAAAGCATATGTCAGGCCTGCTGTGGCCCACGTTCCTGTTAAGTGCACACCCGGGGTCATTTTTAATCATGAAAACACCATCAAGCAGGCTGCCTAAATATTTCTACAGAACTGAAATTGAAATCAGTGCTTTATTTCTCACACTTTCTTTCTGAAGTCAGCCTCTTCAGCAGTTTCCCAGGGTAGGCACATCCAGAAGGCACCAGAATTTGGCATCCAGGCTCCTCCTCCCAGAGAAAGAAAAGAACTGGGTAGATCCAGAAGACTGAACAATTCCTCCTGGGTATGTTTCAGTTGAATTAATTATCTCCAGCCATAATAATATTGACAACAACAAAAACATATTGAACACAAACCCTCCACAGAGTACTGCTTAGGGTTCTGAGGGTAACACATATATGAATTTACTATCCAATAAATAGCCACCATTTATAAAGCCTGGTTTTAAAAGCCACTTCTTCCATGAAGCCTCTCTGGCTTGGCTGGTGCTTGATCACCTCCTCCATTCCCACCTCCAGATTCAAGTAACAGCTGGATATGGCCCCTCTTTTGGGATTCCCAGGTGGCTCAGTGGTAAAGAACCGGCTGCCAATGCAGGAGGCATAAGAGACATGGATTCAATCCCTGGGTCAGGAAGATCCTTTGGAGAAGGATATGGCAACCCACTCCAGTATTCTTGCCTGGAGAATCCCATGGACAGAGGAGCCTGGTGGGCTACTGTCCATGGGGTCGCAAAGAGTCAGACACAAGTGAAGTAACTTAATATGCATGCTTGGCCACTCTTTAAGCCCCAGAATAGACCACGAGGCACTGTTTTGGGTGGCTGTCTCCTGTTCTGGCTTCTAATACCTCTGGAAAACGCGAGAGAACTCTAGAGTCAGATTATCCTGAATTCAAATCATGTTTCTGTGAAGCGGGGTGAGGGTGGGGGAAAGAGTAGAGATCAAGAGATTGGCTTGAGCCCAAATGTTTGCCTGGTTTTGCTGTTGCAGAATAGGGTTCCTGTGAGGATGTAGTGAGAATTATGTGGAGCAGCAGGTAGGAGCCAACTCACTGGTTCCTTCATAAAAATAACCGTTGTTTAACATCCTTTAAGTGTGTCTTTCATAACTTAGCGGGATCTCCATCTGTTTCCCTCCCATGTCCGTTTCAGTTTCATTGGGAGGATATAGGTCAAATTCCAGCTGGATTACATAGTGGTTCCCAGCACTGGGACTGCAATTCTCACTTTTTTTTTCTTCTTCTAAAAGATTGTGTGGACAGCCTTTCACGGGTGTGCAGAGGAAAGTTCATTAGATAGGGTGCTGGGAGACCTGGGTTCCATCAGCTGTGGGAACTTGCATCAACAAGCCTCTCTGAGCCTCAGGGGAGAATAAGAGGACTCAATGTAGTGGCCTTGATGTTCCTTCCCAGCTCTCACATTCCATGATCTGTCCTCGACACTAATATCTAGAAACTAAAGAAAAGCAATGTCAAGGGAATGTGTCTTTCCCTGAGAGCAGGGAAAGATGTTCTATTTACTTGGCCTCAGAGATAATCTGCTCTTTTCCTCTCCTCCCCCCACCCCCATCTACCCCAGCACTTTAAAAATTCTGGAGGATTTTCTTTTCTAGGGCTTGGATGTCCCGCTGACCCTTAAGTTTTGTTCTATGTTACTGAATCTTTCAGCACAGCTGCGTAGAGAGATGACAACCCATTGGAAGCCTGCTTCGGCTTTTGGCTGCCCACGTGTGCATCCCCACAGACCCATGTGCCTCAGAGCATGTGCACAGAAGTTCCCCTTTGCCCTCTCAGGCCCTTTTGTCTCTAAGAGTACACATTTTCTAAAGAGATCTGTGAGCTGGCCATGAAAAAACAATGAGGCTTACAGTGCAAGCTTTTGGCTCCGCAAGGGTATCAGCCCAGTGACAAACACTTGAGTTCTGCAAAGGGATTCTCAAGAAGAGCCAGAGTTAGGGATAGAATTGTTTAGTCCATTTTCTGACCCTGGGAAACTTTTCCTTCTTGGGTGGCAAGGAGAGGAGATTCTTGTGCATTTCACTTCCTGTGTGTGATCTGGATGTCTTTACCTTCCCCATACCTGTGTTAGCTCCTTTTCAAATGTAGGTATGAATGTGTGATATGGGTGAACTATCCTATGGGGGTGAGGGTGGGGAAGAGAAGGAAAACTGTCTATTCAATGTGTTGTACCACCACACTCTGTCTCAGGAAATTGTGGTACAAAATGCTCTCAGGCCTCCTTGCCTGGCAGCTCAGGGTCTGTGATGTTCCTCCCTCCATTGTAATGCTCACCCCAAGGCCTTGGCCAGACCTTGGCTTTCAGTGAACCCTAGAGCAAAGCATTTGCCTGCCCTTAGTGAACAAATGTCAAGTATCAGGATGTATATGACACTAGATCTGTATTTGAATTTTTAATATTTGTCATCATCAAAGTGTAATGATGATGCTAGATCTGGATTAGAATTTTAAAATATTGATCATCATCAAAGTGTAATGATATTAACCACTCAGGCTGTACTTGACATCACACTAGACATTCGGTACATTTCCTTAGTGGTATATGTTATACAATTAATCATACTTATAGAATCAGAAACTCTGGGAATGGGGCCCAGCAATCTGTGTTTTAATAAACCACCTCAACTCCTCTTTTCCTCTCCTTCTCTCCCATCTGGATTTTACCAAGTTTTAGCTCTTTTAGAAATTCCAAAGTGTCTTTAAAGGGCATTCCTTGATATTTTATGCTTTTGGGCATCCCCTGAAGCTCCCTTTATACTACAGGCCCTCTATTTAGAATGAGAAAACATAGCCCATGTTTGCTCTACTTTATTTGAAGTCAAGCAAAAAAATAAGAACATTTTCTTGCCCTTTAATAATTTTCAGTCTAGACCTTTTCAACACCCCAGTGGCCATTGAAAATATTTTCGTTTCTTCCTCCTTCAGTACTGTGGAGGCTTTCAGTACTCTTTCATTCATTCAAAAAATATTAATTGCAGGATAAACAGTGAAATAGATGTGGCACATTTTCCTTTACACATACATTTTGAAGTCAGCCCTGAGTACCTGGCATTTACAGTCTCAGCTGAGCCTTTCTAAAGGCTGCTTAAGAGAAGTCATATTTATCTCTATTGCCAGATATATATTAAACATCCATTTTCAATGGTTTCTTATTGAATAGTTTGTGTCCATATTATTAAAGACTTAAGAGACTGTCATAGTGGTAACTTGAGTTAAAAGATTTAGTTTTAGGAAGACCTCACCAATGATTAAAAAAAAAAAAGTCCATGTCTAGGGACTTCTCTGGTAGCCCAGGGGTTAAGACTCTCCGAGCTTCCAATGCAGGGGGCTCAGGTTTCCATCCCTGGTCCTGATGGGGAAACTAAGATCTCATGCACCACAAGGCTGAGCCAGAAAAAATAATAGACTGAGTGTGGGGACTGCATCAATGGAGAAGTGAAGACATGGGCTAGGAATTAAAAGTGGACTAGGGCTCGTCATCTGGTAAATTAGAAGACACAGTGGAAGAAGTACTAGATATACATGGCCTTGAATCCTGGCTCTGTCACTTGCTAACTGAGCTAACCCCGGGGAGGTTAACTCTTTCCTTATCTGTAAAATGAGGAGATAACAGAAGCTACATCTTGAAGTGGTGTAAGAATTAGATGAAATAATCCATGTAGAACCTTAAGCACTGTGCCTGTCATTGTATAAGTATTGGACAAATGACATGTTACTATTTACCTGTAAGTATCTAAGACTCTAAGATGCAGCTTCTGCTCCTAGCAGATTGCACCACCACCATGATGCCCTTCCCATCTGAGGTTTGTCTGATCCAACTGACAGTGCTGGCCTCTTCTTCCTCTCCTCAGAAGCTCATGCCCCCCACCCTGGTGATCTCAGGACATGAGAATCAGTCCTCCACCACATCCCAGGAAAGAGCAAGGTCACCCTGGTCCTCAGTGCAAAGGGAAGGGGAAGGGGGGAGTGGGGAAAGGGGACTGAAGGATCATTGGCGGGAGGGGGGGCGGGGGCGGGGTCAGGGCAATGTGCTGCAGTAGGAATTTCGGAGCTGGGAAAGCTGCCATCAACCAAGCAAGAAATGACCAGAGCCTGAGGTGAGCCTGTAACTTAGAGAGAAAAAAAGTGTGGATTTGGGAAAAGGGAGGAAAACGTGTGAGTAGAATTGGAAGAGATGAGTCCAGAATGAAGCAACACTCTTCCCCCTGTATCACAGCCAAGCGGCAATAGATGTGAGACAAGAGTCAGAAATGAGAGGAGAACGAAAATCCAGAGCCCTGACTTTGCTGTATATATGACGGATGAATCTGACAGGCAGTCTAGGATGCAGAGGGACAGTTGTCTCAGGGCTGTGAGGCTTAGCACTCTTCCCACAGGGCTGTGATGGTAGCAGCTTCAATGCAAATTTGTTAGACTTGATAAGTGCACTGTGTGTTAATTACATGTGAATTCAATGTATTAGTAGAAAAAAGTGACAATTCCTAGACCTAGTATGAGTGTGGTTTCTGAATATTTTTCCTGCTGGTGTCGGGTTTAAGGGAAAAAATAGCCAAGTAGGAAAGAAATAGCAGGAATTCAGGGTTTTTTTTTTTGCTCACGGGGGAACACAGGCTTTCCAAACAGGGGCGGGGAGAAGTTAAGTGGCCTGGGTTGTTTCCCAGCTCTGAGTGAGTTGGCTCCAGAACACACTCAATCTCCCCAAGATGGCAGTCTTCAGTTCCAAAATTTTTCTGAGAAATGTACAGACAGTCCTGCGGGGGCTCCTTAGGGAGCTGCTATAGCCCCAAAGACACATCTAAGGGGATCTTCCCTGTCTCTTTCTTTCTTTTTTTGTTTTTTTTTTTTTCCCCTGTCTCTTTCTAGCCAACCAGTCAGGCGCAGAGTAGGTGGTCATAAAAGCTTTTGTTGAATGACTCACCTACTGAACTTTTCACAGTGATCTGTCAAAGATGTTGGAGAAAAAGAAGGGTTTATCTATAGATTAAAAGAGACCTGTTTGTGAAGTTCCAGATAAATTCATCAAAGCTGAATTTCTGTGTAGGTATATGTGCTTTGCTTGTGTCCTAATCATGTGTGTCTTTTTTTTTTTTTTCATGTGTGTCTTAATAATCATGGCTACCATTATGTATATCATGCAGAACACTGGTGTCTCTATACAAGTAGGAGCAGGGCTTCAGGTACTATAATGCCAAAGGTTCCCTGCCTCCCCCCCAAAAAAAACACACACACTAGTATTTTTTCAAATTGAAGTCTAGTTGATTTACAGTATTATTTTTCTCCACCAATATTAAACTACATCTTCACCAACACTTATTTTCTGCTCTTAAATTTTTGTCAAATCTGTAGGTGTAACATGGTATCTTGTGGTTTTCATTTGTGTCCTCTTGAGTGCTTAAGAGTTTGAGAATCTTTTTTTATGCTTATTGCCCATTTGTGTCTTCTCTCCTGTGAAAGGCTTGCTTATGCCTTTTGCTCACTTTGGGGGGAATTGCCTTTTTCTTAAATATTTTTTAGATCTTTATGCATTCCGGATAGGAATCGTTAATGAATATTATATATGTAATATATAATTATGTATCTGGAGTGATTAACATCAGTAAGTCCTCTCCTTCACTTTAAAGACCTAAAGACACTCTAAAGGTAATTCACACAACTTTGAGGCCTAACAGTGTCACGAATTAGTCTACACAGTTTTAAGAAAATCTTTCCTTGTGATCAAGCCCCCTAGAGCCTCACAGGAACCTCTTTCTTCCCCCAACCTGGGCCTTCGCGTCGTGTTTCAAAGACTAGCAAACTCAAGATGCAAGCGCACCAAAGAGGCACTCAAGAAGAGCCCCATGAGTGAACAAACCAATGAAGGGAAGAATGGTTCTGCGTTGTTAGGTAAAGTGAGGAAAAAAGGAATGTTGGATGGCTGATGATCGGTCGGCCGCCAGGACACACGGTGCGGGGAGAGCAGGGGAAGTAAAAGAGTGTCTTTACTTACACCTGGTCGTCGCCGCCTAGCGGCTCACAACTTGGTGCGCAGAAGGCAGCGCTGAGCGGTCGCGGGTCCGAGGTGGGCGTGGCGGCCCTTTGGGCCCCGCCCCTTCCCGCCCCCCGACGACGCCACGGCACCGGCTCCGCAGCGGCCGCGCGAGAGCCTGCGCACTGGGGCCCCAGCGCGTGTAGCGGCTCCCGGCTCGGCTGCTCCGAAGATGGCGGAGCGCGCCGGCGGTGGCACATCCTTGAGGGGACTGCGCGAACGGATGGGTGAGCTGGTCGGCGGCTCCCGAGGGTGCTCGGGCCCGTGCGGGACGCGGGCTTCCCGCGGCTTCGGGGACCGTCGGAGCGGCGCGGCTCGCGCCAGAGAACTTGACTCCGGAGTCGCCTCACGCGCCGTCGGGTCATCCCCTCACCCGCGTCGGAGCGCCCTGGGACGGGACGGGTCGCCGAGAGGGGACGCGGGCGGGAGGGGAGACCAGCCCAAGTCCTTCAGCCCGCGCGGTCCAACTGCCACTGCCGACGGCCGCACCCCCTCCGGCGGGCGGGGCGCGAGAGAACTAACGGGCGCTGCTGGCGCGGGAGGGCGGGCGCCTAGCACCCCGGAGCCCGAGGACAACCTCGAGCCCCGCCTGCCTTCGGGGGACGGCGGGTGCCGGGACGGCCCTCTCGGCTCCGGGCAGCCCTGGAGATTTCCCTCAGCCCTCGACGCTCGCGCTTTCTTCGTCTTCCACAGTTGGAACCCCGGGCTCTCCGGAGACTTGACCTCCCGCACCCTTCTGGTTAGGATCTGGTTAAGGTCCTGTGAGGAGGGGGCCGTGAGGGTCTTGATTTGCAATTTGGGATGAGACTTGCCCCCATCCCCCGCTCCTCTTGGCTTGCCTCCTGTAGCACGTGATCGCCAGGATGTCACCTTCCGTGGGACGTCTTGCAGACCCTAGGTTGAACTGAACGAAACTCGGCGCTTCTGGGTGCTTTCTTCTAAACTGGTCCCATCAGCAAAGAAATTTGTCTCCTGAATTGCTTATTTTATAAAATTTGGCAGCGCATGGCTTAGCCCAGGAGACTGCTCCAGTGCTTGAGCTAGTACATGTTGCTTGTGGGAGGTTGCTTTTAGTACTCGAGCTAGTTTCTTCCTATATGAGCTTGAGTAAAACAGTCTTATTGATTTTATTGAAGTCCTTCGGGAATTTTCCAATTGCAGTTAAGAAATTAATTTAGACTGGCTGCAATTGGAAGGGTTTGTGTTACTTTAGAACGCTTTGAATTAACTCCCCAGAGACTATGTCAACAGCAAATACACTTTCATTATTGCACAAGGAGAAAAACTCTTCTGTCTCTAGCTTATTATGGTTCACCTACGGGGAGAGTTTGCAATAAATTCAGATTGTTTTATTGCTTATTGGCACCTAAGGTTCTCTGACATTGACTTACTTCACTGATTTAAACTAACCAGCATTCTGGATAACACCCCCCCCCCAACGTATTTTTATATTGAACATTGCAAAGTATTTTTAAAATTTTACATGGGACAGTTGCTTGAATTCACAGTATTTCAAACCAAAAACTTGAAAGCGAAATAAAAAAGGCTTAACTCAGAACCCTAGTTGACATCTTTGCTGTCCATTTCATATTAGGAATGAAAGCATCACATATTAAAGTTTTCAGAGGATCACCTTGATTAGAAAGAACTTCATGGTCACAGCATTTTCCTGAGGGGACAAAGGGTTAATGAAATGTGCTGCCACTTTGTGGCAATTGCTTCTTTTCTCTTATACAAGTGAATAAACTTGTATAACAGTGAATAAACTTTGTTGCTGTTTTAGGCAAAATTCCCTGAATCCCCCTTATTTTTGTTGTTTCCTGATTGCAGATTTCTTCGGTTTCTTTTTTTTTTTTTCTTAATATTTTCTCACCCTCTCCCTGGCCTAATGACATGCAAACTTTAAGTTAATAAGGTCATGAACAGAGAGCCTTGGTGTGGGTGGGACGGATCTGCAGGGGACCACACCACTCCAAACTACTCAGCTTTGAAGAAGGATGGATTCCAGGACTGGGCCAGCAACTGTGTGGGAAGGCTCAGGGACTGGGTTGCTGGAAGACAGTCTGCTGCTAGATACCACTGGCAGCCTACGCTTTGAAGGCTGCATCCAGCAGGAGCTCAAGACTTGTAGTAATTTACCTCTTTTTATTCTGTTACCCAAACAACAGTGAATAGCACTGTATTCGTTCATCTGTAGCAACTTGGTTTCATGGTATGTGTGTTTCTTGCCACAACCATAGCCCTTAAAATAATTTTAAAAAAATCTTTCAATCATTTTTTTTTTTTGCAATCTATGCCCTTTGCTAAGTAATAAGAAATACTATTTCACTAGTTTATGTGATTTAATGTTTCCAGTTAGTACCAAAGAAAGGTCATGGAGAGGTGGGGCTATAAATTTTACGTGGAACTTTGTGATGTCAAGAGTAACAACTGTGGCAGATAGTGTAGAATTGCTAATAAGTATTGGGATGAATATTTCTCATTGATATCTCACCCATTTTGCGGTGATCGTGCTTGGGTGCAGATTTAGGAAGATTATTACCATTCTTGAAATAACTGTCTTAGAAAAATGTTCTTCCTTTCTTGCATTTTGCTTGCCCTAGTAGAGCAGAACCCTTATGACACAGATTTTGTGTGTGTTGAGGAAGGAGGTTTAGGAGAGAAGCAGAAATTTTCTATGTTGAAGTCAGTAATGACCTAAAATGCCTTATGTCCAGAAGGGGCCTCAAAATTTCAATGATATCTTTAAAAAATCTATCAAGTGTAAAACATTCTTTAACTTTGGCCTTCTAGTGGCACCTATTTTTGGTTCATTTTATTCTGAGGCTTTTATTGGGTTAGATAGCTGGAATGATTTTTATTTTCTCCTCATAGAAGGAGAATGGCAGAGTTCCCTGGTGGTCCAGGGGTTAGGACTCTGCTATCACTGCTGAGGGTTCAATCCCTGGTTGGGGAACTAAATTGCCACAAGCCTTGAGGTGCCACCAAAAAAAAAAAAAAAGAGAATCATTTTCTTTTTGTATTGTCTTTTACACATTTTCTTAAAACTTAGGCTTTTCTTAGCCACAGCATAATAGTGATTTCTTAAAAAAAAAATAAAGTAAATGCTTTATTTTAAAATAATTTCCATTGCTGTATTTCCAAAGTATGTTTTATACCAAAACCCATATATTTCATTTACTTATTGTTGAATAAGTTGTATACATTTAGATCTTAATTCCTTCATTGTGGTATTTTAAAAAGAAGTAACCTTAAAAGTAGCTGAAGTAAGAGTATTAGACTAAGTCATATAAAAGTTGATATGGGTTTTGTACAGTCTGGTCCTTCATAATTATGTAATATTTCAAAGTAAATTTACAATTGAAGTAAATTCTGGCTTTACTAGTTCCTATCTGTGTGATCTGGGAAATTTATATTTAGCTTCAGTTTGCTCATCTGTAAAGAAAATAATGAAGAAAATAATATCCACTTTATAGGATTATTATGAGAATTAAATGAGGTAATCAATGAAAACAGCTTCATAAATGGTGAAGTGATATACATTACTCATTATGGCAATTTATTGGAAATACAGATTAAGATTAATAATTCAGTTTTAGTAATAATATCTGCATGTTTTCTTATTTAATCTACAGGCAGAAAGTAACTTTTAACTTTAATTTGGAGTTTAGAGTTAGTATATGAACTATAGAAATACTCTATTGCACCTGTTACTTTAAAGTGAATTAAATTCCTCATTGAATAGAGTTGAATAAAATGTTCATTTTGTTAACTCCAGACATGGAGGCTTTCGTCTAGTGTCTGGACATTTTTAGAGCCTGTCCTTTTGGTGAATGTATTTCTGTCAGTAGGAATTTGGAAGTAAAAATCAGATTTGAGGGACGTTCCCTGACTGTCTAATGGTTAGGATTTGGCACTTTCACTGCCATGGCCTGGGATCAATCCCTGGTCAGAGAACTGAGATCCCGCAAACCAACCTGTGCAGCCAAAATAAAAAAAATTAGATTTGATATTATAATCTGTATATGATGTGGTCCATTATTGCCACAACAACTACTTTTAAGTTTACTTGTGATTAATAAGATCTTTAAATCTGGTAAGATTGTACATTTTGAGGGAAATTGTCCTTATGGCCAACTAAATTGTGCCAAAATATGGACTTTCCTTAGGACTTTTAAGCAGGAAAACTGAACATGCAAAAGCAACAGTGGTTTTCTCTATGCTCACATAGAAATGTGAGTGGAAGGGGGGTGTGTAGGATGGTTTATTTAACTTATAGACTATATAAGAGTTTTAGTACACCAGGACTGAAATTGAGAGAATAATTGTGGTCCACAAAATTGATAAATTACTGAAGAAGTTTATAACTGAAGAAGTTTAGAAGAGTCTAATCTTCAATTCAAATTTAGCTAGATCGTGGATTATCTGAGCTGTTTGGTCTCTGGGATTAAAAAAAAATCATTTCCCCTTTTGAAATGGTGGTCTCTATGGCAGCAGTTGTGTCACTTTCAGGGTTACTCTGTAAAATGGCTCCCAGATATCTTTCATCAGTGGCAAGTAACATCTCAAAGTTCATTCATTCTGAGTACAACCACAGACCCTCTAGTCTCTTATTTTAACTGCCCATCTTCAACTGTTCTATGTTTTTCTTAATATGTAGAGACCAGAATTGTATGCAGTATCACAGGGGCATGTTTCCTGTGCTTTTATACTAGGGTAGAAGGGAGTTTTCAGTGTTATTCTCCAGCTCCTTCCTGAAGATGCCTGCTACTGTGAGGCGTTTTAGATAGAGTCATATATGGAAAGAGTTCAGGGAATTCCCCAATAACTTGTTTTGGTATCATCCACAATTTTAGTTTTTCTTACTTTCTCTCAAATTGTGCTCCCACACTCTTATACTTCACCCTTATTGAAGTTTATTTACCATTTTCTACCTGTTTACACAAGATGTGTTAATTAATATTTATTAACTTGACATTTTCCTACCTCGAAAAATAACAATCCCATTGGAACTTCCTTGAGTGTTTCTCCACCTTCACTGTGCATCAGAATAGAGCTTTTAGCAACTGCAAAGGCCTGGGCCCCATTCTCAGAGAGTGGAAGTGGGGAGGGGAAAGCATTGCTAATTTTTTTTTAAAACAATATGGGTGACTCTGCTGGGGAGCCAGGGTAGACAGCCCCTGATCAAGGTGATTTATAAATGTTCTCCTTAATATTGGGCCCAATCTCTGAGGCTCTCACTGTTGACACTTTTGCTTCCAAATTCAAATCCATAAACTCCAGATCTTTTTTAAATAACCCCAATTTATGGCAAAACATTTTTTCCGAATCCTTGCCAGCTCAGTTTTTCTAGTACTTGGTGTAATGTCTTGTCTGAGGCATTTTTGAAATCTGTTACTCATTAGCTCTTATTCATCCACCAGCTCATGTTGCTGCTTCCAGTGACAACTGTGTGTGCACAGATAGGCTGGCGTGTCTACAGTAAACAGTGTTAATTCTTTGTTGAATTATTGTTGAAAATCATAGGTACTCAGTATGTCTTTGCTGACCCAGAGTCATCTGTCATGCCTTCTCGAAGAGATGCTATCCTTTATCCTCGAAGATAGAATTTGCCGCCCTTGGATTAGCTGTTTGTCTTCTTAATATTTAATCCCTTTCCTTTATCTCCCTGTATTTTAGTTGCTGCTGCTAATGCCATTGCTGAAGAAAGACGAAGTCAAGGTAGCTTTAGTTCTGTTCCATCCCAGCCTCCAAATATAAAATCACCATTTAAGCCAGGTATAATTTCTAGAGTACTTTGATAGATGTCAAAGTGTTATATCCTCTAAGTTTGATATCCTATTGACATCTAATTATATTTCTTTTTTTTAGTAATAGATGGCTCTGTGCTTAAAAATGACATAAAACAAAAATTAGCAAAGGAGCGGAGAGAAGAGAAAAAAAGACAAGATGATGGTATTTTTTAAATTAATTTTTATTGGAATATAGTTACTTTATAATGTTGCATCAGTTTATACTGTACAGCAAAATGAATCAAGATGATGGTATATTTTAAACTTTTTAAAAAATCAAAATGAATAAATTTTACATTAAGGTTACATATTTTCAAAGTGGTTTTACTTTTTAATCTTTTTTTAATAGTATATCTTATGCAGTATGTGTTACTGTCTTTTTACTTTATGTGCTATATTGGATTAAAAGCATATACTAAATGAGATAAGATTTGTGAAAAATATTTGGCCAAATTTTTTATTTTTGAAATAGTAGTTTCTGTTAGCTTTCATTTTCTTTTTTTTTTTTCTTTTTTTTTTTATCTTTTTTTTTTAATAGCTTTCATTTTCTGAAAACTAAAGTATGAAAATTTCTTCAGCGTTTGTAGAAACAAGCAAAATGGGATTTCAGTAAAAATGACTCTGAAAACAAAAATGAAGGAATTCCCTGGAGGTCCAGTGGTTAGGACCCTGTGCTTTCACTGCCAGAGGCCTGGGGTTCAATACCAGGTTGGGGAACCAAGATCCCACAAGCCATGGCATGGCCAAAAACATAAATGAATTTGCTAATAATCTTACTATAGATTTGGTGTCTTTCACTGATTGCTGTGCTTTCTCAAGTGTGACTTTGTATCAATTAAGATCTAAAAGAATCTAATATTCTTTTCTAAAAGAACCATAATCTTGAGAGAATGCTTTTTCAGCTATGTATTTTCCTCATCTGGCCTTGTAAATCCACTGCAAAACTAGTGCTCACCTTCATTCAAATGGAATAGCAGTTGTCTCTGTTTTGGTGAGGAGCAGATTCTTCCTGTAGCTCTTTAGAAGAGTATTTTTACAACTGCATGGGTGCTCTCCAGGCTTTAGTGAGAGGAAATTTGAATGTAGGAAAACATCATGCTGGTCAGTAATGTGGTATGTGCCTAAGTCCATGAAGGTCAAATTGGCATGCTCAATATGGTCTGCTTAGACGAGGCCTTTAAAAAGAAGTTTCGTATTAGAAGAAAAAGCCATATATTCTGGCCATGTGTTTTTTAATTCTTATTTTAATGTACAGCATATTAATCTGATGGGGTTTGACTTCTCAGCTCAAGTCAGCAGAAACATTGCATGAAAGAAAATATTTCTTTTGAATTTGGAATTTTAGTTCAGACAGGAGGAGAGTCATTTAAGCCAATTCACTTCTCAGGAGTTAAATGAACACCCAGTGGAAATGATTCTTTTGTGGCCATCTCTGGTCATTTATATAATAAATCTTTAATTATTAGCACAGGTTATGTTATTTTTAAGAAAGAGAATAAAATACATTAACTTTCCTTCCCTGTCTGTAATGTGGAAAACTTAAACAGTTTTTTTCTTGGCTCTTACCTTGCATTTGGAATATTTCAGCTAATAGAGAGACACAACTACTTGAAAAAGAAAGAAAGTCTAAGATCGTATATGAAAAACAGATGGAAGAGAAACAGCGAAAGCTGAGGGAACAGAAAGAAAAAGATGAACAACGGAGAATATCTGCAGAAAAAAAGAGAAACGAAATGCTAGAGGAAGAAAGGGTATGTGTTTTTCTTCTCTGTTAATCAGATGATACACTGTGTTGCCTGGTTCTGCAGTACTTTTTTCTTAGCCCTTCTCTGCTTTCACTGGAACCGATCCCGATTCTTCTGGAACTAATACCAGTTCTTCTTTGCTCTTTCCTTAAATTAGCAGCTCTTGCCCCATCCTGATCTGAGGCCTGAGTTTAGGCTTTAGTAACTGAGGTGAAGAGGAGCCTTGCACATCCAGGGAGAGAGCCCTGTGCGCCTGCAGGGTGCCTACAGCCTGGGCTTTGTTCTGAGGCACTTTCTCTCCTACCAAAGGTGTTGTCCCATTGCCTAGTATTCACCCACCCACTATCAGGCCCTCTCTGATAGGGCCCTCTCTGACCCTGACGTCTGCTTCTCACCACTCCCCTCACTGTGTGAGTGGCAGAGCCCAGCCGATCAGAGCCTTCCACTCTCCCCATGGTTCCCTGGCTCCCTTTTCTTTGCTCTCTCCCCCTCTCCCCTTATTGTTCCTTTCTCTCTCTGTGTTGTGGCCTTGCTCTCTTCCTATCTGGACTCTGGGTGTCTTTGGCACTCTGTTGATACAAGTCACTACCTTTGTCCTGCCCTCTCTTTCTCTGTCTGTCCCTCTTCAGCCGGTTTGCCTTTGGCTGTTTCTCTGTGAGCATCTGGTTACCTGTCTCAGTTTGTAGGATTCTCTCTGACACCAAGTTTTTCTCCTGTAGGTTGTTCCACATCTTTACTATGAGTGTCCTTGGCTCCTTCGGAATTGGCATGTTCCATCCTTTTCTTCACTGTCATTCTCTCTTTCTCTTTGTTCCAGTGCCCCTCAAGTGTCCCTGAGTGAGCCTTGGCCTGTCTCTGGCTCTTTGTCTGACTCTGGCCCTTTTCTAATAGCACCCCCTTTTTCTTTCTATTTTCTTTGTCTTAGCTTCTCCCTCCTTTTTGCTCCCCATCTTTGGAGTTTCTGCCATTGTTCTCTCAGTGTATGGGTTTTTATCCTCTCTCTGTTTTTTTTTCTGTTGCTTTAATTTTAAAATATTTTTTCTTTCCTTTTCTCTTTGTTTCCATTTCTCTCCCAAGAGCCCTCTTCTCTGTGTCTTTCTCTGTGGTGCTCACTTTTCTTCCTAACTTTTGCACACAGTTGGCTCTTGAAAATGCCTCACACCCGCCCCTCCCAACTCCTTATCCCCATCAGTGAATCTTCTTTATTTTAGGACTACTCCTGTGGTGTTTCTTCCCTATCCATGGTTCACCAACACCTTCTCTTTTTCCCCACATTCCAGTATTTAATGAATTCTCATTCAGAACTTGTATCACTCTATCTTCCTCTGTGAACTGTTTCCTTAAAACTACTTCTCTGTGGTAAAGAAGAGTGAAGGCCAGAGAAACTGAACTTGATAAAGACAGAACCAAAGAGAGTAAAATAGGAAACTGTGCTGGGTCAGGAAAGGTCCCTGGAGGACAGAGGGAGAGTCCCAAGGACTATGAGTAGAAAAGACCATCTTAGGAAAAGAGGAACCTGAGAGAGAACACAGGGAAGGAAGACGCAACAAAACGGCACTGTAGACAGAGTGGGAGCCAGAGAGAGAGAGAGCGAGCCAGATAAGAGGCCAGAAGACAAGGAGAAAGGTCAAAAGAGAACCGGCCCCAGAGAGCTAGTGTGGGAGAGGCCTAGACAGAGCAGGGACCGAACATCACTGAGGAGGCTGCACATAGAAAAAGAGAATGATTCAGTAGAGCAGGAAAAAACCCCAAACTCAGTGGTGGTGAGGAGGGGCAAGTATGGACAGGGGCATATGGGAAAGAGGACAGGAGCTTGCACGTGAGCCACAGATGCCAGAAGGAACCTGAAAGAGCATGGAGGGTCAGCACATCTGGAAACAGCAAATAGAGTGCTTAGGAGAGAGGTTTTAATAATACAAGAATATTCTGTTTTTAATCTTTATTATACTTCTGGGGTGTCTAAGTAATTTAGAATAACTTCCTTTCTGTTAGAAAATATAATTTAAAATATTGTCATTAGATAAGTTTCATTTTAAAATTGCAGTTGCTTTTCTCCTCAGAGGATATGGATGACTCCATTTTCCTAATATGTTCACCCTCTAAACTGTGGGAACATTATAAGGATGATGTTGCTATGAAACAGTTGTTGTCAGGGAAGAATAGAAAACTTTCTGGCCCTGAGGTTGATTTGCTTACGTGAGTGTAGTCCGTGGTATGTTACAGCACAGAGATGAGGAATAGAAAACTGCATCTCATTTCTGACAGTGGCGCTGTTTTGCCACTGTGTAGCATTTGCATTCGTAGACCTGTTATCCTGCACAGTTTAGACTAAAGCTGAGGTCAAGACAAACACAGCTCTTTTTAAAAACTTGATTAGTCCACTACAGTATTGTAGAGTAATTAGCCTCCAACTAATAAAAATAAATGAAAAAAAAATCAGAAAAAAAAGCAAAAAAACAAAAAAACTTGATTAGTTAACACCAGAATTTAAGAAGTTAGAAATATGGGTATAATAGATGATCTGGCATAGTTTCACTTGTATGTATTGGCTGATTTTTTATTCTGCCTCATTCTACAAAGAATTTAAGGTATATTTTAAAAACTATATACCACAACCAGATGAAAAAATAAATGTTTGAGGGAATCAAGCAGAGGGGGGAATTAAAGTAAGAAAATCATAAAACATAAGATATGATTAGCATACATCAAAGCATACTACTCAGTCCTTGTATAGTTGCTGGAATAGGCTACACCTTTATTTCTAAATTTCCTAATGATACAAGCAAAGAGGGACGCATGGTCAGTTTCTCGATTCATATCCATAAGATTAAAACCTACTTAGTTGGGAAAGTATGGATTCATACCTGAGATGTTTCCAATTTTAACTTTTCTTTTATAAAAAAAATTTTGCCTGATTAAAAAATTTGGTGGTAGGGGTATTTTATAACTGATAGATCAGAATTACACTAGTGAATATAATACATTCCTAAATGTTTCTTGGCTTTTATTTTAAATAGGAGAAATTCAAAGCCGTCCTTCATCGTACACTGGAAAGGAGCAGCCACATTAACCGTCCAAAAAGATGGTCATGGGAAGGCTGTACAACAGTCAATTCCCAAAATAAGACTGGTAATTAATACAACTGCTAAACTTTAAGTTCATTCATTTTCACATGTAGATATTGGCTATTAGTATAAGGTTGCATTTACAACGGATTTTCAGCTTTGTATCCTAAGTGAAAACACTGCCATGTACTCTTTGGCGTGCATTTAAATTTGTGTCATGTGAGATTGCCAAAGAAACAGGTGAAATTTTATAATAACTTTATTTTATACAGTATACCCAAAATCTTACCATTTAAACTTGTAATCTCTGTAAAAATGAATAATAATTGATAAGCTTTACACAGCTTTATCCAGTGCATATTTTAAAAATAAATTGCCCTGTTTACTAATGATGTACTATAATTTTTCCTATGTGTGGATGTAATTCTAAGCAATTGCATAAAATGTAAGTTAAGTTTTCATAATTTATAAGGAATGATTGACAGTATTGTGTACCTAATTAATACATGTTTATGCTCTGTATAAGTGCATCATGAGCTCATCTTGTTTCAGCTAATGATGCTTTTTTATATATGAGTACAGTAAATCTTGCATCTTTTCTCAGTCAGTAAACATTCTACATCTACTGAAAAGCTTGAGCAGGGGACTTGTGGATTACACAGACAAATGTCATCTACTGGTCTTCAAAATTCTGTTGCCAAGAGTAAGTATTTATTTCATGTATTTTACTGAGTTTCAAACCAGTGAAATCAAGTCTTTATATGTGTTTCTACAGTACCACTTACTCTTTAGATCATAGGACATTTAGATTTATTTTAGAAGAGCACCACGTTGTTTCACAGTAGAGACGGTCATTCCTTTTTTGTATTTTCATCAGTATGTTGAAAATCAGTTGTTTCTTTTTAAAAATAATTTTTTAAAATTTTTGGCTATGCTGGGTCTTTGTTGCTTCTTGGGCTTTTCTTGTGAGCAGGGGCTACACTATAGTTGCAGTGCATAGGCCCCTCATTGTGGTGGCTTCCCTTGTTGTAGAGCATGAGCCCTAGGGTGCACGGGCTTCAGTAGTTGTGGCACAAGTACTTAGTTGCTCCAAAGCATGTGGGATCCTCCCAGATCAGGAATCCAACCCATGTCCCCTGCATTGGCAGGCAGACTCTCCACCACTGCGCCACCAGAGAAGCCCCTTGTTTCTTGGTTTGTGTACTAATCATATCAGATAGGTTTGTTGGGCTCAGGTAGCCCAACAGCTATGAAATATATTTTGACCCAAAGACATTGCCATTAAGTGGCACAATAATTTATTTTAGAATTAATCCATATTCTGTCTAACCTAAAACTGAAATCCGTTTTTCCAGAAACTAGAGTAGTCCATTCAATTTCCGTTAAGTTTCATGAATGTTACCTAATTTAAGAAAAATAATAGCATATATATAGCAGTGGACAGGTTGATCTGCTTCATATATATGTAAAGTTGACAAGCAAGTTACCTTCCTATTTTATAATTAAGACCCCATGAAATTCAGTGATTTCCATTCCACCCTGGTCTTTTATGGTTTATATTTTGGTCGTCTGATCATAATTTTTTGGTCATTCGATCATGTTTTTAAACTGTACATTCCACTAACAAGTCTGTGTCTTTCCCCAAAGCAAATAAAGTGGTTTTTTAACAGTGTTAATGAGAGAATATTTCTAAGCTCTACTTTACAAGTCTTTGTAGAGGTAATACAGTGCTCTTTAAAATAAAATAAAACTTATCTACTGCAGATACTTCAAATACATTTTGCTCCTGGTGTTTGCCCTTTTAATTAGCACTCCTTAGTTTCTTGGCCAGGAATTGAACATGCACCCTTGGCAGTGAAAGTGTGGAGTTCTCATGACTGGACCACCAGGGAATTCCCTAGCGTTCCTTAATTTTTTTAAAAAAATCTTTACCTGAGTGTGTCAGTGACCATATCTGGCTTATACTACATGGTGCTTCTCACTGATAGTTGAAATGGATTAGATAACCATACCCATCAAAAAAAATCCTTTTTCTTTCCAGAGAAAAAAACAGAAACCTTTGCAGGAGAAAGACATGGCAAACGTATTCCACTTCCTTCCCTCAAACTTGGCTGTAGAAAAGATATACCATTTTTGTACCTTGTGAATTGAAACAAAGGCATAATTATAGTTTGAATTAAAAATGTTTCTTCTGTGTTATTAGGTGTCTGAGCATTTTTTGAGCATGCTGATTGCTCTAAAATTCCAGTGAATTTTAAAATAAAATAAAAGATTCTGGATATCATTTAAAGCATATAATTAGTTAATTGTAGCAGTGGTTAACTTAGTGGGAAAGATTTCCATTTTTGTCTAAATATATGTTGAAAAAGGATTTTTTGTTTTGTTTATACTTAAATTACATCATTTGTACTTTTAGAACTCTTAAAATTTTCAACAATGAACTTGAGAGATCTTTCGTTATTTGTCAGTTTTGACGCATCTCATTTTCTCTTGTAATACATAGTCCAACAGAAGTTGATCCACTTTCCATCATTAACCTTAGTATGCTTTTCCAGAGCACTTTTACGTATAGCCCAGGTTCATTCATAGATTAATATGGGAAGATTTTCTTTAGCACCTTCCTTGTCATATAATAAAATTAATTTATTATTCATAAGCTCAATCCTTTAGAAAAGTTAGATAACATTCATTGCAATGTCATATGTGTATACTTTCATTTTATTTTAATTGTTTCACAAGCGTTGACCCTGTTTTACCATCTAATTGATTGGAGGAATTAGCAAAGATTTCTCCACAGACATTTCTTATATTTTTAATATAGTGAGTGAACGCTCGTGTGTTTTTGTTAATATGTGTACCTGCTGTATTAGTGAAGCATGTAAAGAAAAGGGACAGGTGATGACTTCCAAGTTAGTAATGAGTTAAATTGCACTGAAGGAACAATTCCAAGTAATTTTTTAAATGATATCTTGTTTGTAATCCGAGAAGGTATGTGTGGAAGATACTTTATGAAATAACTTGCTTAAAGGTATAGTATATTACACACTCTGAAATGATGAATGCTGTAATTAATGATTCCACGGAAAATAAAATCAATATTTTCACTGGCTTATCTTTGTAAAATCCCTTCAAACTGAAATAAAACCTGTTCAATCCAGAGAGATGAACATTTCAAACTCGAAGTTCATAATCTAACCTGTGATGTTTTAAATAGCTTGCTTTATATTTTAATTTTTTAAAAAATATGTTTTGCTGTGCTGTGTGTGTAGCATGCAGGATCTTAGCTCCCTGAATAAGGATCAAACCCACGCCCTCTGCAGTGAAAATACAGCCTTAATCACTGGACCACCAGGAAAGTTCCTAAATAGCCTTTCTTTAAATCTTGACTGATTCTAATAATCTGTTTTTCTTCTACTCAGTGCTGACTTACCATAACTTTACACTATTTTGTCATTTCTTGCAATGTGATAGTAAGGGATAGGTGATCTCATCATATGATCGAATTAATTACATTTCTGTGGATCATTGGAGAAGGCAGTGGCACCCCACTCCAGTACTCTTGCCTAGAAAATCCCATGGATAGAGGAGCCTTGTAGGCTGCAGTCTATGGAGTCACTAGGAGTCGGACATGACTGAGCGACTTCACTTTCACTTTTCACTTTCATGCATTGGAGAAGGAAATGGCAACCCACTCCAGTGTTCTTGTCTGGAGAATCCCAGGTATGGGGGAACCTGCTGGGCTGCCGTCTAAGGGGTCGCACAGAGTCGGACACGACTGAAGTGACTTAGCAGCAGCAGCTGTAGATTGTGCTGTGCAATTACATTTATCAGTAGAATTGTCAAATCATGCTATATTAGCAACATTTAATCACTTAAATGTTAACTTACTTAAAGAGTAACCTGGTTTTAACTCTGAGCATGTAGAATCTCTTCATAATACTTGAAATTTAAAAAAATTCTTACAAGAAAGAGTAGAGAAGATAAAAATTTACCACTAGAATTTTCAAATGATGCTATATTAGCAACATTTAATCTATAGCTCCCCAAAAGAATTCTTGTTTTCTTCTTTTGGCCACTCGGCTTGTGGGATCTTAGTTTCCTGACCAGGGGTTGAACTCTTGGCAGTGACAGCACAGAGTCCTAACTCCTGAACCGCCAAGGAATTCCCCAAAGGGTTCTTCTTTAAACAGACTTCCATCAGTATTCTGAGCCGGAATATTTAAAGTGAAATGGAAGTGTCTACACAAAAGGGATTATTTTCCCATATGACTAGTTTGGGTTGCTAAAATTGTGACATCTGTGCCAAATATTAATTATCATTTTTATTTTAAAAATACTAGTTGAGAGAATTCCTTGGTAGTCTGGTGGTTAGGACTTGGTGCTTTCACCTCTTTGGCCTGCAGTTCAATCTTTGGGGAGCTAAGGTCCTGCAAGCCATGCAGCACAGCCGGAAAAAAAAAAAAAAGCTCATTAAAACTAAAGTGTATAAATTAGTTTAGTAATAGATGTCATGGACTGTGTCTAAAATTATACATTGTGTATTCCTAATTTGGGAACTGTGATATTGTCAGTATGAGACATTTTCTCTCTTTTTATTATTTCCTAGATAATTTTATTTCTCTTTGGATAACTTACTTAAAGAGTAACCTGGTTTTAACTCTGGCATGTAGAATCTCTTCATAATACTTGAAATTTTAAAAAATTCTTACAAGGAAGAGTAGAGAAGATAAAAAAAAAAGTTTGGAAAAAAGGAGTGGCTCACTCCTGAAGGAATCTGTTTAAACGGCTTATAAATAGTAATGTTCCTGGACTTCTCTTGCGGTCCACTGGTTAAGACTCCATGCTCCTAATGCAGGGGTTGTGGGTTCGATCTCTGGTTGGGGAACTAAGATCCCACATACTATGTGGCATGGCCAAAAATTTTTCTTAATTTTCTTAAAAAGTATTATTTCTTTGCCTTTGATCTCTAGAAACACCAGAAAAGAGGCGAAGTTCATCTTTGACTAGAAGATGTAGCAGACTGCATTCATCTACAGAAACAGAACAAGTAGAAGAAAAACGACCTGGTTAGTTATTTCTAAGTGCCAATCTTAACTGGTGGTTTAAATGTATTATGTTTATGTCAACATTCAGCTGCTTGAGAAGTCATTCCAAAACATTGGAAGCCAAAATATCCCTTCTTTAATTAAAAAATATACTTTGGTGACATGCTTATTTGGCTGAAGCCAGAAGAATCTCTTTATTATTTTTTTTCTTTTTCCCAAAACTGAATTTTATTGGAAGGTCTGGTTCTCATTTAAGTGTCATACAACAATAAAATATATAATTCTGCCATGAAGCAGAGAACTAGACCATAGAATGTTGGTACAGATAGATTTGTCCTGAAGCACTTGATTCCTTCGAACATTTCATTAGTTCATATATAGAAGTTCTAAATTACTGGCCACATTTTAAACTTCAAAGCTTTGCTGCTTCACAGCATAATCCACATCTATCCTTTGGGTGTATTTTCACTGCTGATCATTACACACAAGATTTCAAAATTATTACTGAAGTACATGTTTATTTAAAGTTGTTTTTGACACCTTTCCCTTAAACTTTCCCTATTAAACATGATTGTTCCTTTTTGTTTCATAACAAACTGTTCACTTATAGAGGATTCAGGTTACATCCTGTTAAAACAAATGTCATTGTGGCAGGGATCTTCATGAACTTAAATGTTTATCGGAGCAAGCTATTTACAGCATGATTTACTTAATTCACTCAGTCCCTGGGAGCTAGTGGCAATGAACTTGACACATGTGACTGTCAGTGACATATATCTGGAGGAATCCATGTTGGAGTGCTTTTGTCATGCACAACTTTTTTCTCCACATGTGAGTTTCTCCATAGAGACTCCGTACATTGGGTACGGTTCTGTTAGATACATTACCTGGATCCCCGCATTGGGATTATTGTGGGATGCCGGGGCCTTTGCCTGTCTATTCAGGTCTTATCTTCCCTAACAGTGCAGTCCCGTCAGGTGGCGGTGTTTGGTCCTGTTATGTATGTGTGGTTCTCAACTGCCTGTGCTTTTAGGCTGGGATACTTACCACTTAAAGCAGTTCACATTGCTCTTTCTTGCTTTCTTCATTTATTTGTGAGACCTGAAACTGAGTCCTTTCTGTTTGTTCTCATCATTTAGTTTGTTAGCTATATACCTCTCTTTGGGAGAATACTTTAATCGGTTGCATGCTCACCCCAACAAAAGTGTCAGTAGCCAGGAACAAAAGTACTGTTTCATTAGTAGTTTAATAGCAATAATCTAGGTAATAAGCATAAGGTAGAGTGCCTGAAAATGTTAGCATTTGAGCTTAAAAAGTAGGTTGTATCACTTAATTTTTTTTCAGAAAAGCATAAAAATAATTTGAATCAATACTTTGCAAATGAGTGAGTCTGTACAACATTTTATGTTGCATATTTATTTTATGATGGCAAGCATAGTGGAATAGTTATCAGGGTAATTTATAGGATGAGATAAGGAGTTTTGATGGTTGTTAAATTTTAAAACCGTGGGTTTTTTGACCTGTGCTTAAATATATAAGTATTATATATTATATAGGTAATATATAAGTATTATAACAGTATTATAAAAAGGGCTGGATTTTAGGTATATAGAAAAACCTAAATAAAATCAAGAGAGAAAGCCAACCTTCTTTTTTTTTAAAATGTGGAAGAATAACTTTGAGTGACTCTTTAGCTTTTAATTAAGAACATAAAGATTGTTAGTAAAATAGGGACTTCCCTGGCAGTCCAGTGTTTAAGACTTTGCCTTCCAATGCAGAGGTCCAGGTTTGATCCCAACAGGGATCAAAATCCCACATGCCCTGTGGCTCAAAAACCGAAACATAAAACAGAAGCAATATTGTAGCAAATTCAATAAAGACTTTAAACATGGTCCATGTTAAAAAAAAATGTTTAAAAGAAGATTATTGGTAAAAACGGATTTTCAGGGTTATGGGTCACATATCATGTTAAATATGCTTCTGGGTAGTCAGTCCGCAGTCACAGAGAGCTCTAATGCATTGTTCCCATCCTTTTTCTGTTTTTTCCCTCCACTTTTTCCTTTCCAGAATATATCCCTAGCCCCCTTTGCTTGTTTTTCGGTAAATATCCATATGATTAGTGAACCAAAGTGCTATCATAGACTTTGTTGTAGTGCAGCTTTATTTCTCTTGATTTTAATTCCTGACTTTGTTTCTGCCTAGTTGTATGTGTCACATTATTTTCTGCCCATCTCTCCCCATTGTATTGTGATGTATTCTAATTCAGTTCAGTTGCTTAGTCATGTTTGACTCTTTGCAACCCCATGGACTGCAGCACCACAGGCTTCCCTGTCCATAACCAACTCCCAGAGCTTGCTCAAACTCATGTTCATCGAGTCGGTGATGCCATCCAACTATCTCATCCTCTGTCATCCCCTTCTCCTCCTGCCTTCAGTCTTCCCCAGCATCAGGGTCTTTTCTAATGAGTCAGTTCTTCACATCAGCTGACCAAAGTATTGGAACTTCAGCTTCAACATCAGTCCTTCCAATGAATATTCAGGATTGATTTCCTTTAGGATTGACTGCTTTGATCTCCTTGCAGTCCAAGGGTCTCTCAAGAGTCTTCTCCGACACCACAGTTCAAAAGCATCAATTTTATTTATTTAATCGGTTGTGTGCTCATGCCAACAAAAGTGTCCTTTTTGGATATCAGTCAGACTGATGCTTTCTTTATAGTCCAACTCTCACATCCATACATGACTACTGGAAAAACTGTAACTTTGACTATATGGACTTTTGTCGGCAAAGTAAATGTCTCTGCTTTTTAATATGCTGTCTAAGTTTGTCATAGCTTTTCTTCCAAAGAGCAAGTGTCTTTTAATTTTGTGGCTGCAGTCACCATCTGCATTGATTTTGGAGCCCAAGAAAATAAAGTCTGTCACCATTTGCATTGTTTCCCCCATCTATTTGCCATGAAGTGATGGGGCCAGATGCCATGATCTTTGTTTTTTGAATGTTGAGTTTTAAGCCAGCTTTTTCACTCTCCTCTTTCACTTTCATCAAGAGGCTCTTTAGTTCCTCTTCACTTTCTGCCGTAAGGGTGGTATCATCTGCATATCTGAGATTATTGATATTTCTCCCTACAGTCTTAATTCCAGTTTGTGCTTCATTCAGCCCGGCATTTAGCCTGATATACTCTGCATAGAAGTTAAATAAGCAGGATGACAATACACAGCCTTGACGTACTTTTTCCTAATTTGGAACCAGTCCGTTGTTCCATGTCTGGTTCTAACTGTTGATTCTTGACCTGCATACAGGTTTCTCAGGAGACAGGTAAGGTAGTCTGGTATTCCCATCTCTTTAAGAGTTTTCCATAGTTTGTTGTGATCCACACAGTCAAAGGTTTTAGTGTAGTCACTGAAGCAGAAGTAGATGGTTTTGCTGGAATTCTCTTGCTTTTTCTGTGATCCATTGAGTGTTGGCAATTTGATCTCTGGTTCCTCTGCCTTTTCTAATTAGAATTCTAATTACTTTTTAAAATAAGTTACTCTCATCAAAAATCTCAATGGTTTGTTTTAAATTTCTTTAGCTATTAGAAATCTAGTTATTCTACTTTTATTTTCTGTAGCACAAACTGTCAGTGTTAAATAAGTGATTAGGCACATACAGGTATGTAAGTAAAATGCTTTCTCTGCCAAAAGTGAGGAAATGAAAAATAGCTGAGTTTTTTGGTATATTTACCAAGTCTTAAAAAAGCCATTATCAAATACCTTTTTATTTATTTATTTATTTGTCCCAATTTTTATTTGTAGGAGGCTAATTACAGTATTGTAGTGGTTTTTGCCATACATTGACATGAATCAGCCATGGATTTACATGTGTTCCCCATCCTGAACCCCCCTCCCACCTCCCTCCCCATCCCATCCCTCTGGGTCATCCCAGTGCACCAGCCCCGAGCACTTGTCTCATGCATCCAGCTTGGACTGGCGATCTGTTTCACACTTGATAATATACATGTTTTGATGCTGTTCTCTCAGATCATCCCACCCTCGCCTTCTCCCATAGAGTCCAAAAGTCTGTTCTATACATCTGTGTCTCTTTTTCTGTCTTGCATATAGGGTTATCATTGCCATCTTTCTAAATTCCATATATATGCGTTAGTATACTATATTGGTGTTTATCTTTCTGGCTTACGTCACTCTGTATAATGGGCTCCAGTTTTATCCACCTCATTAGAACTGATTCAAATGTATTCTTTTAATGGCTGAGTAATATTCCATTGTGTATATGTACCACAGCTTTCTTATCCATTCGTCTGCTGATGGTCATCTAGTTTGCCTCCATGTCCTGGCTATTATGAACAGTGCTGCGATGAACATTGGGGTACACATGTCTCTTTCAGATCTGGTTTCCTCGGTGTGTATGCCCAGCAGTGGGATTGCTGGGTCATATGGCAGTTCTATTTCCAGTTTTTTAAGGAATCTCCACACTGTTCTCCATAGTGGCTGTACTAGTTTGCATTCCCACCAACAGTGTAAGAGGGTTCCCTTTTCTCCACAGCCTCTCCAGCATTTATTGCTTGTAGACTTTTGGATAGCAGCCATTCTGACTGGTGTGTAATGGTACCTCATTGAGGTTTTGATTTGCATTTCTCTGATAATGAGTGATGTTGAGCATCTTTTCATGTGTTTGTTAGCCATCTGTATGTCTTCTTTGGAGAAATGTCTGTTTAGATCTTCGGCCCATTTTTTGATTGGGTCATTTATTTTTCTGGAATTGAGCTGCAGGAGTTGCTTGTATATTTTTGAGATTAATCCTTTGTCTGTTTCTTCGTTTGCTATTATTTTTTTTTTCATTTGCTATTATTTTCTCCCATGCTGAAGGCTGTCTTTTCACCTTACTTATAGTTTCCTTTGTTGTGCAAAAGCCTTTAAGTTTAATTAGGTCCCATTTATTTATTTTTGCTTTTATTTCCAATATTCTGGGAGGTGGGTCATAGAGGATCTTGCTGTGATTTATGTCGGAGAGTGTTTAGCCTATGTTCTCCCCTAGGAGTTTTATAGTTTCTGGTCTTACATTTAGATCTTTAATCCATTTTGAGTTTATTTTTGTGTATGGTGTTAGAAAGTGTTCTAGGTTCATTCTTTTACAAGTGGTTGACCAGTTTTCCCAGCACCACTTGTTAAAGAGGTTGTCTTTTTTCTATTGTATATTCTTGCCTCCTTTGTCAAAGATAAGGTGTCCATAGGTATGTGGATTTATCTCTGGGCTTTCTATTCTGTTCCATTGATCTGTATTTCTGTCTTTGTGCCAGTCCCATACTGTCTTGATGACTGTGGCTTTGTAGTAGAGCCTGAAGTCAGGCAGGTTGATTCCTCCAGTTCCATTCTTCTTTCTCAAGATTGCTTTGGCTATTCGAGGTTTTTTGTATTTCCATACAAATTGTGAAATTCTTTGGTCTAGTTCTGTGAAAAATACCGTTGGTAGCTTGATAGGGATTGCATTGAATCTATAGATTGCTTTGGGTAGTATACTCATTTTCACAATATTGAGTTTTCCAATCCATGAACACGGTATATTTCTCCATCTATTTGTGTCCTCTTTGATTTCTTTCATCAGTGTTTTATAGTTTTCTACATATAGGTCTTTTGTTTCTTTAGGTAGATATACTCCTAAGTATTTTATTCTTTTTGTTGCAATGGTGAATGGTATTGTTTCCTTAATTTCGCTTTCTGTTTTCTCATTGTTAGTGTATAGGAATACAAGGGATTTCTGTGTTAATTTTATATCCTGCAACTTTACTATATTCATTGATTAGCTGTAGTAATTTTCTGGTAGAGTCTTTAGGGTTTTCTATGTAGAGGATCATGTCATCTGCAAACAGTGAGAGTTTCACTTCTTCTTTTCCTATCTGGATTCCTTTTATTTCTTTTTCTGCTCTGATTGCTATGGCCAAAATCTCCAAAACTATGTTGAATAGTAGTGGTGAGAGTGGGCACCCTTGTCTTGTTCCTGATTTTAGGGGAAATGCTTTCAATTTTTCACCATTGAGGACAATGTTTGCTGTGGGTTTGTCATATATAGCTTTTATTATGTTGAGGTATGTTCCTTCTATTCCTGCTTTCTGGAGAGTTTTTATCATAAATGGATGTTGAATTTTGTCAAAGGCTTTCTCTGCATCTATTGAGATAATCATATGGTTTTTGTCTTTCAATTTGTTAAGTGGTGTATTACATTGATTGATTTGTGGATATTAAAGAATCCTTGCATTCATGGGATAAAGCCCACTTGGTCATGATGTATGATCTTTTTAATATGTTGTTGGATTCTGTTTGCTAGAATTTTGTTAAGGATTTTTTAAACTATGTTCATCAGTGATATTGGCCTGTAGTTTTCTTTTTTTGTGGCATCTTTGTCTGGTTTTGGAATTAGGGTGATGGTGGCCTCATAGAATGAGTTTGGAAGTTTACCTTCTGCAGTTTTCTGGAAGAGTTTGAGTAAGATAGGTGTTAGCTCTTCTCTAAATTTTTGGTAGAATTCAGCTGTGAGGCCATCTGGTCCTGGGCTTTTGTTTGCTGGAAGATTTCTGATTACAGTTTCGATTTCCTTGCTTGTGATGGGTCTGTTAAGGTCTTCTATTTCTTCCTGGTTCAGTTTTGGAAAGTTATACTTTTCTAAGAATTTGTCCATTTCTTCCAAGTTGTCCATTTTATTGGCACAGAGCTGCTGGTAGTATTCTCTTATGATCCTTTGTATTTCAGTGCTGTCTGTTGTGATCTCTCCATTTTCATTTCTAATTTTGTTGATTTGGTTCTTCTCCCTTTGTTTCTTAATGAGTCTTGCTAACGGTTTGTCAATTTTGTTTATCTTTTCAAAAAACCAGCTTTTAGCTTTGTTGATTTTTGCTATGGTCTCTTGTTTCTTTTGCATTTATTTCTGCCCTAATTTTTAAGATTTCTTTCCTTCTACTAACCCTGGGGTTCTTCATTTCTTCCTTCTCTAGTTGCTTTAGGTGTAGAGTTAGGTTATTTATTTGACTTTTTTCTTGTTTCTTGAGGTAAGACTGTAATGCTATGAATCTTCCCCTTAGCACTGCTTTTACAGTGTCCCATAGGTTTTGGGTTGTGGTGTTTTCATTTTCATTTGTTTCTATGCCTATTTTGATTTCTTTTTTTTTTAATGATTTGTTGGTTATTCAGAAGCGTGTTATTTAGCCTCCATATGTTTGAATTTTTAATAGTTTTTTTTCCTGTAATTGAGATCTAATCTTACTGCATTGTGATCAGAAAAGATGACTGGAATGATTTCAGTTTTTTTGAATTTACCAAGGCTAGAGTTATGGCCCAGGATGTGATCTATTCTGGAGGAGGTTCCGTGTGCACTTGAGAAAAAGGTGAAATTGATTGTTTTGGGGTGAACTGTCCTATAGATATCAATTAGGTCTAGCTGGTCCATTGTGTCATTTAAAGTTTGTGTTTCCTTGTTAATTTTCTGTTTAGTTGATCTATCCATAGTTATGAGTGGGGATCTATCCATAGTTATGAGTTAAAGTCTCCCACTATTATATCAAATACCTTTTTAAAAATGTTTAGGGACTTCCCTGGCAGTCCAGTGGTTGGGATACTGCACTCTCACTGCCCAGGCTCTGTGTTCAATCCATGGTCAGGGAACCAAGATCCCACAAGATGCATGGTGAGGCCCACAAAAAGAAAGTTTATTTTATTTTATTTTTTTTTTAGTTCTACCACTTTATTGCTACCAACCCATCTCCCTCCACCCTCGTGCACACGTGCTCAGTCATGTAACCCCATGGACTGCAGCCCACCAGGCTCCTCTGTCCATGGACTTTTCCAGGCAAGATTACTGGAGTGGGTTGCCATTTCCTTCTTCAAGAAAGTTTATTTTCAAGTAATAAATATTTAAACTGATAAATATTTAGTGTAAAAAAATTTAATGTAATTTCCTATTATCCCAATACTAACTGATAACTGAATATTTGCGTTTACATATTTTTAATAAATTGCAATCATAACCTGCTTTTGTGTAGACTCAAAATATACCATTTTCTTTGTCCAAAAATTGCATATTATTACTCTTAATGACTGCCTTAGTATAGTCCAAATTTTGTGTTGACTATTTAGATTATATTTTCAGTTGTCTCAGTATTATAAACAATGCTGTATCAAGTAACCACATACATACTCAGTTTTTAATTTAATTTTCTTTTAAGGATAACCTAAAAGTGAAATTGCTAGAACAAAAAGTATGTACTTTTCAGAGTGGCTTTTGATACACTATTGTCAAAATGGTTCCCATAGATCATGTGCCAGTCCATACTTCCACCAGCCTAGTTCCCAACATTGGTATCTAACTAGTACCAGTTATTTTTTCCATTTCTTAGGCTAAAAATATTTAGATTGTTAAAACTGGAAGAGACCTTGCAGATCCAGCCCATTCTGATTACTGTGTGTTAGTCGCTCAGTCATGTCTGACCCTTTGCGACCCATAGACTGTAGCCCACGGGGCTCCTCTGTCCATGGAATTTTCCAGGCAAGAATACTGGAGTGGGTTGCTATTTCCTCCTCCAATTCTGATTACTGTCTTACTACAGTTTTTAGTATGGGTGAGAAAATGCTCTTGTTTATACTCTTATTTTAAAACAATCATATATAGATTGAGTGTCTTATGTAATCACCTGTAATGGCAAAATCCCTGACCCTGGTGACTTTGTTTAGATTACTTTTTATAAGTGTCCAAGGTTTTGTAATTGTCTGTGAAAATCATTCTGAACTTTAGTGTGATTAAAATAGAAATGCTTATTGCAGACATCAGCTTTGGGGAAGTATCTTATTTTCATCTAGAGAGCTCTGTTGCTTTCACAATGCCTCTCTCTCAGTGGTGGTGCCTCTGAAGTACCAACTTTGAGATATTTCTGTTTCTGTCTTGTGTCTATGATCCATTTCACTAAACATTTCTGTATGGTGTGTCATCCCTGTGATTTCCTAATAAACGACTCTGTTTTTGTTTTTCTACTGCTAATGGTACAGTTTCATCTTGTCAAATTTCTCCCTGTGTGGAATTTCACTCTCTGTTCTCATTTATCCACAGGCATCCACAATATAATCCAGTATGTAAACATGCCCCTGCTTAGGCTTAGCAGTGATGAATTGAAGAGTCCCATAGTGCCTCGCAAGTCAACAGCGGTGATGCCTTTCCAGGAGAAAGTAGAAATACCTTCCAAGGCTAGTGTGGGAGTGGCTCACAAGGCGAGTGTGGAAGTGCCCCCTGAGGTGAGCGTTGAAGCACTCACCAAGGCAAGCTTGGATGAATCCCTCCAGGTGAACATGGAAGCACCCCCTGTAGTGAGCGTGGAAGCATTCCCAGAGGAGAGCATGAAAGAACACCCCAAGGTGAGTGTGGAAACACTCCTGGAGGTGAGCATGAAAGAACACCCTACGGTGAATGTGGAAGCACTCACGGAGGAGAGCCTGAAAGAACACCCCAAGGTGAGTGTGGAAACACTCCTGGAGGCGAGCATGAAAGAACACTCTGAGGTGAACGTGGAAGCACTCCCGGAGGAGAGCATGAAAGAACACCCTGCGGTGAATGTGAAAGCACTCATGGAGGAGAGCATGAAAGAACACCCCAAGGTGAGTGTGGAAACACTCCTGGAGGCGAGCATGAAAGAACACTCTGAGGTGAACGTGGAAGCACTCCTGGAGGAGAGCATGAAAGAACACCCTGCGGTGAATGTGGAAGCACTCGCAGAGGAGAGCGTGAAAGAATACCCCAAGGTGAGTGTGGAAACACTCCTGGAGGCGAGCATGAAAGAACATTCTGAGGTGAACATGGAAGCACTCCCGGAGGAGAGCATGAAAGAACACCCTGCGGTGAATGTGGAAGCACTCGCAGAGGAGAGCGTGAAAGAACACCCCAAGGTGAGTGTGGAAACACTCCTGGAGGCGAGCATGAAAGAACACTCTGAGGTGAATGTGGAAGCACTCCTGGAGGAGAGCATGAAAGAACACCCTGTGGTGAATGTGGAAGCACTCGCGGAGGTGAGCATGGAAGCACCCCCCAAGGTGAGCGTGGAAGTACTACCAGAAGTGAACATGGAAGGACCCTCTGTGAATGTGGAAACATCACCTGAGACAAGTGAGGACCTATCCCTTGAAGCGCATGTGGATCCATCCCCAGAGGTGAGCATGGACTCATCCACAGATGTGAGTGTGAACCCATCTCCTGAAGTGAGCATGGACTCATCCCAGGAGGTGAGCACGGAAGCATCATCTGAGGCTAGTGTGGACATATCTCCCGAGGCGAGCATGGAAACACTCCCTGAGGAGAGTGTGGAAACATCCCCCGAGGAGAGTGTAGAAGCATTCTCAGAGATAAGCATGGCTGCACTCCCAGAGGAGAGTGTGGAGGTGCTCTCCAAGGATAGCACGAAAGGGCCTTCTGAGGCAAGTGTGGAGGTGTCCCTGGAGACCTCCCCTGAGGTGACCGTGGAAATATCTTCCAAGGTAAAGTGAAAGATTCTCCATAGGTTTGTCAAGTGCCTTTCATTGACAGATTTTCTATTAAAATCTGTATTTTTTGTTGTATAGATGATAATGGGTCAGATTTCACAACATATAGCGTTCTATGATAAAATATATTCACTTTAATGATTTAAAATTATCTGCTGCTCATTGTCCCAGTGTTTCCCCCCAAAGCTGGAATAATAGATAATTTTTAATAGAAGGGACAGAATATAGCGGTTTATATGAATTATGTTTCTAAACTCTGAAGGAATGTTTTTGAGAACTATCACAGAGCTCAATTAGGATTTAAAAATAAAATTATTTTTAATAGAAGGGACAGAATATAGCGGTTTATATGAATTATGTTTCTAAACTCTGAAGGAATGTTTTTGAGAACTATCACAGAGCTCAATTAGGATTTAAAAATAAAATTAAGTTTTGAAGTAAAAGAATTCTTCTAAATTATTTCTATGACCTGTTTGAATTGTATAATATAAAATGTTAGTCTGGAAGAATGAATGTCTGTACCTAAGCCTCATGCATGAAAAGAAAATTGGGATTTTAGGAGCATTTTGTTCAGAATTTTTTCTTTTGGAAAGGTAGCCACAAAAGGTAATACTAGTAATTTTTTTGTATGATTGTATTGATTTGTTCAGAAATCAGAAATGGACGAACAGCCCTCAAACCCTATTACCAAGAAGCGCATACCACCATCGCAGATACCGTGTTATAGATGGTCGTCATCTCCTACAAGAAGGTGGCGTCCACCATCTCCCATCAGTACTAGGTAAGTAGCTTATTTGCACCTGTTCCTGATACATGTTTTACCAGGGTAAACCTCGCATCAGTGTTTCATAAATAATGTAGTATGCATGGTAATGAAAATATAAAGGGAAAAGCCTTTAAAAATGGATTTACCTTTCTCTATTATAAAATATCATATCATATAATGTCAAGACATTATAGTGTGTGAAATGGTACAGTAAGAATCAGCACATATATATTATAAAATCATACCAGACTTCTTTCATTAACTGCTACTTTTTCCCAGCAGGCAAATTCAAAAGAATTGCCCCCCGTCACCTTCACCTGGCACGTCAAAACAATCGACACAGTTTTGTTTTTCCTATAAAGTAACTCCTGTGCAGCGTACCGCATTTGCACAAAATGCATTAGGTACTATGGGAATGAAAAGCAAAGCCGGTTCTAACACCGTTAACAACTCTGAGACTGCAAGCCAAAAGGATATGATCTGTGAAGGTGAGTTCCTTCACTGACAAGTTCATTTCAGCAACCAGAAAATCTCAAGGTAGTTTGGGAACTGTCATTGTCATTTTATTCCCCAGTTCAGAGAACTATAGGAAGCAAATTTTCTTTAAAATAAAGAGCATTGCACCAGTCACACTGGCACAATGCTTGTTTTTTCTTGCCTCAACTTCTTACTTAGTCCTATTTTTGGAACTGATGTTTAGTGTGTACAGATGGGTTGGATGAATGCCATGGTGTAGATGGTCCCTGCAGTTCCTTCCAGCTCTGATAGTGGATGGCCCTTCAGTATTTTCCATCCTTGGAAGAGAGCACATGCAGTCATTTGTGGCTGAGCAGGTTTCCATCAGGAGCTGGAGGGTAGTTTCCATACATAGGACGTAACATGTGTCAGGTCAGTGCGTGGGTTCCAAAAAACATCATACTGGTTTTTTGACTATCACATGCATTCTTTTTTTTAAATTGAAGTATAGTTGATTTAAAATTTTGTGTTACTTTATGGTGAACAGCAAAGTGATTCAGATACACATATATAGATAGATATTCTTTTTCATGTTCTTTTCCATTATAGGTTATCATAAGATACTAAATATAATTCCCTGTGCTTATGCTCAGTCCAAATGAGGTATAAATCTTTTATTTTTCTTTTTTGGCCATGCTGCACAGCTTGGGGGATCTTAGTTCCCCAACCAGGGAGTGAACCCAGCAGTGAAAGCAAACAGTGAAGTAGGACCTTACTGTTTATTTTGTATATAGTAGGGTATATCTGCTAATCCCAAACTCCTAATTTATCCCTTCCCCCCTGCCTTCCCTTTTGGTAACCATAAGTTTGTTTTCTGTGTCTGAGAGTCTATTTCTGGGTTTTTAAAAATTGAAATATAATTGATTTACAAGAATTTTCCACAGTTTGTTGTGATCCAGACAATCAAAGGCTTTAGCATGGTCAATGAAGCAGAAGTAGGTATTTTTCTGTAATTCCCTTGCTTTTTCTATGATCCACCTGCATTATTTAATTTTAAATACACTCATGAATTTTGCTTTTTGAAGGAATTCCACAGTGAATTCTTTGTAACAGAAACAGTCTTTTTATTACGAATTATATATTCCTGATTTCTTAAAATCCTCATTTTCATATGTAGTTTATTTACAAATTTGCCACATGAACTAAAATACTATGCCTCCATGTGGTCACCTTATTTTACTGATAGTCTTGGTTTCTTTGGTTATCCACAGTTAGCCACTTTATAATCAACCAAATATATTAACATACTGTTATCAACACTCAGTGAAATAATATTTATTTAATAAAAGTGATGCAGAATTTTCAGAATGTATGCTGGATATATTTTTGTTTAATTGACTTGAGATTTGTACACTTCAGGGAATTCCCTGGCAGTCCAGTGGTTAAAGACTCGGCGCTTTCATGCTGGGTTCATTCCCTGGTTGGGGAACTAAGATCCCCCAAGCTGTGCGCCATGGCCAAAAAAGAAGAGAAAAGATTTATACCTCATTTGGACTGAGTATAAGCTTATCTTCCTCCATATTCAGTATATCTTAATCTTTTTTTTCGATAGAGGCAATTTAGTCAGGTATCTCAAAACAGCTAAACCAAAGCAGGAACACATTATTTCTTTTGGGGACAAGTAGTTGTTAAAAAGTTAACAAAATGGTGCTTCTGTTGTTGGTGGCTTGGGGTGGCCATGAGGGCATAGGAATTGGGCTTTTGAACAAAAGCTGTTACTTAAATTACTTATAGTTTATTTATACATTTTCTATCATGGACATAGTGTTGTTTTTTTTTTTAACATTGCACATTGTTTTGCACCTCTTTGTTGGACATAGAGGCAGTAAGTTCCCTAAACTTAACTGTTTTGCATGTTAATTTAAACTAGAATCTGGTAATAAAGGCACACCAGGACCTAAGAATGCTGAGGAGGCAACAAAGATTTTGGCAGAAAAACGACGCCTTGCTCGTGAGCAAAAAGAGAAAGAAGAAAGACTACAAAAAGAGATGGAACAAAGGTTGGCACAGAATCATCCTTTCTATACAGTAAATCTTGGTTGGGACCCAGATTCTGAAAGTCATACTTTAAGTTAGATGTATATAAATTCTCAAAGAGTAACTGACTTTTTCTTCAGTGTGAATCAGAAATGACTCGTTGTCTTCTAAACAAACGTGGTAAATATTTCAAGCAGACAGGACGCTAGTGTAGATGAGTGTATGTTCCTCTTTAGTCTCCACGTGTCATGTGCTCTTGAGGTGCGCTGTGAAGATGCATAAAGAGATCTGTACTCACGTCAAGGGCCTAGCACTCAGCAGTAGCACCTGAGTAATCACACAAGACTGTTTCCGTTGGCATTCACTGGTGTCAGTCCCTTTCTTTATTTCAAAAGTCCTTTATAAGTTTAGAATTTGTAAACCTGTTTATGAATAAGTTGCATACATCATGACCCTTCCCTCCTAAATACTTCCCTGTATACTTCCTAAAAAGAAAAGCATTCTCTGATGTAACCAGGGTATTCATAACTAAAATCAGAAAATTTATTATTTTATTTTCTAATCCAGGGTCAACATACAATTCAATTTGCCATTTGTCCTAGTGACAGTCTTCTTTTTAAAGGTTTTTAAAATGACAGTTCTTTCTTAAAAGTTAACATGTATGTGTAATAGGAAACTAAAAAACACAAACAAAGTCATCCATAATCACAAGCAGTTTACCTTTTGATGTGTCCTTCTACCAGTGACATTCTTTGTATAATTTTTTTCAGTTCAGAATTCAGTCCTTAAACAGTTCATAAAAATAATATACACACACACATAGAGATAGTAACTGGTAAAGCAACTTTGCTTGAAACTTTTTTGTAAGTTTGAAATGAAAAAGTTACCCCCCAAAATTTGTAAACCTGAAAAGGATACTTCCTTATGTGTTACTGGGTTTCCAATGATCTGTGGGCTGCAAATGTCATATACAGTTGTGGGCTACTTCAGTCTAAAGGTTTCTTGATCTTTGATCTGGAGGCCCATTTGATTTGGGACCCTGTAATGTAAACCTCTGTCCACGACCTGCAAAGAATAATAACTGATGTTGTTTTTAACTATTGTTCTTGAATCACTTTCATATCGTTTCCATGTATCTTATATGGGTTTTGGGGGGAGAGTAAGACATTTTGAATAGCAGAAAACCCTATAACTTGAAGAATATTATTTATTAGTTCTTGTAAACAGAGCTAGTTTCACATTTTAAAAGCCCTGAATACCAGTCATTTTGATTGGACTTTTCTCCTCTGAGCACCACCAGACCCTTCTGTACATTCCTTCTGTCACACCCCCATGTGAGATCAGGTGTGAGCATACATCTAGCGCAGTTAAGGAGGAGTGATTATGTGTGTGTGTGTATGTGCACATTTGTGTTTTAAGATGCAAAGTAGCCCACTACTTGATAAAAATCTTTTTCTTCTCCCGAGGGCTAGTTCCCTCTATTTAAGTAGGTGAAATTATGCACATCCTGTGGAATAACAACACAGAAAATGTAGGGAATCTGGTGTAAATATAAATTGTATTACTATACATAAGCAGCTTCACTATAAAACTGCACATAAAAAGAATTATTATTTAATTTCATTTTCATCAGGAAAATGAAAGATGTAGCAAAGAAAGTGGATGAAGGTCAAGAAGACAAGTTTTCAAAATTTGGAGATGGGCAACAACCAAAGGAGATGAAGAAGAGAGAAAGTCAGGAACAAGAAGACCAAAAAGTAGAACTCCAGGTTTGCTGGCTCTCCTTGAGAACCAGATTGTAAAATTCAGTCGAAACCCAAAGCAAAAGTCTGTTTATCCAAGAAAGAAAATGACCAGATGCTGCATGCTCTGGTTGCATTTTTACTTTACCGTCTAGCTTTTACCCAGTGTTTCTGTCAGTCCTCCATTACCACTAGCAGAATCCTAGAATGTTTTCCAAGTGAAACAAAAGCAGAAAGCAGCAAATTACAGATTAGCATTCCTCTAGTTTATCTACATAAATAATATTACAGGTTGGCTTCAAGAAATCCAAATTGCTCACAAAGATTAAACATCCTGTGTGAATTTTCCCAATCCTGCATTCTGTGGTGACATAGCTGCGCCACCCCCCTAACAGATCAGTTGAAAATTATGAATGCCTCAACAAATTCACCAATTAGAATGTCTCACTAGTGTAAGTTTAAATCACCTAGTAAATAAATCCCAAAACTGAGCTCAGACAATATTCAGTTTAAATTATTATTATAGCCTAATTTATATAAAAGTTTTGGTGTATCATTTATCAAAATCAGTTATGTGTTTCATAAATGACTATGCATTTGCATTCCTTGAGAAAGTATCTATAAGAATCCTCTTGGTGCTTTTGAAGTGTAAGACTTGGCTCCTGGTATCTGTGTCAGTGGAAGACTACACTGTCACATATTTCAAAATGATAGTGGTCTGACAACCTTGAGGTCCTGAAGGGGATTAACGTGCCTTCTAAATCCCTAGCCATAAGAGTTAGCCTAGTTCTGTACATTTTTGCTAACACTGAAAACTGATGATCCATGAATGTTGTATATATGAGTACTCTGAATCCAAAGGTTACATTTTATTTTGGATAACGTCTTACTGTTGCACTGTTGTCATTCAGATATATTGAGAGTCAGTGATATTTTTATACAAATTTCCTAGAAAAGCGATGCCAAAATAAAAGCTCAGGAGGAGGCTGACAAACGCAAGAAGGAGCGTGAGAGGATTATGTTACAAAATCTGCAGGAGAGATTAGAAAGAAAAAAGGTATGCCTCCTCTCTGTTGGGGGGATTTGATTCTTTGTTTAAAACAATGTTGGGTACATGATTCCAAACTATGTTTTTAACAATGACAAGTAATATGCTAGCTGGGGTTGTTTTTCCTCTGTACTCTCTCATCTTAGGATCTGACTCCTACTCCCTAGAATGGGCTCCTTTTAATAACCGTAGCTCTTCCTTGTGGACCACTGATGACTATCAGAGGGATGTCTCTCTATAGCAAACCGCTGGGAACAAAGCTCCTTTGAACCGAACCCCTTGTGTCATGGTAGGGGTTGGTAGAAGTTTGAGTTTTTTCTAAACTGGGCTGGAAATTGCAGCAACTGAACTTTAAGAAGCAGAAGGTGGAGGCTTATCAGAGAGGCCAAGGTGCAGGCTCTTTGTAAGGTTGGACTGCACTGCAATTTGTGCAACCCACGTGTCTTATCTGGGAGCAAGGAAGACCCCAGACCAGGCTAAGGGACTTCCCAGCCTTTCTGTCAGGAGATCAGTCACCTTGAGGAGCCCAGAGAGCTACAGCTCTCCTTACCTTCTGGGAAGAAGGGAACTCTTAGCCTTCCTGTGTGTGCTCCTTCTTGTAACAAAACCTGTGACAGCATTGTATTGTTGAGATGCATTCTTTTCATTAACATCAGCTTCACTCATGGTCTGTTTAGACAAAAATCATGTTCACAAGTTCTGATTGGTTTGCAATAATACGTGCTTAGTCTAGTAATAAATTTCCACGTTGGCAAAATCAGGAGTGAGAAGTCATTTGGATTTCTGCGTTAGGGTAACAAGTACACCTTGTCACCATTCAGAGTATTTTCTAGATGACCGACCGTGAAACTGGGCTTGGAGGAAAGTGCCCACCCAGCTGCTGGCCCAGCATCTTGCATTGACTTTGGCACAGACAGCAGTATTGTCTGCTTCTGGAACACAGAAATAATCAACTTCTTCAGGACCAGTGTTTTGTTTTTAATCTGTTTTCATGTTTGAATTTTATTTTTTTAAAAAAATAGAGAATTGAGGAAATTATGAAGCGGACGAGAAAGCCAGATTCAAATGCCTCAAAGGTAGTCTGTGTGCTCCTATCAGCAGTGTATAAGAATTCTGTTGTTTTACATTCTTGCCAACTTTTAAATTTTTGTCAGTCTCTGGTGCTAATGAAATAACATTTCACATTTCCCTGATTATTAAAAAGGTTGAGCTTGTTTTCCCATCTTTAGTTAGCTTTCATGTTTTTTCTTCTGTGGAATGCTTGTTTAGTCTTTTGCCCAAAACTTTCTGGCTGACTTATCTTTTTCTTACTCATTGGTAGTTCTTTAAATGTTATAGATACTTCTCCTTTCTTGCTTGTAAGTGTTGCAGATCCCTTCTCTCAGTTTGTGGCTTATCTTTTCTTATTGCTGTTTGCTACTACATAGATGTTCTTGATTTTTCACACCATGGAATTTATCAATATTTTTGGATGACTAATGGAGTTGAGTCCCTTATTGGCCATTTGGAGATTCACTTTGGTGAAGTGTCTTTTCAAGTCCTTTGCCCCTGTTTCTATTCAGTCACCTGCATTTTTCCTACTGATCTGTGGGAGAGTTTACAAGTTCTGCTTCTGAGCCCCTTGGATATCTGTATTGCAGGTATCAGCCCCCAGGCTGTAGTTTGCCTCACACTCTCATAATGTCCTTTGATGAACTGAAGCTTATTTTAATGAACTGAAATTTAGCATTGTTTTTTCTTTTATGGTTAGTGCTTTCAGGGTCTCTCATAAGTATTTGTTTATCCCTCCCCCCAACATCTTGTCTTTTGATGGTTTGCATGCTTCTCAGATCTTTAGTGGGGCTTCCGTGGTGGCTCACTGGTAAAGAATCTGCCTACCAGTGCAGGAGATGGGTTCAACCCCTGGGTGAGGAAGATCTCCCGGAGGAAATGGCAACCCACTCCAGTATTCTTACCTGGAGAATCCCAAGGACAGAAGAGCCTGGCAGGCTACAGTCCTGGGGTTGTGAAAGAGTCGGACACAACTTAGCAACTAAACAACAGGTCTTTTTATCCCCAGATTCTGTGTTCTTCACCATCTGAGCTACAAAACTGACATTTTGCCTATTTAAAATTGCCTAGTTGTGGTCATTCACATCATTATGAAAATTTAGAGTAGAAATGTCATTTCTGAAAAGTGACGGCAGTCACCCTCTCAGAGAGCAGGTAGTAAGCACATTGACTTGAGAAGTCCTGCCTCAAGCAGCAGCCAAGAACATTTTAGCCATGGCACCAAGGCTTAGGGCTCCAAGGAGGCAGAGCCTTTACACCATCCTAGAGCTGTTGTCCCTTGGCTACCATTCAGGGAAGTCTTTCATTTTTGGCTGTCTTTCCATAGCTGAAAGACACAACTTGGGTCACCTGTCCTGTCCTCTGTAGATTCTTGGGGCTAAAGAGGTTAGATTTCTTTTTTACCTTTTAATTGAAATGACAAAAGTTAGCAATCAATCCAGGCATGAAATATGTCTTCTCTGAAATAACTGTCAGGATGACTGAATGTTAGATGCAGTCATGACTTTCTTCTCTCATTGTAGGCTGCAGAAACATTGAGTGGTGATGCGTATGAGGAGGATGAGGCAGATGATGAGGACGAATCAGAAAGTGACAATGATTCCTTTGATGACATGCATCCATCAGGTTTGCTTGCCTTTTGAGTTCTGTTCGTCAGCATCTAGGAGCTAGACTGTCTAGGTTCATCCATAATTCCTCTGCTTGTGAGCTGTTTGACTTTGAGAAAGTTGCTTAACCTCTCTCTGTTCAGTTTTCCTGTCTGAAAAAGGGGAAGCTAATATTGTTCTCCTGGGGTGGGCATGAGATTGCAGTGAGGTCCCGTAGTACTAAGAATGGTGCTTGACACATAGTAAACTCTCAATAAATATTAGCTGCTGTGACACCTGTTCTTTTGTTTTGTGCTGAGAGACTGTAGATGGCAGCTCTTTCTCAGCTCAGTGTGAGGCTTACTAGCATCTCAAGAGTTCAGGACCCCGTGTGGCATTCATGACTGACCACAGGTAGAAGGCCACTCCCTGGCTCACAGAGAGAAAATGTGGATCCTGTTGTTCTATGAATGCCGCTAAGGTACATTGTTGAGTTTCATTGCCTGGTGAGTATGAACCACAGTAATGGCATTTGAGAAAACACAGTTTGTCCACCCTTTATGCCTTAGCAGGTATCAGGCACATGAATTGGGAACCCTGCTAGCTACTGGGGCCTCGAGGAACCTCAGCCAATGGGGAGCCAGACATGAGCAGATGGTGGTGCTGCCACATGCTGGTTGCACTAAAAGAAGTTAGGCCAGAATGTCACTAGAACAGAGCAGCAGGAGCAGCAGAGGGGTAGGCTGGGCCTGAGGTCATTGAGAAAGGTTAAGGTCAGAGGTGAGACTAAAATGAGAGGGTCATCAGAAAGAGGGACAAGAAGCACGGAGCTGTCCTGCCCTCTAGCCATCATTACTTGCTGGCAGAGGAGAGGGCACGTTCCTTAAAGGTGGCCACACCTTTGTGCTTCAGGGCACAGTGGGCTTTTGCCCTGACCCTGCCTCCCCAGAGTCCTGCCTCCAGACAACCTGTCTTCAGGTAGGTGTCCCTTGCCCAGACTGGCAGGCTCACAGCCTCCACTTTGCTTGTCTTTATTGTTGAAACTCCAATTTTAATCTTGCTGCTGTTTTTTTTTTCCCTCTAGCTACTATAAATGGCATGGATTCATCCCCAAAACCAAAAACACATGTTAAAAATGTGAGGAACACTAGCAAGTTTTTAGATGTGACTTCTAGCCAAATCCATAAAGAAGAGACAAAAGCATTTTTAAATACTGACATGAAGACCTTCAGACAAAAAAGAGTAAAAGACCCTTTGAATCAGACAAAGAGTACCAGGTGAGTCACTCAGTGAGTTCATGAGAATACACCTGGAAGGGGTTATGATTGGCATCCTCAGAATGATGCACAGGATTACTGACTGAACTCTTAGTTTGTCCCAAACACTATGTCACTCGCTCTATTGTAGGAACAAACTCAGGAAGGATGGGCACCCCCATCCTTACAGACTCGAAGACTGAGGCCTGGGCTTCCCTAGTGGCTAAGTGGTGAAGAGTCCACCTGCCAGTGCAGGAGACATGGATTTGGTCCTTGATCCGGCAAGACCCCACCTGCCATGGAGCGACTCAGCTCATCCACCACAATTGTTGAGCCTGGAAGCCACAACTAATGAGCCCCACTTGCCACAACTACTAGGACGTGGCCCTTGCTCACCACAACTAGAAAGCCCGTGTAGCAACAGAGAGCCAGCACATCTAAAAAATAAATAAAATCATTTTTTAATGAAAGAAAACTGAGAAATGGAGAGATTATGAGCCTTATTCAACCCAGCATCCCACAGTTCAAGAGCAGAACGTAAATTCAATCCAGATATACGTGATTCCATTCTGAGTTTTTATTCACACTGGTTAGTGTTGTCTCATACAATCAAGGAAGGGGACGTTGAGTGACTGCAATGTAACAAACATTTTACCTATCTAAATTCCCATTGCAACTCTGGGTATGATATTAAAGTCCTCATTGTACATTTGGGAAAGTGAGGGTCAGAGGTAAGGTCAGAAGAACAGGACCAAATTCTTAGAAAGGATGGCTTGTTGGGTGATTGCCTGAAAGAGTGTTACTTGCCACTGAGGAAAGACATCTGGGATCCATTTTATAGCATAACCTTGAAAGTGACATCACAATTTCTGCCATAAATACCACCATTTCAGAAGGGGAAACTGATATTTTTTAAAAATCCCAGAGACCAAACAGCTCAGATAAATCATGATCTAGCTAAATTTGATTTGAAGGTTAAACTCTTCTAAACTTCTTCAGTTATTTCTATCATCAATTTTGTGGACCACAATTATCCTCTGAATTTGAGTTTTAGTGTATTAAGAAAATAATAAAGCTTCTGTCAGACAAAGCCTTGGTTTGGTGATAATCAGGATTGTAACCAAATATGTCTTTCCAGATCCTCCACCAAAAGACCAACCAACCGAGCAGCAAAAACTGGAAAGGCGGAAACCAGCAGCACCATGGGACCTTCCAAGAGTTCACATTCAGAGGTACAGAAGTGGGTGTGTGACCAAATTATCGACTTCTCAAGCGAGACAGAACAACCTGTATCCAGTTTCCCTCTTGAGAGCCCAGAACACCAGCCGAGAGGCTCTGTGACATCCTGCTCGAGTCACCAGCCACCTATAGACAACAAAAACAGAAGTGAATCTGTGCCTGCTCCATTAGGTAAGGCCTTCTCCCATTTCTGCTTCATTTGAAAGTTGACCTTCAACCCTCCTCTGTTTCCATCTGTGCCAGGGCTTGGCACCATGTAACTTTGGAGGTGAGGAAGAAGACAGTGGTGGGTCTAAAACTAGGTTGAAGAGCCCCCCATTAAGTTAGTTTTGAGAACATTCATGACATGACCAATTGTTAAGTCCTGCGTTTCATGCCAGATATACAGAGTAGGTTCATTTCAAACAGTGGACTCCTCTGCACTCCTGATCTACTGGCTGCTCTGCAGCACACAGATTATTTAGGGCAGTGGTGGGGGTGGGGGTGTAGTCGCTAAGTCATGTTCAACTCTTGCAACCCCATGGACTGTACCCCGCCAGGCTCCTCTGTACATGGAATTCTCCAGGCAAGGATACTGGAGTGCATTGCCATTGCCTTCTCCAATTTAGGACAGAGGGTTGGTGAATTTTTTGGAATTAGTCCCTCAACTTGTGTTTCCAAAACCAAAAGGCCTTGGTTTTTCTTTCCTTGAGAAGCTCTGTTTGAAATTGAGAGGCAGCTTCAACCCATTTATAGGTTGGGGAGCATTTATAAGAGCTCCAGTATGGCAGCAACTTGGGGTGGGGGGGTGGCTGCTACTGAGGGTCCCAGGCCGGCCTCAGTGTGGGGCGAGGATCACTTGGTGTGGAACCAGCATCTTCACTAACAAACCTTTCTTTTCTTTTTCCCTCTGGTCAGATATGTAAACCTCATCCAGCCTAGAAGAGAATCCATTCTCCACTCTGGATTTTGACCTCCAGGCCCACCTTTCAAAATTTCTCTGCTTCCTACATGAACCCGGCAAAGAAAATGACTCTCAGAAAAAAAATCATCTTAACGTATCTCAGAAGATGCTCATATCATCTTGGGTCTTGCCCATAAGCAAGGGTTCTGAGTAAAGAGTCATTTTATTTTGCTGTAAAAATCTCCATTGTCTGTCATTCTTGTATTTTCCTGCCAACACATTTGTGTATCAAGTGTGTCTTTATAAAATGTTCACTCTTAAGCATATATAAAATGCTAAGAGAATCTTATACCAAAAGAAGTTTTTTTTGTCAGTACCTATTTGAAATCTTAAGATCATGTTTACTGCATTTAACAATTACATTTGTTTTTGTTGTTTAGTCGCTAAGTTGTATCTGACTCTTTCCAGCCCTATGAACTGTAGTCCACCAGGCTCCTCTGTCCATGGGATTTCCCAGGCAAGATTACTGGCGTGGGTTACCATTCCCTTCTTCAGGGGATCTTTCCAACCCATGTCTCCTGCATCAGCAGGCAGATTCTTTACCGCTGAGCCACTAGGGAAGCCCCAACAATTGCTTTAATTTAGCAATAAAAACTTACATTCAGTCTGATAGAGAACATAATGAGTCTTAAGGGTCTCAAGATTCCTCACACAAGTTTTGTTGGATTGTTCTTAATATACAAATACAGAAAGTTGCAAGATACAGTAAATCACATTTTGTCATTAATGTATGTTTGTTTCTAACTCTGCCATAGTCTGCCAGTCCTAGGCACAGACACTGGTACCTTCAAATGCTGACGGTCGTAGAAGGTGTAGTTTTTTTTTTCATCTTTCCTGCTTTTGTCAGCATTTCATTTTGGAAGTACATATTGAGGTTTATAAAAACATGTTATTTTTATTGTGTACATAAGGCAGTATTTGGCTGTTGTCCGATGGGGTATGTTCAATTCCTCTACATGTTTACCGTGTATAATTTTTTTCTGCTTATGTTCTCCAGGCCTGCCATTCAGTGTACACTTAGGCTTGAGATGTGGAACCAAAATTTGTTTGCCTTTCTCTAGCCACTGGCTGCAAGTGAGTAAAGGGGCAGTGTTTTTCTTCGGTCCCCGCTGTAGATAGGCACAGCACATACACAGTGGACATGCACACATGTATACACACACGTGTACACAGGATATATGTTTCCTGAAATCCACTGAATCATGCTTAAATGATTGACTAAAACTTGAATTCAGATTAGTTGTCCTAATGCTAATGAGTTTTCTGGTGGATCACAAATAGCTTGAAGCAGGCCCATCTTCCTTTGTAGCTAGCAGTCTTGAATTAGTAAACGGAAGTAGTTATTCTTTCTGATTCCCTAGTTCTTTGCTATTCAGAGTACTGTATCTTTGTTATAGATCAGAGCTTGGTGCCTTAGATTTTAAAACTTTATATACACAATCTCTTTTATATAAAAGGCAGAGACAATCATTGTAACAAATGTGTTTCTGATATTTTTCTGCACAAATTTTACACATTGAAACACTGTTAAACCTTCATATGTGTGCTCTATGCAATAAACTTTGCAGGTAAAGCAAGTTTTCTTTATATTTTAATAGCAAAAAATGTACTGAAGGTGGTATAAAGGTGACACCAGCTTGCAACCAAGCTATGAACACAGGCAGGCAGTACATTTGATGAATAGGAATCACCAGCCCCTCTGCAGCCACGTGGTGGTTTGGCAGTGTGCCACCGAATGCAACATTAAGATGTGAATTTTGAACTCTGGTTTTCTCCCTGCACCTGTTTCAGTGCTGGTTACTCCTGCCTGTGATGGCTCTGACTTATATTTAAGGCCAGTAATTAAAGTATCTTTCTTTTTACTGTGGTAAAATTTACATAAGTGGCATTTAGTACATTTAAAATGTGCAACTGTCACTGCTGTCTTGTTCCAGAATGTTTTCATTACCCTAAAAAGAAACCCAGGACCCTTAAGCAGTCACTCCCCATTCCGCCCTGCATATCCCTTTTAAAGCTCACATCTGGTGCTGGCCACACACGAGGAAAACACAGTTGCTTTTGACAGTCTGCGTGTGTGCTCTGGCAGTCATTGTGCTCTGTTACACGTACATGACATCACTTCGGGACATCACTGTTACTGTGTGTGGCCAAACCACTGTTTGGATCTGTCCGTAAATGTTTTAGCTTCTACTCTGGAAACATGTTCCATTCCACTGGGTTTTGTGTTGGATAAAGGTGTGGTCCTTGTTTATCCCTGATCTGTGGCATCTGGTGCTTTGAGAACAGGGGCAGCCGCTCCCCACTTGGCATTCCGTGCTGGGCCATGCACTAGGGTTGTTGAACCAGGGCATTCCTTGGTATGCACACAACCTAAAACACCAGTAAAGCACCCTCCTGACAGCTCTGAGGTGTTGGATAGTGACCCGGCCTCCACGCTTACCATAGGCTGGTGTCCTCTGGGAACACACCGATCACCTCACATTTCCCTTGCTCTCTGGAGAACCTCTTGGTGACCACTCCCCTGAGGAATAGGCCCCTGGCCTCTCCCAGTGTCACCCCTCTCGCCTCCCTAGTGTACAGTGAAGTCTTTCAACAGTTTCAACCCCCAACCACCACAGAAATGCAGTAAAAACACTGGAAAGGATGCTGGACGAGTCTGAAAACCTGAATCTCAGCTGAGGTGGCCGCAAGCCCACCAGGTGACTTGGCGCACATCATGGACCTCTCTGAGCCCTCTGGTGTGGCGAGTTGGAGCCTGGCTTCCAATCACTGAGGGCCTTCAGTTCTCAGGAGTCACCGACTCACTGTGGCAGGAGCTAGGTTGAAAAGTGGGCATAGAACTGTAGCAGCAGCTGGTGCCAAGAAGCACAAGCCTGAAGGCAGACTGTCCAGCATGTCTTATCAGGGATCATCCAAGAGCGCCCCCCCCGCCCCCACTGTCCCACAGGCCTGGTTGGTTGCAGACCCCTTGACCTTGGTCTCCCTCCCCACCAGTCTACTTTTGAGTGTTCCTGGATAGGCTTGTCTCATAATTTCTCTGACTGTTGTAATAAACTGTAGTTACATGTTCTATATGCCAGGTACTTTAGAAGCATCATTTTAAACCCTCACAACAACCCTGTGAAGTGTGGGTATTCATTTTTACCTAGGACACAGATTTGTGGAGGTGGGTATTTGTTCAAGTTTATACAACTAGAAAGATCTGATGCTCAAATTCAAGTCTGATTCTAAAGTCTTTTGGTTTTTGTGGTGGGTAATATACTATCTTTGGTGCTAGAGTTAAAAATAATTGCTAATGTTTGTTGAATGGTTTTCTTGGATGTTGCTTTTCTTGCATGCCAGTCGGTTGCCATGCTTAATAAATAAGCATTTGTATAATCATGTAATGTGCATGTGATTCTGCTAGGTAGGAATTCTGTCTTGTTTTACAGGCAAGGAAGCCAGCTCAGAGAGGTTAGGTGACCTGCCCAAGGTCTCATACTTAGGAAGTGGCAATGCAGCCAGGATTGGCATCCAGGCCAGAATGGCTGCAGAATTTACCTTGTTACCGAAAAGTAGATTACGTTCTTGATACTCTGATCCTCTTCATTATGAGGGAGAAAAGGGTTCTCTGCTGAAAATTCTGTAGCTAGAATTTCCCCTCCTTCCTCCTGAGTCTTCGGTTGTCATTGTTAAAACTGACTACTGAGCACTGAGCATGGTGCTTCCCTCACTGTGATGTGGTGGACAGACAGGGTTCTCCCCCTATGACAAGGCAGTGTCATAAGCCTTATAGCCTGGACTAGAGGGACCTTCAGTTTTCTTATTTGGGAAATTGGGGCACTAGTGCCAGTGTTGGCTGGGAAGACTTGGTATAATTGTATAAGGTGCTTTTGAAGTGTTAAGCAATATCTAGGGGCCCAATGCTGGCAGGCCTGTTGCTGGGGGACACAGGTGGAGCCTGGGAATGGCGGGAAGCGTGGAGGGGGCTATAGGTGATCTCAGGCAGGGTTGTGCAGTCTAGTCATACAGCTTTTTCTCCGCAGAGCTCTTTAGCCCTGACACAGGCCGGGGTTTTGCATGCTGAGTGGGATGGGAAGCAAAGGGTGACAGGATTGAGGATGGCAAGGTGGGGTCAGTGATAGGGCGTAGCATCTTGGGGAGGTGAAGATGGAGAAGGGCTGAGAGAGGTAATTGAGCCATCAGTGGACTGGAGGGCTAAGAACTAGTTCAGTGAGATGAAGAGTCAGAACAGGAATGGAGGGAATGCCATCAAAGAGATGCAGGTCCAAGTGCCACAAAGGCCTAGGATATCCCTGTGCCAAAGCAGCAGAGGTGGGGCACTCGTGTCAGGGTCTTCCCCTGGGGCCCCCTTGGGCTCCAGCCCTTGCCACTGCCCATCACCCAGCTCCTTTGGGAAGCAGGGCCACCATCTCAACTCCCCACCTCACCCCTACTTCTTGGGGCCCCAGGAGATGACCCGATAGACTCATAAACAGAGTTTTAATGATTTTAACTGCTAATTTCTCTAGGGAAACACACAAGAGGCTGTTCTTCATTCACAGAATTAACTTGCTACAAACAGGTCTTGATTCATAACGTGGCAAATGCTAGCTTCAAACACGTTCTGTCCTTTCATTACCCCGGGTGTGAGTTCCTGAAAGACCTCTGCTCCTGACTCTGCCTTTAGCTGAAATGTCCTTCCACCTGAGGAGCCTGCAGCAGACACCTGTGGCACTGGGCCCCCAGCACCATCCTGAAACAACTACGTGGTGTGGGCAGGTTGGATGCCCCAAGAACCTGAGCCTCAGGGGTGTGGCTGTGAGCCATGATCTAGAAGCTACCTCCACCTCTGTCCACACCATCTCCACATCCCCCACCCCTGAGACAGAGGGGCCCCAACGGGCAGCCTCCCAAATGACCAGTGTCCTTGAGCAGAATCACCTTCTTCTGAAGGCCTGGCAGTGGAGAAGTGGCCGCTGAGGCACAGCAGGGCTCCACATGGCACAGGGAAGGGCAGTCAGAACACAGACAGGATGACTTCTCGACACACTTCAGCTGCAATTCCCTTCTTGGCCAACCCCCTGGCCAATGGAAAGCAATGTGCTCTTTTTAAGGGTGATCAACATCTGGGAAACATTTTGGGTCAGAGTGGGGTTTTTTGTTGTTATTGTTCTTAACTGAATCCAAGTGCTGTTATGGGTTTCTTTTATCTTGTTTATAATTCGCGTAGTCATTCAGGTTTCTGGATCTCGGTATCACCTTAGAACAATTCCACCAGGCAGAATAAGAAGTCAGGAGGCAAGTTATTTATATGCTGCTTTATTTCTGTAAGGATACACGGAACTGTTAGATGATCATTGCTAATGACAAAATGTAGAAATGAGGCATCGGCTTCTCTAACCACTCCTATGAGAATGTTAATATGCATTGTCATTACATGTGTACTCTTGATATTGTCTCATTATACTATGTAATATAACAATGTAGCTAGAATACAGTAAATAGGGGATCCTGCAACTCAGGTAAGCACTACGTGGAACTCTGGTTCTGCCTATGGGCACAATGTCCTCCATGCTCTCCCAGAGCCAGCTAAGCTCTGGAGGAACAGTCCTCAGAATCACAAGAGAAGGGAATTGGCGGGCCTGTTTAACACACGGACACACAGCAGACAAGTACTATGTTACAAGGGATTCCACTTGTCACTGCTGGGAAATGTCATATCCGTGTCAATGATAGTTCTGGTGCCTGCTCACCTACCCCTCTTGAGTTTTATGGTTACTTCTGTAGGATGAATTCAAAACTGTAGGAACATATAAGGGGGCTAAAATATTCTCATGCAAGTCTCCAAACCCATAAACTATGTTGCTATTAATTAAAACAAAGGAATTATTAATTAAAAAAAGATAAAAGGACAGCTGGGTTAGTTTTGTTAAGCTTCCAAAAGTATTCACTGTGATGACGTTCTTCTGAAACAGGCTCGTTTTCTCAGATCTGCCTACACTTTCCAAATCACCTGTATGTTCCATGCTTGAAAGTAGGAACGCTCAGAAAACACGCCACATGGGGAAATCAAACGTTAGTACAGGGGAAAAGGTCAGTCGAGAATTACAGCTAAATTCAAATGTTAATTTTTTGGAAATTCGGATTAGTTATTTGAAAGCACAAAAAACAGAAGGAAGGTTTTGATGAGGAAGTTATTTAAACCATGCATTTCAGTAAGTTCTTTCTGCTCACAGAACAGGGTGAGCAGCTGAGTTGCAGCAGCCGCTGCAACGCTTGTGTCGTGTGATGATAATGTGGGTCCCAGCTGAGCCACGAGAGGTATCTCAGTGGGGTTTTAACTCTTAGGCTTCTTGCTTACATCACTAAGCAGCTACATGGTCAGCGCTTTTCTGCTCTATGATAAACATGCAGAAGAATCAATCTACTTAAGTATTTGTTTCCTAATTGCAGCTTTGGAGAAATAAACTTTGCTGCAGGCTTGCTTTTTGCTAAATCCTAATATGATCACTGTGTGCCCTTAACTCAAGTAATAACTGTAAAATGGGAGAAAAGACAGAAGGAGCAACTCTGAAGAGGTGAAAGGCCGCTCTTGCCCTACGGGTGGTGTCAGGCAGAGGGCAAGGACACAAGGAACAAGACTCAAATTCCATTTTACAGGACAGGAGCCCCTGTCACTTTACAGCTTTTTGGCACAGTCGGGGCAATACACTTGCTCCTGGTGGAAAACAAAGCGCTTGTTGGCCAGATTCACGGAGCATTTTTTGCAGTGGAAGCAGTAGTCGTGCCAGGATTGTCCTTCATAGGCCACCACACTGGAGCCTTTACCAAACCCTGTGGAGGAAACAAAAGCGGACAAGAACGACAGCTGAGTGGACACAGGTGGCAGCCAGGCTGCCGCCTTTGCCCATTCATGGAGCCGACAAGCACGCAGGCTGCGTCTGCCTGGTGCCCGGCCCCCCGCTCCACCACGCACTGTCCCCCACGCCGCCGGGACCTGAGAAGATGCCAGAGCTCCGCCGAGGCACCCCTGCTCTCCAGAACCCACATCCCCAGCCACCGCCATCGCCCTGTGACTGACGCGCACCGACCTCCCAGCACAACCAGTTTCTTTGATTTAGGTCAGGGCCATGGCATCAAAGTGGCCACCAGGAGGCAAACTTGGGCTGTTTGTGGGGTGTGCACTTACCGGGCCTCGAGGAGCTGCTAAGCTTCGATTTTTTCTATAAAGAACCACCACCCACGAGGGACAAGTCCTCTCTCCACCCGGATGCCTGCCCCGGAGGTTGGCGCTGGGAAACAGGGTGAGAGGCAAGCGTTTCCCGTGGCACACTGGGGGCTTCCTAGCTTTAGAGACTGGGTGGCTCACTCTTGACACAGTCCTTTTCCCTGAGGATGGCAAAAGTCTTCTCAAATGTACATTTCAAGGCTCCCCGGGAGACGGGAAAATTGGAGGCGGGGGGAGAGGGCCCAGGGCACGTGGACCGCGGCCGCGAGATGAGGAATGAAGTGATTAGCTCGGCTCCTGATCGCAAAAGAACTGCCCACCGGCACCTCTGAGCTAGCCTTCTGCTACGGGGGGTGTTCTCATCCCAGCTTCTCACTTTCCGGCCTCCCCCCTCCCCCCTCCCCCACCCAAGCCCACCGTGCTCCTCTCCCCCACCCCTCCCCCCAGTATCCCCCCTGCGCAGTGCCTGCCCGTGGCCGTGGGTCTCAGGCTCGTGATCTCCGGCAGCGGCGTAAGTTAGTCGGCAGTAGTCAGAAGTGTTCTGTGTTGCAAAGGCTAACCTGGCCTGGGGGAGAATCCAAACTACTTGGGGGCCTTCGGGACCACAATGGCAGGGGGAGAAGGGCATTCTTTGGGGCCTTTGTGGATGAAACCGACGACGTAGGAAAATGAGAGATGGTTACCATGCGCAAAACCTAGCCTGGCAGACTTAGCAAGGACTCTTTAGCCTACCAGTGATTGGGTTCTTGCATCCAGCACACTTCTTGGCCACAAAGTTCTTGTAGCAATCCACGCAGTAATACTGGTCCTCCACAGCGGTGAAACGCTGCCCAGCCAGCTTCTTAGAGCAGGTAACACACACAAAGCACTCGGCATGCCAGGGCTGATCCTGGTAAGTGATTCCTCCAGATGTGATGGCCTAGACCAGGGAGTGTAGCACCGGATTCAGATTCAACAACCATTAGGTTGAATGCCTACTACGTGCCAGGCACTGTGCTGGGCGCTCTGGTCTACAGTATCTCATTAAATCACCACAACGGCCATGGGAGGCAGGTGCTATTATTATCCCCCAGTTACAGATGAAGACACTGAGGCTCAGAGAAGATGAGCCCCTGTGCAAGGTTACTACATAGCAACTGGGTGCAGGAGGCCGGCCTCCAGAGCCAGTGTGCCCTTGAACAGCCTGCCTTGGCCTGGGCGCTGCTTTCTACTACCACAGTCTCCTCATCTGTAAAACGAGAATGATAATTCCTACGTCACAGGGCTGTCGTGAGGATGGAATGGGATAGTGTGTGTGCAAGTGCTCTGCAAACTGTCAAACACTGCCAGAACTCCCTTGACACGTACCTTGTTGCACTTCACGCAGTGCTTGGCAAACTTGGTCTCATGGCAAGTCACGCAGTAGAAGTCCTCCCCTTTAGGGAAGAAGCTTCCTGTCCCGATGACTTGCTTGCAGTTGCTGCAGGTGAAGCAGTCCTTGTGCCAGACAGTGCCCTTGTACTCCACGTTCTGATCTCCTGCGGGGTGGGGGGAAGCGAAGGGGTAGCCACTGGCAGTGCCCTGCAGGGGGCTGCATCTGCTCGGGGTGCCACCTGGGCCCTCCAGAGTGGATGGAATGCAGGCCCTGCAGTGCTTGGGCCCCATGCTTCCATTCACCTACCCACGGGGAGTTCTCCACCACGTCCTCCATGTAGTCATGCCCACCCAGACTCTGTCAGGAAGGGAACCCCGGCCGTGGTGATTTAGGGTCAGATGCCTGAATCCCCACTCCCCCACCCCCATGGCTTTTGTGGATGCAGAGATGCAATGTGACCCAGAATTACACCCTAAGGAAGAAGCATGCTTCGATCACTTACTATCCCAAATGAGAAAGCGCTACATACTTTTCACTTCCTTCTCTTGCCACAGACAGTTCTCTCCAGTGTTCTTTTAGCTGCCAGGTGTGTGCGTGTGTGCAAGCATATATGTGTACACATATATTCAGGTATATATATGCGTGCATATATACGCTGAACTCCAGCAGCGGCTCCCCGAGGCTCCAGCCCCATCCCCGCAAGCAACCCCTCGCCACGTCTGCCCTCAGGGCCTCCTCCCTGGCTGCCCCGGGGCTGAGTGTGGCTGGTACCTGCTACGATGGGCTTGAAGCAGCCCTTGCACTTGGGGTTGTCCTCCCGAGTGGTGCACTTGTTGCACAGGATCTTGTTGTCCTTGGCCACGAAGGTCTCACTGGCCAAGGGCTGGAGGCACTTGGAGCAGCGGAAGCAGGTGTCGTGCCAGTAGCGGTTCTTGTAGTGCACCTCCTGGGAACCGAGCGGTGGCCGGGCATGGTGAGCAAGACCTCCCCACACGACCACACAGTCCCCCTGCCTCCCTGCCCAGAGCCCAAGCAGAAGGGCCAGGGCCCCATCCACATCCCCCCGGCCCCTCCCGCCCGCCCCCCACAGCCGCCACTACCTTGGAGTCGGCGCCGATGGGCTTGCGGCACTCCACACACGTGTTGGCGCAGAACTTGTCGAAGCACTTGAGGCAGCAGTGGTGGCCGTCCTTCTGCACGTACTTCTTCCCCTGCAGGTTGTCCCTGCAGTAGTGGCAGTCGAACTTCTCAGCCATGGTGCCTACTTTATAGCTGGAAGGACCTGTGGGGGGCCAACAGGAGGGACAAAGAGCCAAGGGTTAGGCTGGAGTGTGCCTGAGGGACTCCAGGGAGGCCACCCCGGGACCCAGGCAACAGGCACCTCACCAAGACACCCGCAACAAAAGCATCCTGCCATGAGTCCCTGGCACCCTGAAGCGGTGGGCAGGGGGCGGTTGGTAAGCGAGGGCAGGGCTGGGATGGGGCAGGCTGGAGAGGGGAGGCTGGTCTACACCAAAGGACACGCTGCTCTGGGTCGAGTCAGCAGGTGGCAGCTCGTGGGCTCCCCCTTCACAGGAACGAGGCGCCCAGATCCTCACTAGAGACCCAACCAGGAGCCCCGCCACCCTCCCCGACTTTCTCAGCACCGAGAGTATCGTCTGGAGGCCCCGCTCTCCTCCTAGCCGCAAAGTTCAGTTCATCTGAACAAAAACTTACTGCTGACTCTGGACCACGCTAGGCATGGAAGCAATACTTAGTCATTTATTTTAAATGTCTGCATTTATTTTAAACCTGCCAGAGCGCTTTTTAATCCCTACAAAGATCCTAAAGAATTATTACAAGATACTTTACTAACTTTCAAAGCCCAAGCATTCAGGCAAAAGAGAACTTATTAAAATGGCACTCTCCATAGGTACCAGCCAGTTTGGCAATTGAAAACTATTTGTCACAGTGAGATTTTGAGATGAGCCAAAATCAAATTCCCCTTCGTTAGAGCATCTGAAGATCAATATGGTTAATAACCTATATGATTTAGAACATTTGCTTTTTTTTTAAAAAATTGCAACTGTAAAGTATAATCTGGGCAAAAATGACTTTTAAAAGGTTTTAAGTTGATTATTCCAAGAACCCCTTCCACTTTGTTCCTAGGAACAACTCCCCTTGCCCCCTCCCCACCCCGAAGTCATAGCCCATAAAAAGCACTCTGAATCCTGCTACTTAAAAGGTAACAAATGTGAGTTTCTATTAGCTCCCAACTTTTGAAAGCATATGCTAATTTCTTCCTCTCTCCCTGAAAAAGAAATTTACACTGCTAAATAGACAATGATTATTTAATTTGCCCAGGAAACACAAAAATAGACACTATTTTCTCCAGCTACCCACAAACATGGTTATTGTGTGAGCGAACATCCCAGGAGTAATTTAGAGAGAAAGGAGGGAAGAGGAAAGAGCACTTGCCTGGTACTCACCGTAGCTCTTCCGCTAACTGAACAGCCCCGGACTCCAACTCTGGGTCCCAGTCCCAGTTTTTTTTTTTTTTTTTTAATACAAACACATGTCCACGTTGTTTGGATCCTGTTGCCGCAGGCAACCAAACAGCAGAGTGAGCTAAGGAAACCACACCCTGTGTCTGAGCAGCGCCAGGGAAGGCGGTGAACTCTCACTCAGAACCAGCAGCCTCCAGACAAGGGTGGGTGCTCGCCTCCCCCACCACCGACCCCATCAAGTTCCAGCTCCCACAGACAGACCCTCCTCTCCAGACACCCGACAACTGAAGACAAGGAGTGACATTCTTCTGTGAAGACAGGGGCTTGGGACAGTTGTGTCACAGTTCAGAGATTTGAGACCTGAGAAAAGTTCTTACTTGTACTTTCCCCCCAAAAGAAAACTGGGGTGCCCCCCATAAGTGGGTTAGAAAAGAAAAGCAGAGCCGCGATGAAGCCAGGTCTATCTCCTTGAACTACACACTGCGTACTTAAGGGAGCTTTTAAACTGTCTTCAGCCCCTGTGTACATGGGCCAGAGTGCCTGTCACAGGGATAGAATGTTGACAATCACTCTCCTTAATTCATTCTTGTTGGCCTTTCACATGCCACATAAAATCCTTGTCTTATTAGCTTTTCCATATTGAAATTGTACACTCAACAAAGATTTACTTTCTTGTTAAGAGCTTCATGGAGAAACCAAATAAATCTCCAGTAAGTGCCAGGAAATTAAATTCTCAGTGGCTCCTAAATGCCATTTGGCAGGAAATCAGAATTTGTAAGATTAGACAGTGCTGGCTTCCTGTGTGGCTAGTAACCATGGCGGATTTAGTCCTTCACCGACTATCTTCTTGGACCATATTTGAAGATCCCTCCCTCTCTCTTACCAAAGTCTACAGAAGTCTGAACCCAACTCATTTTAATATATATCATTCTCTTTTGATATTGTCCAAAATAGAAATGGATTCTAATATTTCTATCCCAGAGTACCATACATAGACCCAGTATTTCTGAGTCCTAGCTTTATGGTAAAAATACAGATATTCATGTCATACCAAAAAAGACTACCAGAAAACACAGTGATTTCTATGTAGAGGTTTTTGAGAGAAGGAAAACCACTGTGGTCCACAGTACCAAAAGATCTTACCTGCCAAACCCTTCCCAGCTTAAAACTACATACTTTCAAATAACTACTTTACCAATGCCAAGTTCTTCACTGGTTAATTTTCATAGTTCTGGAACATGACTTGCTCAGAGTTTCTAGGCACCCAATGAACTAATCCATAATCCATGGCTCAGCAATGAACACAGCAGAAAAAGGGTATGTTGAAAACAGACTCTGCCAGTGAAACTGTTCACACCTACAGTACACGGTTGTAAACCAAGCAGAAGGAAAATTCAGTGGATCAACCCCTGGTTAATGGTACCACTAAGGAAAGTCTGACCACTTGGTATTTTTGAATCCCCGCTATAGGCATTACTTTTTCTTTCTGTAGGATGAAAAGTCCAGGGTTATTTCATATGTCCCACCACAGCATACATAAACCCAGAGAGTGTGTATCCAGATGGAGTGACAGATTTCAAAGGGCATACCCTTTTAGAACAATTTCCACAGCTGACTTGAGCCCTTTTCATGTGTGTGGAAACACTTATTTGTCAAGATAAAATAGGCACTTCTAGGAATGCGGGCTTTATTGCCTAATACATAAATAGGCTGGAAATACTTGAAGCATGTTAACAATGTCGATGTCAAATTCATGAACTTTAGTACTTTTCTGCAATAAATCCAAATAAGTGGAACTTGGGCAACCTGAATGAGCTTACCTCGTGTTATTCTAACTTTATGATTATTTGGTCAAAAACTACTTCAAACCTTCATGCAGAATACTTAGATAGAAGTTGGGGTAATACATTCCTGCTGCAGAAATAGTTACCACAACAGAACTCTGCAAAAAATATGGATAACGTGCACAAGAGCAAAATATTGTTACTACTTGTCATCAAATAGATTAATAACTCTAAGAAAATGGCTTATAAATGACAATGCTGAGACAGACAGAAGTTCCTAAAAGACAGCAAACACTCTGATCTGTGGGCTCCACCAAAATGATCCACTGTGAAGATCTGACTTCATGAGAGAAAATCTCTACACTTTCCTTTTTTCCCCTTTGCTAGAAATAAGAGAATAGAGGGAAAAAATGGTGAAGATGGCATTTTTATCTCCTCTTTAATCTTAGTCAATGACATCCACTTAGGCGTTTAGCTCTTAGGGAACAATTTTCTACCTCCTTAGCAATTTCTAAATACGTGAAATACAAAACCTTTTAACCTTCCAAAATTTCCAGATCTCTCTGCCTTGGCCTACTGCTGTTATCAGGAAAGGGCAGGTCATCAATCAAAAGATGAAACACTGGATACATAACATTACAACGATCCTTCCCTTTAAGGTTGCCAGTCCCTGTCCAGAACATGTGTGCCCCAGGGGAGATCTCTGACTAATCTTACTTCACAGTGTGGCCCTCACTCCTGTGTGCTAGTGAGGTTCCTCCACCACAGGAAAGTTTGCAAGTACACTAGTAGCCCTGGAGAACCGATCCAGGGCCTGGGCGATGTGGGTCCCACAGTTCGTGCCTATGGATTGACAGGTGGAGGTGAGTTATCACTGTTAGCTTTGAAAACCTCTTTTATTAAAAACATTTAATAACAAATATTTCTGTTTTAGAAAATCAGGGGACTGCTCATGGGACTCTAAGGTGCTGATGTCCAGGTGACAGTCCTTTATAGACTTAGCCACTTGGAATGCAGCTGGAAATGTGACTGGGTGATCAAATTTTAGTATTTATTCCAAGATGGTAGCCTGACTTTCTCGCTATGCCTGCTTCAAAAGACACATCATTTTTCACTTAATAAACAAGCTTCCTCTTTCAGAAAATTCCTGAACTATATCCAACAGGCTAAGAGGGCCCTATATAAACCTCAGTATCTCAATAAAAAGTTTTGGCTTTCAATTTAATCATGTACACATACAAGAAATACAACATTACACAACATTTGTTTACTATAAACCTCTCATTAGAGAAGATACAATTTGTATTTAATAATCTTGTTTCTGTTTTCTACATATTCTCTCAGGGACTTCTTGCTAATCTTCATTTCCCCCCTCCTGCCCAAGTTGCTCACAATAAGAATATTTAAGGAAAAAGTGAATATTATGCCTAGGTAGCATTTTTCTAACTATGTGCTTTCCATGAGTGGCATAATGTACAGTATAAACAACGAACAGCAACTCAAATGGGAAAAAAATGTAGGTTATTTCTGGTCTGTTAATTGCTAAGTCCAACATACCAGGACATTAGTCACTCCATGTATAAATGCTGGCTTCTAAAGAAAGGGTAGACTGCTTTCCTGAGAACATTCAGCAGAGCAAACCCTCAGCTGATGAAAGGGAGGCTTATGCAGCAGCCACACCCGCACACCTGGAGATGCCACCCCCATGGGGGGCTCATGAGTCACCACTGAAAAGTCGGCTTTCAGAGAATTTCACGGAAAATTAGAAAGTCATTTTTGCCCTGCAAACAGACCTCGTTCAGGAGGCTTCCAAAATGCCTGCAATTTCTCTTTTGGCTCATTGGTCACAGGTAACCCAGTTTAGATGACACCTGGGATCAGGAGGGGGGCTACGTAGAGATGATCCAATGAAACATTCCGTGCCCCTGAACTTCCCCTGGGCAGATCCTCTCCCAGAACTGCTCTGTTCTGACAGAGAGCTTTTCTGAACGTCGCACACAATACGTGCAGCACGTTCTGCCTTTCACACCGGAGAGAAAGGCCCGCTGACCTGGCAGCCAACAGAACGTGTGTTTTCTGTTTCTCTAGTTGTGGCAAAGTAGCAGGCGGTCATTTGGTAGTCATTGAAAGTACAAAACGTTCAGTTTTACCCTTGAACAAGGTTTCTGCTGCTGCTGCTGCTACGTCACTTCAGTCGTGTCCGATTCTGTGCAACCCCATAGACGGCAGCCCACCAGGCTCCCCCGTCCCTGGGATTCTCCAGGCAAGAACACTGGAGTGGGTTGCCATTTCCTTCTCCAGTGCATGAAAGTGAAAAGTGAAAGTGAAGTCGCTCAATTGTGTCCGACTCCTAGCGACCCCACAGACTGCAGCCTACCAGGCTCCTCCATCCATGGGATTTTACAGGCCAGAGTACTGGAGTGGGGTGCCATTGCCTTCTCCACAAGATTTCTGACTACCACTTTTCTGTGATTTCTGGAAGCCAGTCCACTGGGTCTTCTCCCCTTGCCCACTGTCCCCTTTACATTCTGGCCTGGAGAGAGAGCTACATGATTTCACTGCCCTCCCATCTGCCCCATCCTCAACTTTAAAGGCCGGGGTGGCGGGGGGCGGGGGAAGGAATGAAATCTGCAGAACTTTGCAAACGGTAAGTATTCAATACAAAAGCATCAGTTCTTGTCCTTGAAAGGTCCCCTCAGTATGTGGATGGTCCCTAAAAATGGATTATGACCCATCCAATCAGCAGAGCCTCTACTCCGTTCCCACAGAGTCCTTCACAGGGCACTAGGGGGCTTCTTTCTGTGAGCACTTCTTTCTCAACTGCTTTCATGGACCTATGAACCTAACGCAACAGAAGATGAGTTCTGATTAACTAAACTATTAAAATAGTTCCTGATTTCAAAAATCATCTAGATGGAGTCAGTAGTTTGTCTAGTCAGAGTCAGAGCCTTCAGATTTACATAAAAGTAATGTCAGGATTCGGTGCCATTCAAAAACTCAAGGTTGGGTGTGTTATAAACGTGTCACCTTTGAAATATATTTCCCTATTCTGTCACTTAACTGGTAAGTAAAACAGGGAGTTACTCTACCAGTTAACACACGTTCAAGGTCCACTGGAACAACTGCTACAACTGGCTAGTTTGTCTACACGCAAAGAAAGTGTATGCTGGCAGATTACCACAATCTCAGGCGTGTGGTGCCATGTTTGCAAAGTGGCTCCTGAGGGTGGGGGGAAAAACAGACTGCTCTTGAACACTTGGGAACAAGGAATACATTGCATACTGATTCACTAAAGCAGTGCATTCCATTATAGTGTATTTGTTTTAAAATACCAGAAAAGAAGTTTAAAAGTATTTCCATTGTTTAAATATTGACAGTCAATTACAAGTTTTTAAAAATGTTTTTTCCAAAAGACTGCCACTGATAATTACTTTGGCCCTTAATCTGAAAGCTGAGAGATGGCACGAAGTGTCTGGTTGCTAAGAAAGGGAACTGTTACTTAGGCAGAAGGCAACAGAAACACAGCGACATTTCTGGCTTTGCAGGAGAGAGAGGCAGCAGGCTAACTCCAGAAAACTGGGCTTTCTGGGGGAAACTGGCCATCCTTCAGGCCTTTGGCCCTATCTTGGGAGTCTTGTCCATGGCCAAAGGGCTTTCTCAATGTCAGGAAAACTCTCATGGTAATGATAATGATGCTCCAGAGGTTTGGAAGCTTTGACCCCTTTTCTGATGAGAACAATTAATAATCTATGTGTCATATGAAAAGTATCATAGCTGTTTCTTCGGGAAAACTCAAAACACAGCTCAGAAAAGGAGAAGGTATGGTTAAGTCAGTATGGACTTTCTTAGTTATAAATCTTCCTCCTTCCAGCTCCATATTTGATTGACCTTTTCAAATACTTTAAATTCGATTTATAGCACTGATAAGACGAAGATTTGTATCTTATAAATAACAACAAAAAAGTCCTAATAACAAAGAAAACCTCTTTCCTCACACAGTCTCCTCCAGCTTCATAAGATGTCCTGGAAACCGTATGATATAGTAGTATATTTATATATTAAAAAATAAACTACTCAAACTGATGATTTCACTTGAGTAAGAATAATATTTTGTTGTGGAAACAGCAGTTGAAGAAGGCAAGGACAGAACAGAGATGAGCTAGACTTCTTTACTATTTAGACAAGACTAAAATAATTTCATCAAAAAGTGTCTTTCAGACCAATGATATGGATTCAGTGCCTGAATAAAACTGTGCTTGCTAGAAGATAAAGAATATGAAGCTTTTACCTGAGTGTCTATGGGAAGCCATGGCTCAGAGACCAAGTTCAGGCAGGAGCAGCACCTACGCCAGTCTTCCCTCGAGCCCAGCTGATAAGGCTGCGGCTCAGTTGTGAACATACATTTAAGGGGAAGTGGCTAACACAAAAATAACCAAGAGCAGATGGCCCACCCCTCCCCAGAGATCACAACCTTAATCCCACTAGAAAATTCTTAACCATTTTAGGTGATCCAAGGGAGAAGAATAGGACCCAGTAAAAATACCAAACACTACATATAAATACCTGTGGGGCTACTCAGCATCCAAATTAGCTCCAGAGCCAGAAAGGCCACATAGAAAGTGATCCCTGTACCGGAATAAAATTTGGACTCAGCCCTGGCATACCTTAACGCTGAGCCACCCTCATTAATCCACTTTATATGCCTAAAGAGCTTGCATTTGGTCTTCTGGAGAGGTTTTGTGCTGTTAATGATAAAAGTAACTATAACAGATAAACTTATGTTACCAGTGTAATTAAAAGGGATTAGGCATGAAGAATATACAGATCAAGGGCATTATCTCTGTCCTCCTTGGTCTGCACCAGAGATCAGCAGAATATTGAAGAGGGCAATTCTAGCCATGTATCTCCTTAGTGTCAGCGTGGGGCAGGAAGGAGCGGCATACACGCATATATACCTACTATGGACGCCAAGGAAGAGACACTGTCCCATAAACAAAATCTCTTGCTTTTCACTGTCAGGGACAGTAAAAGTAGAAATAGGGACAAAGACATGGCATCCTAACATGCTCTAATGGCTTCACAGGCCATCTGCTGGCTGGAGGCTGGTCATTGGGATGGAGCTCCAGGAGGAGCCGAGGTCCTGAGGACGGTCTGTGAGTCCGTCCCCCACCTCTGTCCTGACCCTTCTCTGGCCTCATCCCTGCCCCCCTCAGCCTCACGCCCTCCAGACACACCCCACCTCAGGTCCCCCCAGCCATTCCCTAAGCACAGAGCCTCTCATGGCTGCTCCTCTGCTTCCTTCAAGGCTTTGCTCCAAGGCATTTTTGCAGTGCCATCTTCTTTGGCCACCCTGTTTAAAAGAGCAACCATGCTCCCCACCCCACTCTCCCTACTCTCTTCCCCAATTTGCTCCCCATGAAAGATGTGTGTTGAAAAAGTGAATTTAAAGACATGAGAAGCATTCATCAAGGCACATATGAAACGGAGAGGTAGTCCCACCTGGATTCCTAAAAAGTGGCCTTGGCCACTGAAGTTTAAGAAAAGGAGACAACCTTCACTCTGGGTCATGCCATGTCTCATCTAGTGCTTGTCACTAGTTTCACCCTGTTCACACATCCCCCGTTCCTCCCCACAGGCCGAGGGCCAGGGTCATGCTTTACTTGGCTTCCTGTTCCCAGATCCCACAGGTAAGCAATACGTGCTTCATGATGAATAAACCAATGGGTTTTCGTGGTTCTTATGGGAAGATCCCCTGGAGAAGGAAATGGCAACCCACTCCAGTACTCTTGCCTGGAAAATTCCATGGACTGAGAAGCCTGATGGGCTACAGTCCATGGGGTCGCAAAGAGTCAGACACGACTGAGCGACTTCACTTCACTATGCTCTTCTAATGTTTAAAGAGAAGTTTTTCTAAAAGTTAACAAAAACTACCAATAATTCCTAGTTGGCTGTCAAATGACATAACAATAAAGTCCCAGATGGTACAGGCAGATTTATTACACATTAGTGTCAAAAAAAAAAAAAAAAAGCCTGGGGAAAGAGGGGAAGTGACATTGCCCTCCCGCCATGCCTCCACAGCCTCCTTCTTATCTCAGCTGATTGCATTCTGGCAGGGAGACTGGGCAGGCTGAACTATGCCGCACCCGTAATACAAACTCGAACTTTTCACTCAGAGGAAATGTTCTTATTTTATCAGATGATTAACCTTTACTAACCCTAAATTTTCAATTTTAGTGAGGTGTATTTTTAGGTAGAGCTAAGGTATTTTTAAATGTCTGTCTGGCCTGCTCTGAACAATAAGCTCAGTGACCCAGACACTGGGCCCCCAGGACCTTGAGCAAGAAGAGTAATTCCTTTATCCGCCTGGTCCTCATCAAAGGTGGCAACACAATACAGACAGACCAAGAGCCATATAAAATAAGCAAATACACCTAAATCTCTTTTTGAAACACAAGAGAAAACACAGAAGCAAGAGAACTGCTTTCTGAACATTCATTAATTAGTCAACTCCAACAAGCCAGAGTGAGCTGGGAACTGGGGCAATGACAACAGCATTTATGTCGCAGTTTACACCAAGAAGGTGAACTCTGCCTTAAAAAATTCATGAGGTATGACCACCATCTGCTTTGACATCTGTCCCCACTGCCCATGTCCTCAAGTCACAAAGCTACAACTTTCACAAAACCAAAACAGAGAAGGCCTTTTGCTGGGTGAAAATCAATTTCTCAGTAAGAAGAACAGGTGGTTCAGTGGTTCAGCAACCTTGACAGTCACTCGGCGTCTGAGCCACCTTTGTTACATATTAACAGCATGATGTGTGCCAACATCCTTAACAATCACTGCACTGTTTACAAAGCACCTTCATGAACTGTTGGTGGAGCTGGTTGGTGTTTGATGAACAAATCTCTTTAGCATCTGAAGGCCATGTTTCAGGCCTTTCAGCCTCTCCTGCTCCAGCAAACATCAGGATGATTTTCTGGTGAGTGTTGGGCATCACAACGTCTAAGTCTCCTCTCACAGGAGAACCCAAGAACCATTTCAGAGGTTAGCTACACACTCCTGTCATCCAACCACTCTGCATTTACATTTAACCTACCTTTGGCTCCAGCTGTAGATAACACCACCCCATCCATTCGTTGATTTTATAACACTTCCTGAACACATGTCTCACTGCGCAGTGCAAGATATTTTGCTGGTCACAAAGAATGAGGGACAGCCCTTCCTTTGCAGTGTACCAAGATCAACATACAGGTGACTAGCAGGCAAGGCATGGCACACTGAGTACAAGACAGATGGAAAAGTGGTATCAAGATTTATCACAGTCAGAGATCACATCGGGTTCGGGGGACTGGACAAGGCTAGATGGCTGTGATGATATGTGCCCTGGTCCCTGAAGAATGGGGGAGACTGCAGCGCCCAGAGCAGGGGAGGGGGCATGCCAAGAAAGGGGACAGTGTGAGCAAAGGTATGAGAAGAGTGAGGCCCGCTCCAGAGGCAGGACGCAGCCCAGAGTGGGCAGGAGCGTATAGACAAGGGAGCCATAGTACACACCGCCTCACTTCCTCACTCACTCACTCCAGAAGCAGGGAGGGGCTCTGACAGGGAATGGTGGTTCCCCTCTGAGATGTCAGGAGGATGACCTACATGAAGGCACCCTGGGCAGTGGGCATGGAGAGGAGAGCTGAAAGGGACACTGGCACAGGACTTGAAAGGATAGCTTAGGTGCATTGGATGGGGAGAGGCACCACCCTGCTGAGGTCGTTCATGATTCTGGGTGATCAGGGAATCGATGGGGCACTTGGGAGGCAGAGCCAGTGTGGCGAAGAGTGGAGCTTTATAACAAGGTTCTTCTGAGATGTCCACAACTAAGCCCCTTTAATGGGATCCCACATGTCAAGCTGAGAGAGAAATAGGGATGAGGGTAAGGTCGGGTGGAATCATGTTCATGGGGATTCTCACCCTGCAATCGAACCTCAGAATCCCTACCTCACAAACAACTCTGGGAGGATCAAACTTCCAAAGTTCAAAGGGGCGCAACCTAAGAGTCAAACATGGCGAATTCAGTGACCCAGTTGGCCCACACCTTGGGAGTTTGTCACTCATGGCTTGGCTTGTGGTGATCCTTCTCCCTTTACCATAGTTTTCTTTTACTGAAGACATCGGAAAACTTACTCAGGTTTAGTTACTTGGCCATGAGTCCAGCCAGAGACAACAGGCTGATAACAACCTGAAATGGAGTAGTCGTGAACCTATCACTATTTTCACCTTAATTTTTCTCTTCCATTCTTCTTCTCCCCATGCCTGCTACTAACACATTAATACACTGCAAGTTTTAACTTTGTCAGGCTCCCCAGTCCCTCCGCCAACAACTTTCCCGAGCGACTCCAACCGCGAGATTAAGGCACCCAGTCATGCACTGAGACATGGTGTGATTCAATGTTGCGCTCTCCAGAGTATTTCTTGTCCTATGTGCTCTTGCCAGAAAAAGGCCAGGACAACTTCTGCCATCTCATGTTCCTGTCAATCTTTAGGGTGAGAAGAGTACTTTTTCTTACTGACAAGCCAAATTTTGCAAAGTCACTGCTTAAGTGTCACAACCGGTCAAAGAATAAAACAAGGGGACCCCAAGAACCATAAAAGGGGCAATTATATCAGGTAAGATCCAAATGAAAGCAAACCTGGAATTTTTCCTCCCCAAAGAGGAAGCTTTCGCTCAAGAAAGGGTGGCTATCAAAGGGAAAGATCTGTTATAAGTGAGATAAAATACATGGAACAGAAGACCCTGGCACTAGCAGAGCACGTTGAAAATGTTCATTCACTCCCGTGAAGGCCTGTTCATTTCACAATTCACCAGGGCTCAGAAAATTTCCATGAAAGACTCACAGATCAAGCATTTCAACACGTGCCATGGCCTCTGCCATTTGACTTTTTAAAATGTCACTCCATGATTAGTAACAGTTTTAAATGTTTCCTGTCCCCAAAGTCTGCCCCTTCCCATACTGCTCCTACACTCTCACCAAGATGTAGGAACTATCCTAACCACACCCCAGAGATGTTTCTGTGGCCTTCTAACCAGAAAACACCATCAGGACAACAGTGAAGAAATGACTTTCAAGGTGAGCCACTATGATGATCTCAGATTTAAATATATATATTTGAAGTGTCACTTAAAAGAGGAAATAAAAAGGAAGTGAGAAAAATCAGAAAGAGTTTTAGAAGGAAATTTAGAATACAAACAGAATTTTGATCAGAGGAAAATGAACACTTCATGAAACTGAGAAGCTCGTAAGGACAAATCTTTGTCATATTTTAGGTGTTAAAATTCTCTTCCAGTCTATTTCTACCAGCCACTTGTGATATATCTGTTTTAGTTCCATGTTGCCATGTGCCATGACTCAAAACACCCTTTCAATCATGCGAAGTCCTGGCATTTACCAAGCCCCCACCTGTTATGGACATTTCAAGCCTCTGATAGATGCTTGAGAGCTAAACATTCCATGAACCTGGCCTATAATTTAGACAGCTGATTAATATATATAACAGGAAAGAACAGCAAATCAAATAAGCTTCCATCTCCTTACTCTTAACTCTGCTACCTGGGACCAGAGGTATGATCATAATACCTTATGAGCCCTGCTTCAGGGTGTGATATCTTCGCTAGTAACATACAACCTGTCTTCAGGCATCAAAGGACTGGAATAACTGCATCCCTTCATTATGCATCGGTGCTTTCAACTCCCAAATGGGGAAGCCCCACAATTCAGGATTGAAGTTGCAAACACGAGTGGTTCTCTGGAGTTAGTCATGGTGCCCAGAAGTGAGTGTGAGAGCACAGGGGCAGGACAGGCTTCCAGCCATGATCTGAGCATCACTCAGGAAGTTTAGAGTTTGTTAGGCAATAGGGCCTGAGAAGGAGTCCACAGCCAAAGTGGCAGAAGCCACCACAGGTCACACACTCGGGAAGCCTCCATCACGTTTACCTCAAACCCCAAACCTTGTTAGTTTTCCAGTGGTATGTTAATCAAAGAGAACAAGCATATGAATACAGACTGAATGTAAACAAGACCAGGCTGTCAGAGGCAGGAAAACCCAAACGAATGGTGATGGCGATCACTGTACTCAATGGGACTCAGATGAAATGGTTCAGACCGCACCATAACTATTTTGGAAGGTTTCCACAAAAGAAAATCAAGTCTTAATTTTATATGAGATTGTTTGAGCAAATAACATTGTTCTAAGACAAATAACATAGAATTTGCCCTGAGTTTAATATGGGGTTATGTTTTTTAAAGTTTCAAAGGAATACAGTATAGTAGCTAAGAGCATGGGCTGTGGAGCCAGAATGTCTAGAATTGACTCTTGCCTCCTCCACTTAGTGGTTGTGTCCGAGCACGTATTAGTTAACTTCTCTGTGAGTCTGCTCATTTTTAAAATGGGGATAACAAGAGTACCTAACCTTAACAGGGCTGTCATGAAAAATGAAACAGTAAATACTGGCAACATTTAGAACAGTGGTTAGGACACAGCAAGTACAACCTATTTTTATTTATTCAATTTCACTCTAAAAATACGGATGTTCCAAGAAGCAGATTCCTGCAAAAGAGGAATGTATCTTCAATTCACAGGGGATATGTGGAAAAAAAGATAAGAGCTCAGGATCTTGGCCAAGAGCCCAGCTGCAAGGATTTTGGGCCCGAGAATGACTGAGGCCACCAAGAGCAATTCTGAAAATCCTAGGAATTCAGAGGAATCAGTCTCTGGCAGCAGGACTGTCCAGGGGGAGAACTGTCCCTCCCATATTTTCAAGGAGGTTTACAGATGACAGAGCCCTATGGAGATTGAAACTCTGCTCTTTCAATCCTCTAGTGAAAAGACAGGACCCGCTAGATCTAGGTCCCCTGCTCAGTCTTGGGCTGGGGAAGGATCTTCCCCATGTCCCTCCTACATGTAAGGGCCTAGTGAGCCCAGTGGATGATCAGACCTTCCTACATGATCAAAAAGTCCTTGCTTTGATGAAGTGAATTAATGAGATATGCCCCCTGTGGCTCACACCTCTATCTTCAGTTTGCTTATGAAGATGAACAAGAAGAGGCTGCCTGTACTCCAGGAACCACAGCTTAGTCTTGGATCATGTGAGTTCATTCAGAATGAATGCCAAGGACACGCATCTTAAGACGTGGTCTTCTTAAGCCACTTACAAGATGAGGTAAGGCTGCTTGTGGGGAGACTTCGCTTGAGTGAGCACACTCAGGCCAAAGGTCTCAGAAGTGGCAGAGCTGAGACTGTGCACTGTCTAACCCATCCCTGAGCCAGGATAGACTGTGGTCACCCTGCTGTGCCCAACCCAAGATGAGCTCAAGTGTAAGCACCTGGAGTGGGGAAGACTGACAGGAGACTGTTCTCTGACCAATCCATGGAGTGGCTGATGCTGCGATGGCAATGGCCCAGCACCTATGAACACTTGGTGACTAGGGGAAGAGAGGTCACACTGTCAGGTCCACCAATCTCACCCCAGAGCCCCAAAGCTAAGCTCCTCCTATTAGAAAGGGCTCCTCAAACCCTGTGGCTCAACATGACCCAGAGAACCCAAGAAGTGGTGGCTCAGTGGCTCACTGGGGAGGCAGGCTAGGGGCAGGGGTTGCTCTGAGGCAAGCTGTGAGGAGAGGAAGGGCAGAGTTCTCCAAAGATTCTGAGGCTTCTTTGAAACCTCCCATCACTTTCTCTCTTAGCGGCAGGGAGTGGGGAATGCCTGTAGCCACCATTTCTCAATCCCATATAACTGAAAATCCTTTAGTAATTTTGCTTAAAAGTCTATCAACCAGGACTTCATCGGGGTTAACAATGTTCCACTAGAAAACAGAAAGATCACTGGTGGGTATTAGTGAAAGTAGCTAAGGATATGAAGTTTTTCAGTGTTATCAGCAATGCTGCATAAAATATTTTATAACAGAAAGATTTCTTTGGTGGAAACTTAAAAGTTTCTTGTTTTATATTTTCACAGTGACTCAAAGTTTCCACGTTTATGACTTCACCAAGTTGTTTTTTATTTTATTTACTAAGATACTATTTATGCAGCATAAAATTAATCATTTTAAAAGTGTACACTTCAGTGGGTTTTAGTATACTCATAAAGTGGTACAACCATTACCCTTATCTAATTCCAGAACATTTTTATCACCCCCTATTCCCTCTCTTCCCAGCCCCTGGCAACCACTAATCTACTTTCTGTTTCTGGGGATTTGGCTATTTGGATATTTTCATATAAATGGAATCATACGATGTGTGACCAAAAATTTTGTGGCTGCTTTCTTCACTTAGCATGTTTTCAAGGCTCATGCGTGTTGTAGATGTGTAAGTACTTCATTCCTTTTTATCGCTGAATAATACCCCATTGTCTGGATATCCTACAGCCTGTTTATTCATTCTTTCACCAGTTGATGGACATGAACTGCTTCTATTTTTTAGCTATTATGAATAATGCTGCTGTGAACACTGTTTTTGCATGTGGATTTATTTTCCTTTTTAATACATATTGAGACAAAAAGGTAGAAGAGAATATATAGTGAAAATTCTTTTTCCCTGCCTGTTCAAGACACCTATTCCCCTTTCTCCATCAGGAACCAATGAACGATACTGGTGTCTTATGTTTCCTGAGATACCGGGCATATGAAACATAGACAGCCATGCACATTTTTTCTTTTTAAAAAACATAACAATGATACACTACACATACTCTTCTACACCTTACCTTTCCTATTCAATATATCTTAGAGTTTTCATATTAGTGCTTAAAGAGCCTCGACTGTTGTAACATGTATATGGTATTCAACCGTGAAGATGGACCACAATTATAGTTCGTTACAGATAGATATATGTTATTTCAAGTCTATTATTACAAACACTGATGTAAGAGATATGCAAAGTTTAAAATGATGGGATGAATCAACTAAAAAAGTTGGTGAGTTTGATCAGACTGCCTTTCTCTAATACCAAGGGTCAACTTGCACTAAAAGAAGCAGCGTTGTGATTTATTTACAAGGAAAGAGACAGAAAGGAAAAGGCTGAAGAGATCTCAAGTGGATCAGGCAGCACCCACCAAAGCTTACTGAAATGGCAGATTATTTTTGTTCAGGCAAAGAAGATGCCACTTGGAAATCCCATGCCAACTACGTTAAGGTTACCCTCAGCTAATAAAGCCACCCAGACAGGAAGTGGCTTTTGATTCCAAGTTGAGTGCTCTTTGCACCAAACCACGATGCTTGGCCAGTGAGTTACAAGACAATAAACTGAGTCAAACACTTATCCTGACAACATACACATGTGCTCATTGCGGTGCAGTGTCGCACTGTGAGACACCGGTGACAACCGAGATGTGATCCCTCAAGATTGAGGCGGCGCTTTAGTGTTCATCAACTCTTTAGGCAGAAAAGGTATAAAGTATATATGGTATTTGCCTTTCACAGGTTCACGTTCTCTTCTTTATCTACTGAACAAAACAAAAGGTGGCTTCTCAGCTGGGGAGAAGCTGGACTGGAGCCAGCTGAGCTGGGCACAGGGCCTCTAGGCCAGCGGACGGGCACAGGAGCCCGTGCTCAGCACTGAGCCAGAGCCGGTGCGGCTGAGTCACGGCTGACCTTCACCTTGCCCGCCCAGAGGGCAACACCACACACCTTCCTTATGGAAACCTGTCAGGGATTTTCCAGTTCTGCATCAGAGCTTTAAATGGACCCTGTGAGTGTCCCTTCTGTAAAGCAGAAGAGCGACTTGATGTCTATCATCTCAAAAGTCAGTCTTTTCTGAAATGGGCACTTGCTTTTCTAAGTTCACATAACTAACAGAAGCCAGGTGATTCGTGCTCTGTCACTGACTTACCAACTTAAGATTGTTCCTGTTTCTTCGACAAACAAGAAAAAGAAATATCACTCCCACTCCCACTCCAATCTCACAGTGAACATTTACAAAATTAATTCCTTGGGTTTCAGGAAAAGGGGGTTAATGCTTATAAATTAGCATAATACATGCAACTAGTTAAAATGTACATCTAGTTAAAATGTGCAACTATTTAAAACATAGTTTTAAGTTAAAACGTACATCTACCAGTGATTTTTGTTAGATGTTAAAACAGGGATCCTCAGTCACGGTGTTGTGGCAGGTCAGTGAGGAGGGCCAGGAGTATACTAAAAATCACAAAAACAAACTAATTTAATTCTCTTCAAGCTATCTACTCATTTAAGATCATAAATAAATGCTAAAATATGCTATATAAATGACTACACTGGACAAGGGAGTGTACAGAGAAGAGATGAATTCAGGAACTGTGAAAAAGGACGTTTAATTTTGAAAGTTTTTAGCATGTGCAAAATCAATTACAAGTTATGTTTGTCAAAATAAATGAAGACAACATTATAAAAATTAAATTCGTTTTAAGCTTACATTTAATGCACAGAACAGTGAATATTTGGTTGGCTTCATTGTTTTGTAACTCAACGAATGAGCAATAGACATGGAATCAAAAACCCCATTTATCTGATCACAAGCCAATTTAGTTTTTCTTCCTCATCAATAAAATGGGAACATGAACCTTCCCTGCCTTCCCTACAGGACTGTTTTAGGAACCAAATTAAATCCTGTGTGTCCAAGTACTATATGAACTGAAAAGTAGTATAAAAAAATCTGTAAAAGAAAAATATATATAAAAATCAGGCTTTGGACCTAAGTAGATAGTGTCTTTTTTCAAGTGGATTTCATTTTTCACATGACTTACAAAAATTTCATAGTAAACACACACACACATTTATACACCACTAAAATCTAGTAGCAGAACACTGCAAAAGGACTGGCAAGGATTCTCCTTCTCTCATGTTAGCCCAACACTTCCAAGGATACAGAATTTAGAAAATAGGCATATGGGTATTCTAGTTTTCCTTAGGGTCTAATTATTTAATCCTCTTGCTATATAGTTAATATTTGATTCTTTGTAAAGGCACAAGTAGCAGGAAACAAATATATAATAAGCAAGTTCCACATAATCTTGGTTCTTTGCTTTGATCTAAAAATCAAAAGCATACTCCTCTGCCTATTTGTAGAGGGTAATTTTAAGTTGCTTTAAGTAACTGACATGGTTTATCCTTCATTCTTTACAAAGAGAACAACATGGAAAGCTCTCCACTTTTTCTCCAATTTTTTCCTCCAGAAAAAATTAAGCCAAGGTTGGTCAGAAGACTTTTTTTCCCAGAAAAATTAAATAAAACAAGGAGCACTTTTTATTCGTTGTCAGAGGGCTGGAGATTTAGTAACCACTTGAAGAAGTGAGTTAATCCCTTTGTAACACAGCCAAAACAGGGTTTATTTTCCTACTGTTATGATGGTAACTTAGAACACACAGGACAACAATATCAAATATCAATTCCCTCCAGAGTTGTAACTTTCTAAATGTAGTAATTAGTTATTTGTCAAGATTATCATTCAACATATGAATAATTCCTACAGAGTAATTGTGCCTTGATGCCACTTTCTATATCAAGTCCTCAAATGCTATCAAATATAAACCAGGTACTGTTTTCATGAAAGGAGAGTACAGGTGTTACAGATGGATAAACTGAGATGTTAGAAAGATTAACTGTCTTGCCTTAAGAGAGGGGAGCAAGGGCAAACTAAGAATAGAAGCTCATACTGTCACCTGTCCCCATAAATCTAGAAGCTTTCCACCTTCCTGCTAGGTACACAGTCTAATCAATTTCTATGTGGTTTGAACATCTGTTTTGCAGTCAGGAAATGAAGTTTCTAAACTGTTTTGTGGACATGTCATTTACTCCAGGGTGGCTCTGTACATATGAATGACAGAATATAAAGTATTCATATACAAAACAACAGTTTTCAAACAAAATTAAATCAGATTAACAGTAATCATTCAAAAACTTGAATTATAACAGAAACTAGATACAGTTTTAAACCTGTCTACTACACCATATACAGTAAATCCGTTTTATTATCAGAGCTTATGAAAGTCTTAGATCAAAGAGCAAGTAAGTAGTAGAGGAATCAAAACCTTTGCAACCTAATAAGTCTCTTCCAAGACCAAAGGGCATTATCCTTTCACGGTGCTAAGGGCTTCTAATAGGTTTTAAAGAAGTAGTGTGTCTGTCTCAGGGCATTGCTTAAATTTTTACAACTCCCTATAGGTAATTTTTAAAATCCATGTTCTTTTGACACATTTAAGATATATCTAACCACCCAGTTCTTCACCCACATCCCCAATCCTAACTTTTTATTCTTAAACATTAAATTTTTCTTGGAAGTTTCACAGCTTGGAAGCATCGAAGAGATCTGCTTCTACCCAGGCAACAGCAGCTGGAACTGAAGTGGAAACTGCAGGATTAGCCCTGATAGGGAGGGGGCCCAACTCCTTGGAAATACTTTTAAGGGCTCTTCAGTCAGCTAACTCAGGACTGCAAGGGAAGGCTTCCAGAAGGAAATATACCCAGCCAACCCTGGGGTCAAGGGAGAGTGTTTGGATGGGATTCTGGGGATTGAGAATAAAAAGAACAACAATGCAGCTTTGCAAGGACAGAGGGCGTGCTTTCCACATCAAGGGGGCAAAAGCCACACTGAAAACCTCTCATCTCCATCCCAGTCTCAGTGTTCCCAATTGTAACAAGATTATTTTTTAATAATTTGCACTTAACACCTTGACACCAGGGTTTGGGACAGGATCTAGCAGAGCAAATTTAGTCCTTAGTTAATTGTTTCCCTGTTTTCCAAATGCAACAGATTTTGTTGGATTGATCAACACTGATGTATTTTTTAAAACACTTTAAAAGATGATATCCTGCCTCTCTGTAAGAACTGGAAGTTATTTGGCTCTTGTCTCAACGATGAAAACAAAATTTACAAGCATACACCCCCCGCTTTCTATCAGGGGTCAGCAATGTCTGAGTCACAAAAAAGTCCAGATTTAAAAATAAGCCAGTATTCTTTTCCAACTCCATGTCGGAATTCCAGAAAATGTGCGACTTTTAAAACAAGGCTCCTATTTTTTTTGCCCAGTAAAAGTGGGGCATCTATTTGACATCTTCTTTCACGGGACTCTATGCCACTTTAGGCATATTTGTATATTGTTCGAAAAGCCAGACTCAAAGTATGTAAAATACATGAACTTACTTGACTGGTGAAATCTACCACATATTCTTGGAAATGCATCCCGAAGTCATTTGGATTGGTAGATACAGACAGAGGGATGACTAGACATGTCATCAGACAAGTAGAGTAAAATGCTAACGGCACACTCCAGAGGCTGGGGATACAGGTGTTCTTCACACCATCATTGCAACTTGGAAATCTTCATAATAAAATGTTAGCAGAACATAAAAATAGATAAGCAAACACTTAAAAAAAACCCAACTTCAGTGATAAACAAGGCAGGTACTGGCTTAGACTACCTACAGGCAGAGAATGTGGTCCAACCCAGAACGAAAGGACCAGAGTACGGTGTCCTCCAAGCAAAAGAAAGAAGCCAGAGCCATTGTAAGGCTTTTTGAGCATCATCAAAGAAGCCCTGAAAATCTCCTAACGAACTGTACTATTGCACCCACACATTTTCAAACTTGTGCTGAGCACTTTGAGCTATGGGCCAAGAGAGAGACCTTTCGAAAGGTTCCCTAATCCATTCACACGGCCCCATCCGAGGGATGACACTGGAACCCGCCTCCAGCCTCTTGACTACCTCTCCCCTTTTATGGTGGTTTCAAGTTGAAAGCAGTACTCATCTGTTTCCAGATTCCTAAAGGTACTAGAAAAAAAAATCTAAATATAACAGATGGATAAGTGCTCACAGTAACTGGAAACCAAAATGTAACTTCAGCTTTTGCAGGCCGATACCCTAACACATGGCTTTAGTGTAATGGTCTCACTGAAGACCTTTTGTCTTTATTCCCACAACAGAAATATTATCCTGACTTTGATGGATGACAGATAAGTGTTATTCAAAATTTTATTTTAAGCTGACATTAATAACCTTTACTTATTTTAAAGTCATTCAGTAAGTGTTCTCATGTATGTCAAAATTTACTATGAAACACAGTTGAGGGTGTCTGTTGCTTTTTTATTGTCTTTAAAATAGTTCGATGCACTTTAAAAAATCTAATTCAAATGTTGGTGAATCCTCTGAAACATCTCTATGAGTTATAGGGTTCCATGGAATATATGTGAAAACCAATAGGTTAGAAGGACCCTCTATTTGTAGCTAGTGTTTATAAAATCTACCATCCTTAGGTAATATAAACAGCCACGGAACCCTCTCAAGATTTTATATAATGCTATCATGCTGGTAACTTCCTGTTTCGGAATCCCTTTCCTCATCACTTACAGTATTTAACTCAAACCTCCTGCCCCACTATCCTCAACACCAATTCTCCAGTTTTACACTTATAAACAAGACCCTCAATTCTTATTTCCTATACGGGCCTTACAAGTTTCAACACTACAAATAATGTGACCGTGTAATGTGGGAGATAAAGGGCAGCGATATGAAGTGCTTTTCACTTGCTGGTAGTTAAAAATAAACAAAAAGTCCCCCGAGTCTGAAAATGGAGCTTATTTCACATTCAACTTACATCTTTTCCTAGCCACCACCAAAGTAAGTGTCAGAATCTTAGCAAATCCGATAGCAGGTCTAAGAATTTCAAAATTGCAACCACATAATGATATGCATGCTGCAGTGTTCCAGAGTGAAGTATATTATATATGGACACCTGCAGGTTGCTCTGAGTGAGCATCTGAACCTACTTTAGTGAATAAACACACTTATGGATTATGAATCCTCTAGCCACGTACACTGGTACTACGTACACAAACTCCTCACCAGAATCCACAGAAAAACTCCACTGGTTGTGGGAAAGAAACACTTGGAATATCTTAGGGAAATTATTAATTCGTACCCCTGAATCAGGTATGGGCTTCCCAGGTGGTGCTAGTGGTAAAGAATCCGCCTGCCAGTGCAGGAGCCATAAGAGACGCAGGTTCGATGCCTGAGTTGGGAAGATCCCCTAGAGGAGGAAATGGCAACCCACTCCAGTATTCCTGCCTAAAGAATCCCATGGACAGAGAAGCCTGGCGGGCTACAGTCCACAGGGTCGCAAAGAGTTGGACACGACTGAAGCGACTTAGCAGGCATGCAGAGGCAGGTATAAAAACGGTCATAACACATACATATCACATGGCTTAAGAGGTTTCCATAGTCTTGGAAAGACCACAAATTCTCACCAAACTACCTAAGGACCACTGCTTTCCTACTTAGGTGAAGAACTGGTACAGAAACTAAATGTTCACCCATCAGATGGAGATCCTTCAGTGAGACATGCTATACAAAGAAGGAATTATCTGGCTGATAGGACAGCAGAATGAGGCTACCATTCTAAACACAATTTAATATACTTCATCCTTTTTAAATTTAAATTGATTTCATCCTTAGACCCATTAAAACAAAAGTAAAACATTAAGAATTAAAGACACAAGGAAATAAGCACAGTTCTCCACAGTAGGCTTTCAACACACAAGGATGATATGATGATCATGATGTTGATGTGGACAGTGATGAGGATAAAAGTGCTTGCTATTCTTCCACAAGCACTGTTAACAGCTTTGGGCTTTGACATTTTAACTTCTGTAAAAGCTTTGACCTCAGCTATGCTAATTGTACTGACCATAATAAAATGTATATGACTATGACCTTAATGTCATAAATTTTCTAAGTTCACGGTTGTAAGACACTTGAGCAAGGTTTCAACCCCAGAACTTAAATGAGTTTCCAACATTCGTCTCACAAGTATGGATTTCTTTCACCAGTTAGCATCTGTTGTTGGCTTCTCAAGTCTCTGTACTATTAATAGAAGAGTTGATGATGGAGAAAACCTTAAAACAACATCCATATCCACTGAGTTTTATGATGTTAAAAAATTGTAATAAAAACATTAAGTATTCACGAGTTCCTATCAGACTTGAACTGAACTTGATGACAGACTTTAACACTAATATTTTATTGAGGAATAAAGATGTAAGGGCACTTAAGTCGCTTCTCTTGTCTGTCTTTGTACAGTCCTCATGAATCATTTACTAATTCCTTTGCTTGGTTTTAAAGAAAATTAACATGTGTGAGTTTGTTCCTAGAGAAGATGAAAGGACTTGCAAATAGACAAATTATCCATGAGTAAACTAACACACTATACACCAGCATTAAATATGGCACTGACTTGATTTGTGATATATTAAATTTCCTAAAACTGAAGTATCTTGTAAGTCTCAAAGTATCATATGGAAGAGGATAAAAAGTTTTACAAAATGATTTGAACTAACTTCAAGATGGTTTGACTCAACCTACCTTAACTACTCAGAGATCCATGTTTTCATTTACATCATTTGGGTATGTACAGAGCACTAGATTTGAATTCCAATGTCCAAACCTGACTTCTTCTGTGGGAATCCTAGTCAAACCTAACCTTTATAGTTTAATACATTTGAACTTTGAAATATGGTTTCAACATTTCTATGCATTGAGACTTAGAATGATGTAATAGATAAAGGAGATACTTTTTAAAAAATTTGTAATACCCAATCAATGTCCCAATTGATTTAATATTCTTAGAAAAGAGTCACTTTTAAAAAGTTCTCACTGAAAGTTAATTCACATTAACAATATTTTAATTGAAAAAAAGTATTTCCTGGGGCCAATGGTAATGTTGCACATGTTTATGTATGTATGTGTATGTGCATGTTTATCTAAAAGACTTCACTTTCTCTACAAGTGCCCCATGAACTCTGAACGAAGAGCAGAAAAATCGAAGACTCTGGAGATACCACTTTTCCAGAGTCCAATTCAGACACTTTTCTCTAAGTGAGGCAGTTTCTCTCTTATGGTAAAAATGAATTCTCTCTATATCAGAGGCTGGGAAAGTCAAGAGATGTACAAGAGGTCAAAATTAAGTCCATTAAATCCCAGCCCTGGATTTAGTCACCATGGAGACAGGGGAGATAAATAAACCAGCAACCTTAACAAATGTGCTGCACCTTTGCCAGACATCTCTCTGACTTTACCGTTATTTTTACTTAAGTATCTTTCAGTCCAAACATAACTGACGATGAAGACTACGAAACCAAACAGAACGAGGCCCAAAAGAAATAGGAATGCTCATGCCGGCAAAGGGCAGGCAAAGAGTCAAGAGCAGCCCCCCTCAGCAGTGTGTGCTCTCTGTTCCCCTTGAAAAATGATTGCAACACGAAGCTCCAGAGGCAATGACATATGGGGAAAATATGTGGCCCTACAGCCAGAGGAAACCATGTCAAAAAAGAAAAACAGACATGAAGTAACTGACCTAATTAAAGGAGAAAAGTATACTGAGCAGGGAGACGGGAACACAGCTGGAGGGGAGGGGGCGCCGTGAGAAGCTCAGGACACTGAGGTGGGGTTTTGCTGCTTCTTTGATGGAAACCAGGAGCTGAAACAGGTGCTGCCCTTCATCAAGGCTCCACTGCAATGAACACAGAATCCGGACACGTGAAGGTCTACCCCCAGCCCTGCTGCACGCCAATGAGAAGCTCTGAGACAGACAGCTACACCTTGTCACATGGGACACCAAGATGCCTTGCCAGAGACCACAGGAAGAAAAGGGGGAGGTTGGGGATGGTGGAATGAAGCAAGCAAGAAGGAACTAGACTATCAGAGCTTGGCATTCAGGCCCTGGGCAGGAGTCTTCACTGTGTTTCACAATTATGTACTAAACACCTACTGTGTGATCAAAGGAAACATCACTGCTTGTGATGTGGCGTTGACTTAAGAGGTAAAAGCTGAAGACTCTCAACGTCTAACGTGTACAAACAGGGTAACAACACAAATAAAACCTCAAACAGAGTGCTACTTACATTTGTTCACATGCCTTCTAGTTCTTCTCCGTATGTACATGTCACTTGACAAGGTTATAACCACAGCACATATACCATTTTGCATCCTACTTTTAAAAATCAGGTGGTATTATACAAATTCTTTCATACTGCTTTGCAAGTGTCTAAATTTTGATTTTGAACAGATACATGGAATTCTACTACATAGAAGTATCATAATTATTTATCTAAAACTATTAGTTGAATAAATGAACCATTTCTCTAATGTTGGATGTTTAAATTCTAATTTTTGTCCTTATAAACAACACTGTAATGAATATCCATAACATACAGCTTTTTTCTTTTCTTAGAACAGCTTGTTTCTTAGGACACATTTCCCCCAGATAGGATTACTGGATCAAGGGGTACCAATCTTTGTGACTTTTGCCATATATTGCCAAATAATGTTCCAAAAAAGCTTTTTACCAACTTACAATGTTACCAGCAATGAGTAAGTGTTTACTGCTTCCAAGGTAACTGTATTAGCATCAGGTTTTCTTTTTGTTTTTGTTGACTTAACAGATGAGAAATGTACCTCATTGCTATCTGAATATGCTCATCCGTGATGCTGAACATTTTTCCATGTGTTCATTTACTTTGCGATAGAACGTGAATGTCTTTTACCCATCTCCCTACTGGAGAATTCATTTAGCCAACAGAGATGGAGCCTCTCCGATATGCCAGGCCTTACAATCTCTATGAACTCCATGCACAATACGGAAACCAATTATCCTGTCATATTCACTACAAACATTTCCTGGCCTGTTTTCCTTTTCAATATTTTGCCCCAGCTCTACTGAAGCATAATTACAAAAACTATACATATTTAAGGTATATAACACAATGTGATGGTTTGACATGAATACCCTGTGAAAAGACTATTGCTATCAAGTTAATATAGCCACCACCTCACAGTTACCACTCCATCTCTGTGTGGTGAGAATACTTAAGATCTACTCTGTCAGTCCATTTTTATATATTTGATTCCATTGATCTCTTCCTTTCTGAGATCCTTCAAAATTTTTTTTTGTGGCCATGTGGCACAGTTTGCAGGATCTTAATTCCCCAACCAGGGATTGAACCTGGGGCCACCGCAGTGTAAGCATGGAGTCCCAACCACTGGACCACCAGGGCAGTCCCCAGAGTTTGATCATTGTATAGTTTACAAGGTTATCATATTCCCAGGGATTTGATAATTACACTATTTTCTGTGGTCTTCTTTATAAGTTTCTATAAGAGTCTCATAAATATATCCTTCTGTAATTATAAAATTCAAAGCTTCAATTCCTACTTCATGATTTGTGACCTTTAACATATCTCGCTCTTTCAACAGAAGCACTTAATTTAAGAAAACAAGATATAAAATAAAAGCTGGGGTTTCCTTGTGGTCCAGTGGCTAGGACTTCACCTGCCCAGTGCAGGGGGCCTGGGTTCGATCCCCAGTCACAGAGCGAGATCCACAACTAAAAGTTTACATGCTGAAACAAAGGCATGGTACTGATGCTCCTGCTCTGAATCAGGTCCCATCAGAAGATATCCCTCCTATCAGATGTTTACCCTCAACCCTTTTAAGGTATTCCCTTCAAATGAGCATCACTTAGTATGCACTTGAAAATCCACACACTGCTATTTTGAGAGGAAGGATGGTTCTAACTTTGTAGTCGCAATAGCGTAATAGACCTGGGGTTGAAGAGTCACATGTATGTAAGAGCCAAGCAGGCCTTACAAAAGAGTAAGACATTCAGATAACGGCACCCGACCCTTGTCCTTAGTGTCAAGGAGATAACAGAGTGGTGGACACTGTGGCAAGTTTCAGAGCTCATGTTCTATCTAAAGATACAGCAGCTATTTGGCTCCAGCCTAGCATTGCTCAACAGGAATGCAGGCTCGATGCTGCCAGATCTTCTGATATTTCAAGAGAAGATGAAAATCTGGATTTTTTTAAAAAAAAATGTGAAATCTCTCAATTTCTAAATGATTGGCAATTCACTGAAAATTTTAAAAAACACCTCTGTGTGCCAGATCCAGCCCACCAGCTTGAGACCTTGGCTCTAGACAGAAGATTTCCAAAGTCTTTAAGCCTGTGTGACCCATCTGGGCTGCTTTTCCTGCTTACTACTAGTGCACCAAGAAGAGCGGTCACATGAATATACATGGTACGAATCAAATCACCATGACTACTACTCTTAAAAATTTTGTTTTGTGAATATTAAAAACTGCCAAATTGATAATGAAAGTGACCATATGTCAATGATACAAATATTTCCTAGAAGTGAAATGAATGTTTCCTTAATTGACAATATTATCTCTACTACAAAAACTAATACATAGAATACCCAGCTCAAGTATGCATGAAGAATTATGTTGTATTCAAGTTTTTGTTCCACGTAATTCCATACCTATTGGGCAGCCAAAGGGAACAATTTCAAGTTCTTGAATTATAAAGCTTACCTGTGAAAAATGCTGTGCTAAACATAAAACAGGATACATTATCATTAAAGAAACCCAAAATATATCCTCATGTGGAAATTGCAAAGTCCATTTTCCTTAACTGTCCAATTTTTCCAAATAAACTTTTAAAAACAAGAGTGTGAAATACACAGTTACATTTGTTTTCATTTTGGGGGCATTTGGGTCCCAGACACAGCTGCACATGCTCATATGGAGGTGGCATAATTCACAGGCTCGAGGAGCAAACTGGAGATAGGGACTTTGGTTTGCACCCCTGAACCCATACTGTTCTACTCAATACTGGGCAAATTTATTTTAAAAAGGAAAAGCAAGCTTCCGCTTCCTCATCTGCAGAAGTGAAAATAATCTAGGGATGTCCTACCCCTGAAGACTATTAAACCAAAATGTACCATTCTTTTTGTTTTGCTCACTCTTATATTCCTGACCTAGTCCATAGAAAGGCTGAACGAATGAATAAAAGAAAGGAAAACAGATCACAAGACACCACGGCATCATGACTGTTGAGCTGTTACTTTAAAATCAATGCCATCGATTTCTGTCACAGTGAAGCAAACTTAATGAATTCTATTTCATTAACTCACTTGAGAATCTCACTGCTCTCAAAAACCCAAAGATGTTAAGTTTTAGTCAAAGATGTCATTGGGGGAATTGTTAATATCAGAAAACCACTTCAAATATGCCTTCAAAGGACTTCAACTAAAACGTTCCATTTTAAGAATACAGTCTTGTACACTTAAGTTTCTACTGAAGTTTTCTTACTGACAAAGTTTGTCAAGGCTTCAAACTACAGTGGAATTAGTAAGGGCAAACAATGTATGTGACTGCCCAAGTTTCACCTGGCCAGCATTTCCAACTCAGTTGATGGGAGGATGTTTTTAGCTTTTCTGTGTATGTCCTTAAACAATCTAGTGTTTGTTTCTGTGGAAAGGGCACAGAGCAAAAACCTTGGCTCCTTAAACAGAGCTTTTCAACTGCCCTAGGGCTCCTTGGAGAAGAGTTGCAGCCTCCTACTTGAGCCAAGGCAGTTCTGGTTTGGTGTTCTCTACTGTGGTTAGACCTAAAGCTTTATTTGAGGACAGGCTTTTATCATTTAAAAAAAAAGTTTGAAAACAACCCTTCTGGATAAAGCCTGGGGTTGACAGTAATGCCAGGACTTAAACCTGAAGATGGAAGAGTTGATCATGGCTGGCAGCTGAGAGAAACTGGGAAGGATCTCTAACTACCACTGTAACTGATGAAATTGATCACATTCAGATTAAACATTTCTAAAAAGCTGTCCTACTTGTTCACTCTTTAGGGTTTAATATCTTCAGGGTTTATATTTTCTATCTAGGGTTTAATATATTTGAATATATATATATATATATATATTTAAAAATCTCTGGAAAATTCTGTATCAAGTAGATGTAACAAAGGCTACTGCTGCTGCTAAGTCACTTCAGTCATGTCCGACTCTGTGAGACCCCATAGACGGCAGCCCATCAGGCTCCCCCGTCCCTGGGATTCTCCAGGCAAGAACACTGGAGTGGGTTGCCATTTCCTTCTCCAATGCATGAAAGTGAAAAGTGAAAGTGAAGTTGTTCAGTCGTGTCCGACTCTTAGCAACCCCATGGACCACAGCCTACCAGGCTCCTCTGTCCATGGGATTTTCCAGTCACGAGTACTGGAGTGGGGTGCCATCGCCTTCTCCGAACAAAGGCTACTACCCTAACTGAAATGACAGGCCCTATACTGCATGTGGGACAGAGTGTGGAATGGGGTGGGGTGGATGGGAAGGCAGAAATGTAGCAACCTTTTTGATGGATGTAACTAGAAATCCTGAGTGGTCTGGTGCCAACAAATGTTACTACCGCTCTTTTATTTTATTTTTTTCATTTATTTTTATTAGTTGGAGGCTAATTACTTCACAACATTGCAGTGGGTTTTGTCAGTTCTAATGAGATGGATGAAACTGGAGCCCATTATACAGAGTGAAGTAAGCCAGAAAGATAAAAGAACTACCGCTCTTTTAAACACAAGGAGACTGGGTCCCAGAGAGCAGCAAGACTGCGGCTCCTCACACTGTGCCTAGAGGAACCGTCTTGCAGAGTCCCTTCTTCCAGTTTTTGCAAAGGTGAACATCCCTGATCTCTCAAAAAAGACAGAAAAGTAACCTGGCATCATCACAGAGTCTCCAGAAGCTGCCAAAGCTACTGGGACTAGGAGGACGCAGGATGCCTCTCCAGGGTATGTGAAATGGAAGGACTGGCCTTGCCCGGCTGCTCACACCCATGCAGCTGCGCTCAGAACTTTAGTCCTAATCAGAAGATGATCTGCCAACCCACATTAAGGTGACCCCACGGAAATGCTCCAAATTGGCAGACTGCGAGCAGCTGCCCTACACCTCGGCTCAGCTCACCCCAGGCCTGAAGAGTCCTGACAGCTGACTGGGCGGCCCAGGAGCTGCTCCACGCAGCTTTCCTGTTCCCTACCGTCAACAGGGTGCCAGAGGCAGATCTGTAGCCTCGGGCCGACCTTCTAGCCACTCTGCTGTGCTTGGCACATTCACTTCTCATGCCCCCAAATTAAAAGCAAATGAGATGTTTTCACCCTTGAAAAGGGAATCCCCAGAGACCTCGTATCTAGGGTAAGCAGTGACATTGGTCAGCTCAATTAAAACAAACACGCTTAAAATCTACCACACAGATAAGATCTCTGGACAGTGTTGACCCGAACGCCACACACCAGAAGGTGGAGACTGGTGTAATAATGTGTGGCAGTTGGGAAAACTTACCTCACAGTGGATGTGCGCAGAACGGGATGTATTCAGTGAGGGCGGGACACCGCTAACCACCTCTGATGTGCCTAAGTTAGGAAAAAATGAGAAGCAAGAGGTTAAGTTACCTTTTCAGGAGAAAAGCTAGAAGTTTCTTTAAAAAAAAACAAAAAACAAAAAAAAACAAACCCCTCACGATCCAAAAGTCAACTTCCTTTGAAATGGCTCATGGTAACACCTTCTTCTCTGTATTTACAACTCTTAAAGTTAAGGAAACCTGCCAAGATGTTCTGCATATTTCCCCAAATGTCTGTTTATCATATAACATTCGCACCGGCAATGGATCTGGCCCCCTCATTATCAAGCTGTATTAGCTCAAACACTCAGCATTGTTAGCGGAGTGAGCTCATGGCCTATTTCAGTTTTAAATTAACATTTGGCAATCACCCGGGTAATCAAAACAAATGACTCAGTCATTTAGAATAGATTTATTAGTTGAGTCTCCCCCCGCACCTTTAACATCTCTAGCATATTTTGCCACAGGAGAGCTCAGATCCAGACAGAATGTAGAGCACAAGTCACCAGAGGAATATTTAGAGGTGTTGCCATGGAGATGAGGTGCTTTGTGACCGCTGAAGTTATCTCCAATCAACAACAGGATTAGGCAGCAGGCTGGTGGGCAGGCTCATCCCCGCATGGATGGTTCTGCCTGACTAGGAAACAGGTGTGCCCTGTGCTTTCCCCACTGACACAAAAATGGTACACTCTGACACGCTGCCCTCTCCACACCCTCCAGGCCTCCCCACAGGCAGCGCTGACATCACCACCTTACCCGCCCCCCATTATTCAGAAAGGCCTGGCTGGGGCGAAGGAGAAATGAAGTGTGATCACTGTATCCTCCCCAACATGTGAAATCCTGAAACTCACACCAAAGGCTCTTTTATATCAACTGTGAAATGTACATGAGTGAAAGAATTTGAAGGAAAAGAGAGCTCCCTGAGAGAAGGCCGTTCCCCCTGCTCAACCCAGGCCCACCTGTTCTGTTCACTCCTCCATTCCCACACCTAGAACAGTACCTGGCACACAGGAGGCACTCATGAAGCATCCATTGAATGAAATAAGGCAAACAAAAACCAAGGATTATAACCAGGCTCATAACTCCCCCCCCCTCCACAACCAACCTGTTCCAAGCTGATCATCAAACAAGCAGTGGTTAGAGATTTTCTTTTCAATGTTAATGAATGGGAAAATAAATCCAGTTAGTTCAATAGGCTAAGGGGTTCATCTATTTAGAGACCTTAATGACAACTGTTGAAGACAACTCTTTCAAATTCAGTATGGACAAGTCTGCTGATGATAGGGACAGGGGTCTTGTCTGCCAGATTTAAAGCCCCAGATCTAAAGGCAAATTTGTTAACTTTCAAAAGTGAATGCTTAAACTGACTGACTCCAAAGAAATGCCTTCTAGTCCCCTTCCCACTTACACTTAAGGAGAGACAATATTTTCTTGTTCTAGCATATGAACAAAGTCTCACTGGTTCCATGTTCTACCTCATTTGTCTTACAGGACTTTAAGTTTCTTGGTGACAGGGACAGGAATCCCTGATTTCTTTTCTACCTCCCACGACTTGGCATGGTATGTATATACAGAAGGCTTGGCTCAGCCTCATCTCCCACCACCCGCACCCCAATCATACGGAACTCACTGTTTCTAAAAGGTGCCACGCCCTTTTATGCAGCTGTGGGAAGAATGCAGCATGGCACAGCTGTTCACAGCAAGGGGGCCGGAGTCAGACTGCCTGGGTTCATGTGCTGGCCCCGCCTCATATCAGCTGTGCAACCTCTGGGAACCTCATAATGGTAAGTGACCTCACAGACAGACTGCACGCTGGCAAGATGGCAGGGCATGTAATGCACTTAACCAGGGCCTCCCTCATACAAGGTACTCAGTGAACATCAGATATATCATTATCGTGATGATTACAGCAGGGAGAGAGTGAAATGTTATCAAACTCGGATAATAAATCCATATGCTTCCACTGACAGTTGGCCCCAAGTATACCCCTACTTAGATCCAACCCAACATAAACTTTGAATCTGAATCCATCACAGTCTAGCCTTATGATACTAGTCCATTTTACTCACCTTGTTGGAACTAATTTTTCCTAGAGATAGATTCGATATGTAGTGGGCTCTATTTGAAGGAATCCCATTCTCTAAACAACCAGAATAGCTTCCTCCCTAAGATCCCAACACTGCCAGTACCTTCCCTGCCTTCTCTCTGTCTGCTCCCCACCTCTACAAGCTCAGGCTCTGAGGAGCCTGGTGGGGCCAGGGGAGGCCAGAGAACTTGTTTCTTAGGGCGCGTGGATAGACCAACCACCAAGCTCCAACCGGCTCCCTTGATTTTCCTTGGCAAGCATGTTAGATGTTCCCCTGACCAGGCCCTCCAGGAGCCGTGGGGCTTGCTCTTCCTGAGTGAGCTAGCAGGCACTGAGGAAGGGCCTGCCCTGGGGCCTGCGACTAGAGAGCTTCCAGGATTCTTGAGCGAAATGCCTTCGTAGCTCCCCTTCCCAGTCTCAACCCCTTAAGAGACGACAATAATTTTTCTCTTCTACAGCCCCTCCCTATGATGACGACACACTACGTCTCACCTCGCCTCTCCCGAAGACGATGTTCTTACACGCTCATTGTATCTGTAAGCAGACTCTTCCGTAACGTTCTTCCCACGCCGGGTGACAGGGACAGGAATCCCTGATTTCTTTTCTACCTCCCACGACTTGGCATGGTGTGTATATACAGAAGGCTTGGCTCAGCCTCATCTCCCACCACCCGCACCCCAATCATACGGAACTCACTGTTTCTAAAAGGTGCCACGCCCTTTTATGCAGCTGTGGGAAGAATGCAGCATGGCACAGCTGTTCACAGCAAGGGGGCCGGAGTCAGACTGCCTGGGTTCATGTGCTGGCCCCGCCTCATATCAGCTGTGCAACCTCTGGGAACCTCATAATGGTAAGTGACCTCACAGACAGACTGCACACTGGCAAGATGGCAGGGCATGTAACGCACTTAACCAGGGCCTCCCTCATACAAGGTACTCAGTGAACATCAGATATATCATTATCGTGATGATTACAGCAGGGAGAGAGTG
>NC_057419.1:113426432-113487614 GCF_019320065.1 Cervus canadensis
CTTTGAATCTGAATCCATCACAGTCTAGCCTTATGATACTAGTCCATTTTACTCACCTTGTTGGAACTAATTTTTCCTAGAGATAGATTCGATATGTAGTGGGCTCTATTTGAAGGAATCCCATTCTCTAAACAACCAGAATAGCTTCCTCCCTAAGATCCCAACACTGCCAGTACCTTCCCTGCCTTCTCTCTGTCTGCTCCCCACCTCTACAAGCTCAGGCTCTGAGGAGCCTGGTGGGGCCAGGGGAGGCCAGAGAACTTGTTTTCTAGTAACCACACCAAGTCACCGGCTCTCCTTGAGTCCTTGAGTGTTAATGTTCCCTGACACCCTCCAGAGGGCAGTAGAGAGAAAGGCCCCTGACTGACTCCAAAGAAATGCCTTCTAGTCCCCTTCCCACTTACACTTAAGGAGAGACAATATTTTCTTGTTCTAGCATATGAACAAAGTCTCACTGGTTCCATGTTCTACCTCATTTGTCTTACAGGACTTTAAGTTTCTTGGTGACAGGGACAGGAATCCCTGATTTCTTTTCTACCTCCCACGACTTGGCATGGTGTGTATATACAGAAGGCTTGGCTCAGCCTCATCTCCCACCACCCGCACCCCAATCATACGGAACTCACTGTTTCTAAAAGGTGCCACGCCCTTTTATGCAGCTGTGGGAAGAATGCAGCATGGCACAGCTGTTCACAGCAAGGGGGCCGGAGTCAGACTGCCTGGGTTCATGTGCTGGCCCCGCCTCATATCAGCTGTGCAACCTCTGGGAACCTCATAATGGTAAGTGACCTCACAGACAGACTGCACGCTGGCAAGATGGCAGGGCATGTAATGCACTTAACCAGGGCCTCCCTCATACAAGGTACTCAGTGAACATCAGATATATCATTATCGTGATGATTACAGCAGGGAGAGAGTGAAATGTTATCAAACTCGGATAATAAATCCATATGCTTCCACTGACAGTTGGCCCCAAGTATACCCCTACTTAGATCCAACCCAACATAAACTTTGAATCTGAATCCATCACAGTCTAGCCTTATGATACTAGTCCATTTTACTCACCTTGTTGGAACTAATTTTTCCTAGAGATAGATTCGATATGTAGTGGGCTCTATTTGAAGGAATCCCATTCTCTAAACAACCAGAATAGCTTCCTCCCTAAGATCCCAACACTGCCAGTACCTTCCCTGCCTTCTCTCTGTCTGCTCCCCACCTCTACAAGCTCAGGCTCTGAGGAGCCTGGTGGGGCCAGGGGAGGCCAGAGAACTTGTTTTCTAGTAACCACACCAAGTCACCGGCTCTCCTTGAGTCCTTGAGTGTTAATGTTCCCTGACACCCTCCAGAGGGCAGTAGAGAGAAAGGCCCAAAGGCTGAGCAGACAGAACTCTCCGCACCAGGGTCCAACTTGGTCCCCTGCCAGAGGAGTCTTGGGTTGCAGAGTTCATGGTTTCACCATCAAGAACTACCCCACAAAGAAAGATAAAAACACACAGCAAGATTTTAACAGCATCTGTATCTCCATTTCACTTTATTGTCAGAGCTAGTGCGTCCCACTGAACATTTAGTTGGGGTTGGGGGGATAAAGGCACTCATGGCAATAGTGTTGTGTATACTTCTCAATCTGCAGTTGCAACTGTGGCTCTGACCAGACATAACATAAATTGTGTTGATGATATTACACAAGTCAAAGAGTAAAAACAGGACAGCAGCCAAATATACTGGGTAAAATGTGATGACAGCAAAGTAATCCAAAATAAAACCCAAACACTTTAGGGTCAGTCATGCTTTCAAATAAATCACGTTAATCTTATCCCACCCTGACAGAATTAATAAGTGAAGTTAGACAAACTATTTATGTTATTCCAGAAGCCAGAAGCTACATTCTAGCGACATTCAACATACACAATCATTCTCCTTCAGGTTTAACAAGGGTATTTTGGTCACAGACACTGACGATCCTATCACTATGGACAGCCAAGCCTAAATGATCCCCAAATCACCAATCACCTGAGTGAATTATATGGAAACATAAGATCCAGAAACAGCAGCTGTCTGAACCTAAAGACCAGTTGAATCAGTCAAAATGGATGAGCTCCATAGAATCATTGTCTCCTCTAAATTCTCTGAATGCAATTGTCATGGTAACCATTCCTTAATCATATCCTTCCAAATATTCTCTACCTTAGAAACCAAAGAGCAGTGAACCCCAAATACTTCTTAATTAGGTACGCTTGTGATGGTATCAGGCAGCAGCTTAGGCTTATTTATCCTGCTTTGATTCAAATGCTTACACTGCTATGGTTGTCAAGACATCAGCATATGCACGTCTAAAACACATTTGAAATGTTTCCATTATATGCAATAAGAAATACAAATGAGATGGCCAGTGGCTTCTTTCCTTTAGCAGAAGAACTGATAAAGCGGCTCTTACCCAGTAAAATTACTTATTGGTATAAATAAACAGGATAAAAGATGTCTCATTTTAATAATTTCAACATAATCAAGATCTACAACATCATAATCAAATCTTTACCAACACATTAACTTAATACATAAACAAAAACCAAAAGAATATTATGTTATAGAAATAAAATAAAATCCAATTTTGTGTCCTTAGATTGAGTATAATATACTCTATGTCTGGAAGATTATCTATTCCACACAAGTTTCTACATTTACTTTATATGAGATAATATTCTTCAGATAATTGGAAAGAGAAAGGTTTTATCTTTATTCAACCTGGCAAAAGAGAGATTATATTTTTAAACGATATCTATTAGATGTACTACAAATTTTAAGTTGTGATCCTTCTAGATTCATCCTTATACTTTTATGCACAACTTTTCCAAAGTTAGAGTAGTAAGCCATTTAAAAATATTGCATTGGAATATATGGAACCTTTTTAAATATCGAATTTGCTTGTACTGGTTTCCAACTAGTAATAAAAGGTCTTTCCTTCCAGATACGGCACAACCTGTATACTAATAAAAGGAGGAAAAGTAAGCAGTGTGTCCACCAGGCCCCAAATAAGCACTAAGGAGCTCTTTCGATAGGCCATTTCTGGATGCAAATTTACAGAATTTTTGGTCACAGAGGGTGGATAAGAAATAAAAATATATTCACTCCTTTTTAATTGGCATACTAAAATTTGCAACAAAAGCAAAAATAATCAAGTGGGACTACATAAAATAAAAAAGCGTCTGTGCAGAAAAGAAAATGATCAACAAAGTGAAAAGGCAACCTATGGAATGAGAGAAAAATATTGCAAATCATATATCTGATAAGGAACTAGTATCCAAAATATACAAAGAACTCATACAACTCAATAGCAAAATAAATAATCCAATTAACAAATGGGCAGTGGAAGTGAATAGACATTTTCCCAAAGAACACAAACACATGGCCAACAGGTACACGAAACGATGCTTCAACATCACTAATTTCCCTGGTTCAACATCAGGGAAATGTGAACCAAAACCACAAAATCACCTCACACCCACAGAATGGCTATTATCTAAACACTACAAATAACAAGCGTTGGCAAGGATGTAGAAAAAAAGGAACATGCTTACACTGTTGGCGGGCATGTAAGCTGGTGCAGCCACTACAGAAAACAGTATGGAGGTTCCTCTAAAAATTAAAAATAGAACTACCCTATAATCTAGCAATTCTATTTCTTGGTATTTATCCAAAGAAAAGCCCAAAAAGATCATCTGCATCCCCACTCATTGCAGCATTACTTACAATGGCCAAGATATGGAAACAACCCTCTTACCCATCAATAGATTAATGGATAAAGAAGACGTAGTACATGTATATACAATGGAATGTTATGTTACTTAGACATAAAAAGAAGGAAATCTTGCCACTTGCAACAACATGGATGGACCTCTGGGGCATTATGTAAGTGAAATTAGACAGAAAAAGACAAATATTGTATGATTTCTCATATATACAATCTAAAAAAATTTTTTTTAAAGCTCATATATACAAAGAACAGATTAGTGGCTGCCAGAGGCAGGGGTTGGGGAAATGGGTGAAGGGGGGGTCAAAGGTTAAAAAAACACTATAGGTATTTTCCTCATATGCTTTTACATAACTGCTGGCTAATGAGCTTTTTAAGACTAAAGAAAAGTAGAAAAACAAATAAAACATTAAGAATACTTAGGAATACACAAGTCATCGATAACAGAATAAACTAAAATTATGAGGCATGAGGAACAATGCAAAAAAAACCCATCACCACCAGCGCCACCAAAAAAGAACAAATGGCAAATCCAGCAAGAAAAATGGAGCACCAAATATTTGCTAAAGTTAAAAGGTAAAACCTTAAGATCCTGTCCTTTGCCCTAATGTTCAATGGTATTTTTGTTTTAAAAATATGAAGATTGAGAGCCGGTCGCAGCACGGGAGCTCCGGGGCCGACCGGCGGGGACTCATAAAAAAAAAAAAAAAATTAAAAAAAATAAAAATATGAAGATTGATGTCCTTTCAATGACTATTACAACAGTTCCCAAATAAAACAAACGATAGAATAAAAATTCACTTAATTGACTGACAGGCTTGAATTAGTCATTGCCAAGTTTACGATGTTCCCACAACTCCAAGCATTCTTTTGTCAAGAGAAACAGGATTCCCCCCTCCCGCCCCGCCATGATGACCATGGGTAGCTTTCTGGGTGACTATGATTTGTGTTTTTCTATAACTCACTGGGGAATACCTACCCAATTAGAACTCCAAAATCAAAGCAATGAGGGACAAAGGATGAGTACAGATGCATAAAACGTGACACTTCTGATAGCTGTCTCTGCAGGGCCCGGGTTATCCCAGGACAAGAGAGAAATTCCTGAGCCAAAGGCTTAGTCCTAACCCTGCCTTCTCCCCACAGAGCCATCACTGAGTCCTAGCCATTTGTCTTACAAAGAGCTCTCACACCTTTTCTTCCTTATAATCACATTTCTACAATGCTAATTTGGTTCATGATTACTTTAGACCTAGACTACTTACTTCACCAGGCTTCCTAATATGGATGCACTCCTGTCTTCATAGAGCTGCTAGAATAACCGTTCAAATGTACCACCTTGAACGGATCACTCCCGTTCCTCCAAACTTTCCTCTCCTTCAATCTAAATGCCAAATTTCTAGCATGAAACTCAAGGCCTCCCAGTCATATTCAAATCTACTTTTCCCCATCCTCCCACACTCAACTTCAGCTTTGGCTGACTCCATGCCTCCGAACTTTGTTACCACTGCAGAGTAAGAGGTGCTTTGATGCATGTCACCTTCCCTAAATCAGTGAGATTCTCAAATTGGCTGCACCTGGGAAGCCAAAGCAACTAGTAACGTCTGAGTGGCCCCCATGGTCCCCCAGATGAATCTAATGTGCAGCCAAGTTTGAGAACAACCGTCCCAGTCTCCTGGGGGAGGGGGTTACTGAAACACAAAGTGTTGAGCTGCATCCCCAGTGCTTCTGATTCAGTGGGTCTGAAATGGGGCCCATGAATCTGCATTTTCAACAAGCTTCCAGGTAATGCTGATGCTGCTGGTCCAAGGACACCACTTTGATAAATACTAGTCTATAGTTATGTGAAAGTGAAGTCGCTTAGTCATGTCCGACTCTTTGCAACCCCATGGAACTGTAGCCTACCGGGCTCCTCCATCCATGGGATTCTCCAGGTAAGAGTACTGGAGTGGGTTGCCATTTCCTTCTCGAGGAGATCTTCCCGAGCCAGGGACTGAACCTGGGTCTCCTGCATTGCAGGCAGATGCTTGACCATCTGAGCCACCAGGGAAGATAGTTGTGTAATCAGTACAATTATATAGTATAAATATATATACCATATACACATAATAGTAACTATCATATGCATATTTCATTTGGCAAAAGAAAAGGTACCATCTCCTGGAATCCTTCTATTACCACCCTGTACTGTTGTTTAACTTTTTAACCCATTTGCTTTTGAACCAATCTATATAGAAAGTCTTAGAGATTATCCAGTCCAATTCCTTTTCTAAACTGAGACCCCGAGAGGGGAAGCACTTTGCCCAAGGGATCAGATGGTTATTGGTAGAACTGGGGCTAGCACTCAACACTCCCGACTCCTTCCTCTTCCCCCTCAGTTCAGTGGTCTTTCCACCACATCCTTAATGTGTCTCTAACAGCTTCTCCAATTAGGATGGATATTCCTTGCTTGAAGAGATCCCTTTTGTTTTTAATATTCTCCACTGCATCTAGCAAAGTGCCTTGCACACAGAATAAACAGTCAATAAACATCTGATGATTTCATTTGAGGAAGTGTTCAGAGTCTTACTCTAGAAGCTGGCTTTTGTACCCTATGAACTGTTTCCTGAAGCGCTGACAACTGGACAGCCCTGCTCCAATCAATTAGCTGCAGCGGAAACCCTTCACATCGGCATGCTCACAGCCAGGGTGTGCGACAGGGACAATAACACACACAGAAAGGAAAATTTCGGCTTCCCAGGTGGTTCAGCAGTAAAGAATCTGCCTGTCAATGCAGAGGAGCCTGGCAGGTTACAGTCCATGGGATAGTAAAGAGTCAGACATGACTAAACAACAACAGCAACAAAAGGAAAATTGTAGGGGTTTTAAAAGAGGAAGGGACAATAAGCTTATGAGGTGACACAGATCAACTTTCAAGTTGTACGTCAGCAACTTTCACAAGTACCCCAAGTTCCATCCGATACATACCAGGCCCGTGCAGCCCTAACAACCTGGCAGTGGGGGAAGTCTAAAGTATACTGCTCTGGGGGCTTGATGGCCTCTGCCAAGAGGCCCCAACTTTTTCTGAACTTTCCCTGCACCTTAACAGAAAAATCCAGGGTAAGCAGGGCAGACCCTGTCACATACCCGCCCTGCCTGCCATCATCACAGCATCTCCACAGGCCTTCCAGCTATTTCCAGCAGCCTGGCTGGGAGGAGCAAGACTGTGCCAGGCCTCTCGACTGACCAAGCCTGTGTACACCTGTGGGCTGAACACAGGATGCATTGGTCAGACCATTACTTTTGCTGCCTCTACAATGGACAGGAACTGCACATACAATCCAGGCAGCTTGCAGAACTTGGTGTCAATCGTGAGAGTGACCACAAGGAATGCAGTGCTTGTGCCACCATTCGGGTCACCACTGGCCCACAGAAACCCGTGACCTTGGCAGCCAAACTGGAATCCCCAGCCTCCATCAAGGATTGTGACTCAATGGAGAGATTCTCCCTGTCCCTTCTTTCCCCTTCTCATTAAAATCTGCTGCTCCCAATAGAGGTAGGACCACACGTACAGTCAACCAGTCAAGCATTGAAATCTAGAAAAAAATATGTGAAAGCTTTCCTAGTAACAGGCATAATAATAAGTATATATAACAGATCCATACATTAAAAAATTCTTCCAATATACAATGAATTTAATACATTAAACAGGTGAACTTGATAACCAACTCCCCCTTCATGAGTAATTTTGCACCTAACCGTATGAAGATTTTGACCCTGGGTCTCATCACAGAGCTGATGGACACATTCCATGAACAATCACATCCCCAAGATATCTGTTCCTTGATTCCTTGAATGACTGCCCTCATTTGTGTTCTAATTCCTAATTCTTTGTCATTTTTTTCTCTTCCAATGACTTTAACACCATCCCAATGTTCGCTTACCTCCCTCAGCCTCAGTGTCCCTCTCAGGCCTGATCCCCACCCACCCATGCCTACATAGAAGGGTCTGTTTATATAGCCAACTCAAGAAAGCAACACATACTTGAAGATGCTCATAATATTCACTCAGTTCCAGTAATACAGAAATCATTTACAATAAGACCTTAAAAGACCTCATCTTTTCACATAGGTTTACTGTCACGTTGGCCAAGCTGAATAACTGCCTGGAGGTTTTGGTGTCAGATTTATGCTACTACAAGCCAAGCAATAACCTTTGGTCCAAAGCAATCAAACTCTGCCCTGGATACTGGCTCCAAGAGTTGGCATGAGCTCACCGACTGTCACTGTCGCTGGTGACACCACAAACGCAAGGGTCAAAAAGGGACTCTTGGAGTTGTAGGGCAGGCAATTTGTCAAGCCTGGGGCTCCACTCCACCACAAAGATGGCATGATGCCTCAGTGACCACAGACAGAGAAAGTTCCAACCCCGTGTTCACACTGACCTGCCCAGGAACTCTTGTACCACCTGACAGAGGTGGGCAACACTGGGCAGCTCTCCCAGGAGGTCACTCTCTCACTACTCAGGGAGCCCATGGGGTAAGTTAAGCACTTTCCACATGGCTCTGTGGTCAAGAATCCGCCTGCAGGAGGCCTGGGTTCAATCCCTGGGTCAGGAAAAATCCCCTGGAGTAGGAAATGGCAACCTACTCCAGTATACTTGCCTGGGAAATCCATGGACAGAGGAGCCTGCTGGGGGTCATAAAGACTCGGACACGACTGAGTGACTGAGCCCAACACAGCATGATTCAACTTACAGCACTCATGAGAAGCACGTTCTCTTATGTTACGCTATATGCTATGCTCAGACTCAGTCATGTCCAACTTTTACGTTACCATACTTAAAAACAAACACTGTGCTTTTATCTACAAGTTAATAATAAAAAGTGCCTGATATAGTCATTATATTTCTGACTCTCAAGTGAAAATAATAGATTTATTAAAGCAACTATATTTTTTGGCAATAATTTTTTAAGTTGATTTACAACGTTGTGCCAATCTCTGCTATACAGCTTAAGTGACAGTGTTATACACCTATATACACTTTAAAAGCAGTTTTAGGGTTACAGAATTGAACAGAAAGTGGTTCCCACATACCTTCATTAAGACCCCTTCCCACTTTCCTCTATTTTTGATACCCTGCATGACTGTAATATATTAGTTGTTGAACCATTATTGATAACTATTAACTAACCTTAATAGTTCATTAGGGTTCACCCTGTGTGTGTTGTGCATTCTATAGATTTTGACTAATGTTGAAGGATTAAAAAAAAAAACAAAAAACAACCCTTTCCAGGAATGCCCTGGCAGTCCCATGGTTTAAACTCCCACACTTTAACTGCCGAGGGCCCAGGTTTGGTCCCGGGACAGGGAACTAAGATCCAACAAGCTGCAAGTCATGCCCAATAAAAACAAAACAAAATCTTTCCAGTACCTTTTGAGGAACAATAAATTTCCTTACCGCAAGAGCATTTTAATTGCTTTAGCTTTGTAAAAGTAAGTTTTGTAAAAACATTGTAATGTACATCATTCATTCCTTTTCAGTGAATCATGGTTTCACCAACTGTCTGTAACAGACCCACATATTCAACTTTATCTGAAAACCAACCCTTCACAACTCTCAAACCACCAGCATGGCCCCAAACTTAAAAGGAGTTTGAATTATTGGACCACAAAACAAAAAGAAAAATAATCTCCAAGATGACATCTGACATGTTGGAATTAGTCTGCTGCTGACTTGGTCTTGAGATGTTTATAAAAACAGCTTTGTCATGAGAAAGCGGAGCAGCGTGAGAGAAGTAGTATCAGGAGACAGACAAGAGGAGGAAGAAGAAAACTGGGAAAGAAAAGCAAAGAAGGGCAGAAACAGTTGAAATCAAGAGCGTCAGATGGAGACTAGATGCAGGACAAAGCAACAGCAATGGAAAGGAAAGCTTGTTAGACACAAATTACGGTGACATGGATTATTTTGAGGGAGTGAGTGAGGAAGGGAGAAACTGCATCTCAATACTGTGTGTATGTGTGTATGTGCTCAGTTGTCCGACTCCTTGCACCCCATGGACTGTAGCCCACCAAGTTCCTCTGTCCATGGGGATTCTCCAGGCAAGAATACTGGAATGGGTTGCCATTTCCTCCTCCAGATCTTTCTGACCCAGAGATCGAACCAGTGTCTCTTATGTCTCCCGCACTGGCAGGCAGTTTCTTTACCACTAGCGCCACCTGGGAAGCCCCTATCTGTACTATAGCCCTTCGACTGTCTAATCATTCGTTCAACTGAATGTATCAATGGGAAAGCAACAGTCAGCATGTGAAAAGCTGGCTTTGCACTAGTGTGTAAAGATGGTATACCTTCCATCCACTTTAAATTCCCCCTGAAACCATTTCAAATCTTTTGGAAGCCTCAGGGGATAGGGTTATTCCTGAATAATGATTGTATAATGAAATACACACTAGCTGGATGTATAGATCTACAGATGTAAAACATTTGTTCTCATTGCTTTCAGTCTTAATCTATGAAAAAGTATGAAGCAAGATTCAAATCACATTATGTGTCCTATCCTTGAGGGATCTGACATGTCACTACCTATTTCAGAACACATACCACTTTTCCATTTTATTAGAATTGTTTCTCTCTTGGTTTCAATCTCCCTTCAATCCAAGTATGTAGTGAGACTATTTAATAAGGAGGCTGTAGTTTACTCACAGACAAAATTCTTAAGTACACATCTTTAAGCAATCAGGAAAAGATTCTAGAAAGTCAAACCTGGAATCTCCCTGTAATATTATTTTATCTCAAATACAGAGAAGAAAACAGCATTTTAGATTTATATCTGGTCTTTGGATCAAGAAAGATCCACAAACTTTTCAAATCTAAGTTTAGAAAGCAGCTTTTACACAAAAGCAGATCAGCAGTGGCCTGGGGACTGGGGCAAGGGAAGAATGTGCTGCAAAAAAAGAAGCGAAAGGAAGCATGGAGGGGGAGTGAGTGCCCCAAATATTCCACATCCCCAGAGTGGCAGTAGCCTCACGGGTGTATACCTCTGCTGCAACCCGTATGCCTTAACTGGATGTAGTTTACTGTACATAAATTACACTCGATAGAGTAGGTATCAGATTATCTTGATAATCATTCCACAATGCATATGTATATCAAACCATCACATTGTACACTTCCTTTTTTCTTTTTTCATATTATTTTAATCATTTTTAAATTGAAGTATAGTTCATTTACAATGTTTTAAAATTTACAATGTTTTCAGGTGTACAGAAAAGTGATTCAGTTATATACATATATCTATTCTTTTTCAGATTCTTTTCCATTAGAGGTTATTACAAGATATGGAATATAGTTCCCTGTTATACAGTAGGTCCTTGTTGTCTACTTTGTATATAGTAGTGTGTACATGTTTATCCTAAACTCCTAATTTATCTATTATAATTTATGACAGATTTATTGTACTTAATTTATTGTACCACACTACACCTGTAAATACATACAATTATGTATGTTATTCTTTAATAAATTGGGGGAAGTTGATATTTAAAAAGTGGCTCCAACAAAGGCCAACTGTTTTATCTGTAGATGCAAGTATAAACTTTTACCTCCGATTAGCTTGGCTGCTTCATTTCTTTTCCTTAGTGTGGTTACATGTGCTTACTACACTGGAAATTTTTGCATCTTGTGGCCCAGAAGGGAAGGGTCCAGAATTTGAAAATCTGAACTGACCCTGGTATTTGGAGATGTAGAATCTTTGACAAGGAACTCAGTGTCTCCTCAGCATCTAGAAACCATCTGACTGACGATATTTTTAAAAAAAACAATGTAAGTATTTGAAGCTATCATTATTTACAGGGTGCTTCTTACAAACTGTTGAAAAACAAAATTTTGTTAATTCAAATGTCTAAATTCACCACTATGGTTTAGTGATATAAAAATTTTTTGGAATTTATGTGTCTGTGTGCCTATATGTACTTTTTAGTCTCGGCAACCTGGGGGGACACCTGTTACTTCAGTTCACCTGGTCACAAGAAGTGCAAATGATTAATTATGTCTATACACAGATGCTGGCAATCAGCTTCCCAAACAAGAATAAAGTCTAATAGTAGACCTGACAGAGATCCACTGAAAAACCAATCCTTAATGTCTTCTTAATAAATCACACATTTTTAATCTGACAGATGCCAAGCAGCCTTATCTGCACTCTAAAACTGAAAGTGAATAACAAAACTTGTTGAGTACAGAAATTAACTTTTGTAACATCCTTATCAATACAACCTTGACAATAAAATCTCTTCATTGCCAGCTATCATGTCTTTAGTACTGAAAAGCATGTTTAGAATTTTGTGAATTTTGCAAATTCTTGTGATTAGAACATCTACTGTGGACTATGTCCTGAACATTTGTAAGAGCCAGAGTTTTCAGGTGGGTAAATAAAACCTACAGAAAGTAGAATGCTGGCAACCACGACTTATTTTGATAGCTCTTTTCTTTTTCTAGGTTTCATTGCACTTACAAAGCCAGTACACATGTATCTTTTATCTGTGTATTTTACACCTAGAGGACTCCCAAAATAAAATGCAAGCAAATCTCCTTGATTTAAATACAGAGGAAAACCCATTTTCAGAAGAGAAATACAGCGTACTGCAGGAAGCTGGGAAGAGCTGGCAGCTCACTGACAATATACATACTCATTAGCAGGCAATAATGAGGAACAGGAGCAAAAACTACTTCAGAACACACCCCTAGGCAAGGGTACAATTTTCTCATTTGTTCACATAGTAAGCCCTTGGCAGGGAGTATCCATAATCATTATTCCACGTAGCTTTAGCATTGGTTGGGCCCCTGGCCACGGAGAAGGGATGATTTTGTGTTAAAGGTTTACATGTGTACGCAGCCTATGTAATCACCGGATGTACTTTGTTGAATTCTCTTCTAGCAGTGACATTTCTGTATCAAGCGACACCGGATCTCACCACACACCTGCTCTGGAGAGCAGCTTCCCTGCCTATCCTAGGCTGAAAAACAGACCTGGTCCATGGTGGGCTAACTGTAATACTGGCAAACGAGGGAAGAGGAAGACACAGCGGCAGAAGAACTTGATGAGGACTCCAAGAGCCTGGAAAAAAGGCAAGTGGGCAGAGTCCATTGGACCCCTCCCCCGCCAAAAAGAAAAAGAAAAGTCACCCTCAGAGTAAAATAGACATTCAGTCAAAGGAGATATGAAGAGAATGACCCACACAGCTACAGAAAGAACAAAGACGGCCAAGAAAGAAAGGGAGGAAAGTTGAAGAATTTATTTTTTTAACGGTGCTAGATTTAAAACAACATTTGCACATGTGGGCGCTTGCACATGTGCATTTGCTGCAACTGAACTTCCTAAGTTTGGAAGCAAATACATCTTTTTTGTTTGTTTGTTTTTTGCAAATACATCTTTAAAATTTTTTCCCCACAATTTAAAGACATCTCATTTTATAAAGGCAAAGGAAACTTATGCAGCAATGGCTCCAATTTGGGCCTTCCAGGCTAGTATATGTAAAGACTCTTATAAAGTTGCTGCTGCATTTCTGTGATTCTGGGCATATTCCATAGGCTGTGGTACTTGTCCTTACCTCCGAGACCAAAAGAAATTAAAGGCTAGCTGCTCAGAAGAGGATTCCCACCACTAATGTTCAATTTCAATAAAGCAAATAACATGATAAACTCCTGCAAACAACTGTTTTGATAATTTTCTGAAATTAGGAAAACCATTGCCTTTTTGGTATCCTTTACTATATAGTTAACATACTTTCACCATAATAACGTATTCTTTTGAGAGACAGGCCAACAGAAAGTTCTGGCTTTGAAGAGTTATTAATTAGGAAATTCAAACTTACCTACATATGGAGGACCTAAAACTTCAAATTGGAACTCTGACATTAACACATCATACAACCTTGGACCATGCGCTTGGCCTCTTTGAGCCTCAGTTTTCTCATCTGTAAAACAAAGGGAGGTGGATCCTGACAGCCCACTAGCTGAAATTCTCCTACTCAAATTGGAGGAGGAGGTATTTTAAGGAGCTTACAGGAGGAGGCCACATGATCCTTCTCTAACTCTTGGATGGCATTCCCATTTCACTCTTCATGACCACAACTTCCATCTAGAGATGCAACAGTAATTCAGATTTTTTTGGTAAAATTTTTAAAAAACCTAAGACTACACTTATAAACTGGAGATTCTGCAATGGACTTGGATCCACCATTAAAAAAAAATCACTGCATCTGGTGCACTGGGGAGACCCAGAGGAATCGGGTGGAGAGGGAGGTGGGAGGGGGGATCAGGATGGGGAATACATGTAAATCCATGGCTGATTCATGTCAATGTATGACAAAAACCACTACAATATTGTAAAGTAATTAGCCTCCAACTAATAAAAATAACTGAAAAAAATAAATTAAAAAATTAAAAAAACCCACTGCATTTAAAAAAGATATTCAAAACACTATCACTAATTTTGGGATGGTGGATTATAACTGATTTTTATTTTCTTTAGGCTTGTCTGTATTTTCTGAATTTCCCCACAATGAAAAAGTGCCGTTCTTATTTTAAAAATAGATTTTCAAAATGATTAATGTGTTCTTGCAAGTTTTACCAGATTTCTCAAGTCCACTCTAAAATCCTGGGGGAGGGAACTTCCTTGTTGGTCCAGTGGTTAAGAATCCACCTTCCAATGCAGGGGTCACGGGTTCGATCCCTGATTGGGGAACTAAGATCCCACACACTATGAGGCAACTAAGCCCATGTGCCACAAACTACAGAGCCCTCTATGGAGCCTGTGTGCTGCAATTAGAAAGAAACCTGTGTTCTGCAAGGAAGATCTCACATGTTGCAACTAAGACCCAACGCAGCCAAAAGTAAATGAGTAAATAAATAAATATTTAAAAAATAAAAACAAAAAAAAATCCTGGGGGAAGGGGTAACAAAATCAGGCAGCATCACAAAACATGTCCACATATAGTGGTTGATTACTCAAGTGGCTGATTGCTATAGTCAGAATCAGGATATTATTACTATAATCAGAATCTATGCCTCACAGTTTTATGTGGAAATCAAAACGTACATTTTATCTAGATAATCTTTCTCTTTTTTTTCCTCCAGCATCCTGGCCTTTGAGAGTCATGGTTAAAATGCCTTTAAAGTAAACGAAATGAAACATGAGGTACTTCTTCTACACCACCCCCCCACACACACACAAAGCTTGCCGGACAAAATATGGTTGCTATCGGGCTGGTTTTTATTTTTCCTCTTTTTATGCTCTAAAACACAACACATCTAAAGTTAAAATAAATATTTAGCTGTCAAAACAAAACACACACCCCCATATGGAAAACACAAGTATGAATTTGATGACGCTTATTGTAAAAACAATGTCCACAGCAAAAACAAATGTTTAAATTGTGTACAAAGACTACAAAACTAAATACTGTCATTGTTAAGTTCTATACAACAGTTCAAAAAAGGCAGAAAGTAAGCCATGGAAAGGATATACATGCAATTAGGTAACTTCTAGTTTCACCATTATAAAAACAGTGTTTAAAAATTTCACAGTAGACAGACTACAAAATCCTCCAAAATGACAACTGCAGTTTCAGTTTGGGTAGAACTCTAGAACAAACCTCCTATTGAACTTCATTCTCCTCAGTTGAAGAAGGTATAGTAGTTCACCTCTCCACTCTCTGCCTGGATGTAATCCATTTCTACAACACATTAACCCTGAAAGGACTTTTTACCTAGGACTACTCACTCACCTCTCTGCAGTAGGCTCCTTCCCTCACCCCCTTCAGCAACCCAAGCTTCAGAGAACGCAGCAAGGGACAATGGCTTAGTTACAGGACTGAAGTTCAAATCCCAACTCTGCCGCTTATTAGTTGTGTACTTAACCAACTTCATCCGATAACCACTTTGCACAGTTGCTGTCAGAATCAAATTACATAATGGGTATAAATTCAATTCACCTTTTCTTTTTTTAAAAATTAAATTATTTGGCTACCTCAGGACTTAGTTGCATCACGCAGGATATTCACTGTGGCATGAGGGCTTAGTTGCCTCATGTGGGATCTTAGTTCCCCAACCAGGGATTGAACCTGCATCCCTTGCACTACACAAGGCAGATTCTCAACCGCTGGACCACCAAGGAAGTCCCTCACATATTTTCTAGAGGTATAGTAGGCCTTCAAGTAATGTCAGTTCTCTCTCTCCCCATACTTCTATATGACCAAATTTAACATTCATAGTTTTAATTACTCTTCAGCAAACTCAATGGTATATAGGACATACAGTAATTTTGATTTTAAGTAAGATTTTGAATGGAGCACACCACAAGGGAGACAGTATGATGTTGTGCTCAAAACCATGAACTTCTGAGGAGTAGTAAGACAATCTTAATTTTGGTGTCTCTGTCTAACCGTGACCAGCTGTGAGACCGAAGGCAAATAACCTCTCTGAGCCTGGTTCTTCATTTAAAAACTGAAGTGACTATACAACATATACAGGGGCCTGGCACAGGGTTAAGTACCATAAATGATAGCTTTTATCAGTCTTAATTATTTGGATTGATGTTCAGGAACTAGTCACTCTTAAGACTAGTAAAGTAAGCTCAGCCAACTCCTTATTCACATCAAGACACTGTTAGTGTTCTCTCCTAAGATTACGTTTTACTGCGTTTCATACAGGAAATTACATCAACCTCAGCACTGTTCACAATTGGGGTCAGGTGATTCTCTGTTGTGGGGGGCTGCCCCGTGCATCATAGAATGTTTAAGCCTCTTGCCTGATCTCTACCCACTAGACATACCCAAAGCTGTGACCACCGAAACTCTTTCCAGACACTGTTCAATGTCCCCTAGGGGGCAAAAGTGCCCCAGTTCAAAATCACTGGTCTAGAACTACCCGCAGATGGGAACTCTCAAAAACTTGGGAGGCAGCCCCGCAGGAGGACAAAAGTTTTACTCACACACTCATTTAGTTTTATCTACTCCTCCATGCTCCATCATTCATTGGTATCCATAATTCAAAGTTGACCATAGAAAAATAAATTTTTTGGCCCAATTTGCTGTCAGAAGCTGCTTTAAGTCACAGGAAAGAATGCTGGCCTGTTTGTGTTTTCACTACTCTGTACGTGCATGCCAAGTCACTTTTGTCATGTCCGACTCTTTTCGACTCTATGGACTGTAGTCCACCAGGCTCCTCTGTCCATGGGATTCTCCAGGCAAGAATACTGGAGTTGACTGCCAGGCCCTCCACCAGGAGATCTTCCCAATCCAGGGATCAAACCCATGACTCTTACGTCTCCTGCCCTAGCAGGCGGGTTCTTTACCACTAGCACCTCCTGGGAAGCCCCACTACTCTATACGGTCATATAAAATGTTGGACTTTAAAAATCAAGACATCTGCTATGTCCTAATTACATAAAAAATTTAAAAGGCCATTAACCTTAAGATGACTTATAAATCATATTACCCAAACTGACAGACTATGTCTTCGTTGGGAAGGTGAAATGGAATTTATGCAGTGACTAAATACCCCAGAAAAAATGGCTTCCCTGTTTGCAGGGCTGTAGCATGTTTACTGTCCAGTCCAAAAGACTCTGGACAACTCTCGATTATTCACAATGACTGCACTGTCTATTTTTCATTTTAATAACTGCACCGGAAAGCAGGAGCCATTTCTTATCCACTGTGCATCTAGCACAGAGTACCTAGCACAGAGCCTCCAACAGAGGCAGTAACTCAGCAAATGTTGGTTGAATAAATAAATGGCCATATAGTCTGCTTAATTAAGTACTCTGTTGACAAAAAAAAAAAAAAAACAAAACCTTTCTTTGCTCTTGTCCAACAGGAGCTGAAAGAAAAGATCTTTTAAGAGAAAATAATTATAGTCTACTCCCTTTTACTCCAAACCCAAACAACTGGAAAGTTCAATTAACCAAAAAAAATTTTGTAGGTAAAAGTTGGGGATAGCAGCCAAATAGATAAGGACTAGAGTTCAAGCAAGCATGAACATTTGTTCAACTCCCACAAGGTCATAAAAGTTGGCACAAGAGGGAAAGAAGGGAAGCCGGAGGTGGGAAGCAGGAAAACAGGGCTGGGTCAGCCTCAGGAGGTTAACGGCCATCCTTCAGTGAACAGCTCTTTTTTTTCTTTAAGGTCAAAACTTTATAGAGGTGAGAGTCAAGGTCTTAAATTAATTTGGAGGCTTGATTTACAAATGGATATAAGCAAAAATTTAAAGAATATTTAGAGAAACTTCCCGGGTTGTCCAGTAGTTAGGAATCCGCCTTGCAATGCAGGAGCCATGGTTAGATCCCTAGTCAGGAAGAACTCAGCCTGAGAGCAGCAACGAAAGATCCTGCATATCACAACTAAGCCAAATAAGTGTAAAAAAATATTTAGAAAGATATCTGACCATATTTTTGTTAATTTTTGAAGTTTACTTTTTTTCTCTCCTTCTCCAGTCCTGCAGGGCAAACACCACATTCTCAAAAAGCTGGATAAAAGACACTTCATTTACTCATTTTGTCTAGAGAAATTCTAGGGCCCACCACCATCACATGCTTCTCTCTGTAAAAAATTTCACCACTCCCAGCATTTTATTTGCATGAGAAAATACCAGATTTAAACTGCACATTTAATGTATTAGTTTTAGATCATTGACCAGTGTATAGAATTGGATATCACATTAACATTAGAAATGGTGCAAACAATAGTGTTCATTTAAATGTACTCTCGTCCATCTTTGAGACCAAAACCTCTATTTCCACTTAAAACATTTCCAGTTTATCATTTCCAGTACACAAATAAATTATCTTGTTTAAGTGGTCCATTAGTTGGACACATTAAGTTAGCTTCAATTTCCTGGTATCATATAAGGGGAATTTTACCAATTTAAATCATATACCAGTTTTTTAAACTTTCACTCAAAAATCTAGACTTGGTTGAAAAAAAATGTTTCCGTTCTCCAAAAATTCAATATGGGAATGGTAGCTCAGAATTTCAAAAACCAGATATAGTTACAGAATCTGTATGGTAGTCTTAAGACTATATACTTATTGGTAGGTGGCTTGCACAAATCATGGTATATCTGACCAGTTTCCTGTTGCATAAAGATTATATTTACTCTTAAAAATGTTAAATAAGCATTTTTAAAGACTAAAGGTAAATACTAGATTGGAACCTTATGTAACCAGAATGGGAAAGCACATATAGCCTCACCACATTAAAGGCCTGAGCCTTTTCAATACGTATTCTTCCTAAACAAATATAAGCATGAGTTTCCAAAAGCAAAGCAACCATCCCAGAAGCCCTTGCTTCCTCAGTGTAAAGAATGGGGAAGATTCTGTTGTGTTCCTGGAGATGAGCTGGGGAGGAAAAGGCTTCGCAAAATTCCAAGGGGCTCATAATTTAAATGTATGCTATCCTGCAAATGTTCACATTTCCAAGGAACAACATAAAATTTACATTAAAACTGTCTTAATCAAGATAACGAAAAAAAAATTATTCCTGCTGCTCTATAAGCTTGCCATAGATTTGATAACCCAGGGAAGAATTACGGGCAATTACAAAATGATGGCTCCAATTAGGAAAACTGGCTCTACTCCAAATTCAAATCAAAGGGGGCTCAGACAATCCCGATGGAATAATTTAAATGAATACAGGGGACTTCCAGCAAAGACGTACGTTTAATTCTATTTCTACGTCTTCTGAAAGCCAAGGAAAATACTACAACGACGTATCTCTCGCACTTCAGGAAATTCAAAAACCAAACCTGGAATCCCCTTAATAAACCTTGTTCTTTTCTTTCCCCAAGGGGTCTCGCTGGTACAGGGTTTGTATTGTAAGGGGCAATCAAAACAAACCTGGGAAACCCGTACAGTCTCAAACGCAGAAAATCATATAGCGCCGAACACAAACCACAAGTCTTCCCTTGCCGATTTCCAAATCTCTACCTAGTCCTGGATGCCTGCGAAGAGGCCGCAAGGAATGGAAGAGAAAAGAGAAACTTCGAAAGCAGAAACCTCTCTCTCAGAGCCTAGAACAGACGGCACCTCGTAGGGATTTCACGCTTTTTGAGACGGAAAGGTCACACCCTGCAGTTTTGAAAATCCACCTCCTAAGACTCAACCCGTGTTACAGAACCTTCCTCCAGCTTCTCTAGGTTTCGCACTGGAGCTGAAATCCCCCTCTCTCCACCCCCATTCGCCCACCCCCCGCCACCCGCTAAGAGAAGAACCAGAGCGGGCCCTCCGCGTCCTCCTCTCTCCCTCTGCACTCCACCCCCACTCCTCGAACCACCCCCCAGCATCTTCGACGAGAAAACCCTGGGAGCCCGTCACCTCTACTCTTTCCCTGGCCCACTCCCGCCCGCCCTCCTCGTTGTGCGAACCGAGGCAGGTTCCCCCTCCCTCCCTCCCGTCCTCCCCATCCTCAAGAAAACCGAGGGGACCCCCACACTTCATCTTTACCCCCTCTCCGTAACCCCAGCTAGCTATCCTCGCTGAGGGAATCGAGAGGTGCCCCCTACCTCACCCCACCCCTACTGCCCTCCATCCCCAGGCAGAAAGCCCAGGGCCCCCGTACCCTCGGTCCCCACGCCCCACCATTCCGCAGAGGAAAATGGGGAGAACCCCCTCCTCCCTCGCGCTCCCTCCACCTCCAGGCGCTCCCGGTCCCCTCCACCCGCCACCCGGGCGACGAGAGCCCGAAAACCGAGGGGAGGCTGAGGCACGCACCAGCGGGAGGGCAGGGGAGGGGACCCCGCGGCCGGCTGGCCCGCAGTCCCCACCCCGGGCCGGGCGGTCGAGGCCCGAGGCCCCAGCTACCCGCCCCGGGGGCCAGCCCGCGAGCAGCGGCTGGGTAGGAGGGCAGCCGCTCCCCCGGGACGCGGGCCCACGGGGGCGGGAGGCACACACGCATGCACTCACACGCGGAGAGAAAGCGGGCTTACTGCCTGGGGATGCTCGCCCGCGCGGCTGTCTCGGCGGCGGCCGCTGCCAGCACCCAGACGGAGGCGCGGCGGCGGCGGCTGCGGACTGAGCCCCCTCGGCCGGGCGTTGGATGTAGGGCGCGGGAGGGGCGCGAGAGGAGGGGCGCGCGGGGGAGGCGGGGAGGGAGGGCGCGCGCGCGCGGGGGCGGGGGCGGGCGCGGCTGGCCGGGGGCGGGGCGGGGCGCGCGCCAGCCGGGGCCCGGCCCGCGGGGCTGCGGTGCGCGGCGCGCGCGCAGGAGCCGGCCCGGCCGGGGGCGGGGCGGGGAGGGGGCGCCACGCACCACGCGCGGCCACGTGCCCCCGCCTCGGGAGCGGCCCGCCGACTGCAAGGCGCGGGCGCGCGGGGAAGGTGGCTACGAGGAGGCGGGGGCGAGCGCTTCCCCGGCGGGCCGGCTCCGGCGTGGGAGGCCGAGGGGAAGGCGGGCGGGGGGCGACCGAGCCCCCCGCCCCCCTCCCTCGCGCCGCAGCCCTCGAGGCCGGCAGGGAGTCACGAGTCACTGCAGGCAGCCGCGGCCGGCGCCTGGGAGGTGGGAGCAACAAAGGGAGTCGAGCGAAGGTGGCGTCACCCGGGGCCCCTGCTAACCTGCTCACCCCCTGCAAAGCGGCCGGGGTCCGGGGCGCACCGTGATTTGGCCCCCGACTGCAGGAGCCCCGTGGTTCTGAGGGACGCCGGAGGACCTACCGGCGACCCTTCCCCTTAGTAATCGGCCGGAGGGAGCGGAAAGGATCCCCAACCATGAGCCCAAAGCCACCATACAGAGGGCTTTACATCATTCGGAAAAGCACCGATGGCAGAGCGGCACGTGGCTACTCATTCATTCACTCAACATTCGTTTTACTGAGCCCTCACCGTGTGCCAAGCACTCTGCCAGGCCCTCAGGGTATGGGGCAAAGTCAAGCAGAACACCCTCCACTTGCCCTGGGAGCTTGCAATCTAGTGGAGAAGGCAGACGATCAAGAAGTGAGAAAATAATCAAATTTGGCATTAGGCCTGTGCAGGGAAAAAAGAGGGTGCAAACTGTGTGGTTAGGAAAGTAGGAGGTGGCATTTAGCCGAGCCCTGAAACTTATAAAATGGCAACTATTGGAAGAGCCAGGAGAAAGCCTTGCAGAAAGAGGAAGCAGACGTATGAAACCCAGGAGGGGCAAATCTTACCTCCTTAAGACTAAAAGGTGGTGGTTGTGATCAGCACCAGAAGAGCTGGGGAGAGCAGCATAAGACTGGATAGGTTGGCAGGGACCAGATCCTGGACTGCATTCTAGTCAATGGACAGGCCGTTTTATTCCAAAATCAATGGAAGGCCAGTGAATGAATGGCTTTACCCCTGGAGCATGACATGACCTGATTTATATTTCTTTTCTGTTCCTTTTTTTCTTTGGGGATAATTGTAGATTCACATGTTTGTAAGAAATAATACAGAGAAATCCCATGTATTTTTTTACTGGGTACTTACCCAGTTTCCCCTTGTATGATGCAAGATCATAAGTACAAAATCATAACCAGAATATTGACATTAGTCTAATCTACCAATCTTATTATTTCCCTGGTTTTATTTGTACTTTGCCATTGTTTAGTCGCTAAGTCGTGTCCAACTCTTTTGCAACCCCATAGACTGCAGCCCACCAGGCTCCTCTGTCCATGGGATTTTTTTCAGGCAGAATACTGGAGTGGGTTTACATTTCCTTCAGGGGATCTTCCTGACCCAGAGATTGAACCCACATCTCCTGCATTGGCAGGCAGATTCTTTACCACTGAGCCACCAGGGAAACCTTATCTGTACTTAATTCTATCCAATTTTATCATGATTTTATCACTTGTAGACTCATGTATCCACCACTACAGTTGGCATACAAAATACTTCCATCATTGCAAGAATCTATCCTGTTGCTCCTGTAGCCTCAGCCACCTCCCCAGTACCACCCCCCTCCCCAGTTCCTTGCCATTGGCAACCATTCATCTGTACTCCATTTCTATAATTTGGTTATGTTAAGAATGTTATGTAAATGAGTCATACAATGTGTAACCTTTGGGGATTGGTTTTTTCACTCAGCTTAATTCCCTTACGAGTCATCCAAGTTGTGTGTGTCTGAAGTTTGCTCTCTTTTATTGTTGAGTGGTATTCCAGGTCCAATTTGTATTTTTAAAAGATCACCTTGACTACCATGTGGAGAAAGGTTCAGAGGAGACTGAGGCTCAAAACAGGAAAACTAGTTAGGATGCTTCCTAATAATCCCTATCAAAGTGGATGGTGGTTTCTATTAGGCTGGTGCCTGTAGAGGGAAGTGGAAGGATTGGATGAAACAGGTTAGGCGAGGAAAATGGAGTTAAAGTAGAGACAGCATAGTAGAGACAGTTGTTTTGAGATGTTTCACTGTAAAGGGGGAACAGAAGTGGAGTGGAATGGGAGGGACGAGTAGGGACAATAGAAGATTCCTTTCTCTCTTTTTCATTTGAGAGATGAGAGCATGTGAAGGGATAATCAGTAGGGAAGGATTGCTGATGGCTTACTAGTGGAGTCAGTTCCTGCCTAGTCCAGAGGAAAAGAGAGCTGGGGCCCTCCATCTGCTGAAAGAGGTTCTCCACTGTAAAGACAGCAGAGGTATATGCTGATCAGCGGCCCGGGGGTGGGGGGGGTCCAGGAAGGGCGGTTATAACTCCTATTTCCCCCCTAATGCACCAACTGGGCACTGGCCTCCCATAGTGGGGAGCATACATCCTTGCAAGATCCCCTTTTCTCCCTCTGGTGTGTAGCTCTTCCACTTTCCCATTCCAAGCCCTAAACTTTGCTCTTTCTGGATGGTTGGAGAGGCTGTGGCTTCACACTTGCTAGAAAAAGAAGTCAATCTGTCCCACCCTGATCCCAAGAAACTTATGAACAATGAACTCTGTTGCAGGTAACTCTGGGAATAGAGTACTAGCTCCCAGCTTTATTTTGGGGGCTCCAAAATCACTGCAGATAGTGACCACAGCCATGAAATTAAAAGACGCTTGCTCCTTGGAAGAAAAGCTATGACAAACCTAGACAGCATATTAAAAAGCAGAGACATTACTTTGCCAACAAAAGTCCATCTAATCAAAGTTATGGTTTTTCCAGTAGTCATATATGGATGTGATAGTTGGACTATTAAGAAAGCTGAGCACCAAAGAACTGATGCTTTTGAACTGGGGTGTTGGAGAAGACTCCTGAGAGTCCCTTGGACTGCAAGGAGATCAAACCAGTCCATCCTAAAGGAAATCAGTCCTGAATATTCATTGGAAGGACTGATACTGAAGCTGAAGCTTCAATACCAGATATGAAGAACTGACTCATTGGAAAAGAACCTGATGCTGGGGAAGATTGAAGGCAGGAGGAGAAGGGGGTGACAGAGGAGGAGATGGCTGGATGGCATCACCAACTCGGAGGACATAAATTTGAGCAAGCTCCGGGAGTTGGTGATGGACAGGGAAGCCTGGCATGCTGCAGTCCATGGGATCACAAAGAGTTGGACAGGACTGAGCGACTGAATGAACTGAACTGAACCCAGCTCCTAAACAGCCCAGAGGCATCCAAGAGGGAGGGCTCTAGGAAGGGCCCTCTCCTAGAGAACCTTCCGGCTGTCTAGCCATTTGGCATTCAATAAGCGTTACTTGTGGTTCATTCCTCACAAGATCCTTTTTTTCTTCCCCACTTTCTTTCTCCATCTTTCCTTCCCCCCTTCCTTCTGCTCCCCACACTCTTTCCTCCCTTCCTCCCTTCTGCAGATGTTTGTGTCCTGCTCCTACTAGGTGCAAGGTCCAGATCTCCCACATTGCCCATGCTTGGTCTACACCCTAGACCAGTCCTATCTGCCTCTTAACACTTCATCTCCTTGGATTTGAACTCAGCTTTTGTGGGTCATGGAAACACATTGTTCCACTTAAAATATGTGGGAGACTGTGTTGCAGAATAAGCAAAACAGATAAAAGGAAAGAGGCTGCCCAAATTGTGAACTTGTGTGCTACATTCTGGTACTGTTTTCAGCATCAAGAAGCAAAAAAGAAATTAAACAGACTAAAATCAGATGGTATGATTTCAGATCTGATCTTTTTCATTTCTGTTTGAGTAATGAAATAGGCCCGAGGACAATGGTCTTAGATTTCGACAGAATTTTTATTGTTGTTGTTTTGGTTTTTTTTAAAAAATTTTTATTTTTTTCCATTTATTTTTATTAGTTGGAGGCTAATTCCTTTACAATATTGTAGTGGTTTTTGCCATATATTGATATGAATCAGCCATGGATTTACATGTGTTCCCCATCCCGATCCCCCCTCCCGCCTCCCTCTCCATTCTGTCCCTCTGGGTCTTCCCAGTGCGCCAGCCCTGAGCACTTGTCTCATGCATCCAACCTGGGCTGGTGATCTGTTTCTCCCTTGATAGTATACTTGTTTCAATGCTGTTCTCTCAGAACATCCCACCCTCGCCTTCTCCCACAGAGTCTAAAAGTCTGTTCTGTACATCTGTGTCTCTTTTTCTGTTTTGCATATAGGGTTATCATTACCATCTTTTTAAATTCCATATATATGCATTAGTATACTGTATTGGTGTTTATCTTTCTGGCTTACTTCACTCTGTATAATGGGCTCCAGTTTCATCCATCTCATTAGAACTGATTCAAATGAATTCTTTTTAATGGCTGGGTAATATTCCATAGTGTATATGTACCACAGCTTTCTTATCCATTCGTCTGCTGATGGGCATCTAGGTTGCTTCCATGTCCTGGCTATTATAAACAGTGCTGCGATGAACATTGGGGTACATGTGTCTCTTTCAGATCTGGTTTCCTCGGTGTGTATGCCCAGAAGTGGGATTGCTGGGTCGTATGGCAGTTCTATTTCCAGTTTTTTAAGGAATCTCCACACTGTTTTCCATAGTGGCTGTACTAGTTTGCAGATTTCGACAGAATTTAAAGCACACTGGGAAGGAAATATGAAGCATGTATTAGCGTATGAAGTTATCAACTCCTTTGCCTTGTCTTCAAAAAGTAAGGTCTGACCAATGATTCTGTTATTGAAAGTGTATTACCTACCAGACAGTTTATATGCATCATTTTATTTATTCCTCATTTTATTTACTCTTCAGTTCAGTTCAGCTGCTCAGTCGTGTCTGACTCTTTGCGACCCTGTGGACTGCAGCACACCAGGTTTCCCTGTCCATCACCAACTCCCAACTCAGGTCCATTGAGTCAGTGATGCCATCCAACCATCTCATCCTCTGTCATGCCCTTCTCCTTCTGCCTTCAATCTTACCCAGCATCAGGGTCTTTTCAAATGAGTCAGTTCTTCGCATCAAGTATTGGAGCTTCACCTTCAACATCAGTCCTTCCAATGAACATCCAGGACTGATTTTGTTTAGGATTGACTGGTTTGATCTCCTTGCAGTCCAAGGCATTCTCAAGAGTCTTCTCCAACACCACAGTTCAAAACATCAATTCTTTGGCACTCAGCTTTCTTTATAGTCCAACTCTCACATCCATACGTGACCACTGGAAAAAGCATAGCTTTGACTAGACAGGGCTTGTTGGCAAAATAATGTCTCTGCTTTTTAATATGCTGTTTAGGTTTGTCATAGCTTTTCTTCCAAGGAGCAAGTGTCTTTTAATTTCATGGCTGCGGTCACCATCTGCAGTGATTTTGGAGCCCAAGAAAATAAAATCTGTCACTGTTTCCATTGTTTTCCAATCTATTTGCCATGAAGTGATGGAACCGGATGCCATGATCTTAGTTTTCTCAATGTTGAGTTTTAAGCCAACTTTTTCACTCTCTTTTTTCACTTTCATCAAGAGGTTCTTTAGTTCCTCTTCACTTTCTACCATAAGGGTGGTATCACCTGCATATCTGAGGCTATTAATATTTCTCCCGGCAATCTTGATTCCAGCGTGTGCTTCATCCAGCCCAGTAATTTTTGCCTGATGTACTCTGCATATAAGTTAAATAAGCAGGGTGGCAATATACAGCCTTGACGTACTCCTTTCCCAATTTGGAACCAGTCTGTTGTTCCATGTCCAGTTCCAACTGTTGCTTCTTGACCTGCGTACAGATTTCTCAGGAGGCAGGTAAGGTGGTATGGTATTCCCATCTCTTGAAGAATTGTCCACAGTTTGTTGTGATCTACACAAAGGCTTTGGCATGGTCAATAAAGCAGAAGTAGATGTTTTTGTGGCATTCTCTTGCTTGGATCCAATGGATGCTGGCAATTTGATCTCTGGTTCCTTTGCCTTTTCTAAATCCAGCTTGAACATCTGGAAGTTCATGGTTCACATTCTACTGAAGCCTGGCTTGGAGAATTTTGAGCATGACTTTGCTAGTGTATGAGATGAGTGCAATTGTGCAGTAGTTTGAACATTCTTTGCATTGCCCTTCTTTGGGACTGGAATGAAAACTGACATTTTCAGTCCTGTGGCCACTGCTGTGTTTTCCAAATTTGCTGGCATATAGAGTGCAGCACTTTCACAGCATCATCTTTTAGGATTTGAAATAGCTCAACTGGAATTCCATCACCTCCGCTAACTTTGTTCATAGTGATGCTTCCTAAGGCCCACTTGACTTCACATTTCAGGATGTCTGGCTCTAGGTGAGTGAGCATTGTGGTTATTTGCATCATGAAGATCTTTTTTGTATAGTTCCTCTGTGTATTCTTGCCACCTCTTCTTAATATCTTCTGTTTCTCTTAGGTCCACACCATTTCTGTCTTTTATTGTGCCCATCTTTGCATGAAATTTTCCCTTGGTGTCTCTAATTTTCCTGAAGAGATCTCTAAGTCTTTCCCAATCTACTGTTTGCCTCTATTTCTTTGCATTGATCACTGAGGAAGGCTTTCTTTTCTCTCCTTCCTATTCTTTGGAACTCTGCATTCAGTTGGGTATATCTTTTCTTTTCTCCTTTGCCTTTCTTTTCTCTTCTTTTCTCAGCTATTAGTAAGGCCTTCTCAGACAACCATTTCACCTTTTTGCATTTCTTTTTCTTGGGGATGGTCTTGCTCCCTGTCTCCTGTATAATGTCATGAACCTCCATCCATAGTTCATCAGGCACTCTATCAGATCTAATCCCTTGAATCTATTTGTCACTTCCACTGTATAATCATAGGGGGGTTGATCTAGATCATACCTGAATGGTCTAGTGGTTTTCTCGACTTTCTTCAATTTAAGTCTGATTTGGCAATAAGGAGTTCATGATCTGAGCCACAGTCGGTTCTTGGTCTCATTTTTGCTGACTGTATAGAGCTTCTCCAAAATCTGATTTTGGTATGGACCATCTGATGATGTCCATGTGTAGAGTTTTCGCTTGTGTTGTTGGAAGAGGGTGTTTGCTATGATGAGTGCATTCTCTTGGCAAAACTCTGTTAGCCTTTGCCCTGCTTCATTTTGTACTCCAAGGCCAAATTTGCCTATTCTCTCTTGACTTCCTACTTTTGCATTCCAGTCCCCTATGTGATGAAAAGGACATCTTTTTGGGTGTTAGTTCTAGAAGGTCTTGTAGGTATTCATAGAACCATTCAATTTCAGCTTCTTCAGCATTACTGGTTGGGGCATAACTTGAATTATTGTGATATTGAATGGTTTGCCTTGGGAATGAGTGGAGATCATTCTGTCATTTTTGAGACTGCACCCAAGTACTGCATTTGGGACTCTTGTTGACTATGAGGGCTACCCCATTTCTTCTAAGGGATTCTTGCCCACAGTAGTAGATATAATGGTCAGCCAGTCAGTTCAGTCAGTTCAGTCACTTAGTTGTGTCCGACTCTGCGGCCCCATGAATCACAGCATGCCAGGCCTCCCTGTCCACCACCAACTCCCGGAGCTTACTCAAACTCACGTCCATCGAGTCGGTGATGCCATCCAACCATCTCACCCTCTGTCGTCCCCTTCTTCTCCTGCCCTCAATCCTTTCCAGCATCAGGGTTTTTTCCAATGAGTCAATTCTTCGCATGAGGTGGCCAAAGTATTGAAGTTTCAGCTTCAGCATCAGTCCTTCCAGTGAACACCCAGGACTGATCTCCTTTAGGATGGACTGGTTGGATCTCCTCGCAGTCCAAGGGGCTCTCAAGAGTCTTCTCCAACACCACAGTTCAAAAGCATCAATTCTTTGGTGCTCAGCTTTCTTCACAGTCCAACTCTCACATCCATACATGACTACTGGAAAAACCATAGCCTTGACTAGACGGACCTTTGTTGGCAAAGTAATATCTCTGCTTTTTAATATTCTATCTAGGTTGGTCATAACTTTCCTTCCAAGGAGTAAGCGTCTTTTAATTTCATGGCTGCAATCACCATCTGCAGTGATTTTGGAGCCCAAGAAAATAAAGTCTGACACTGCTTCCATGGTTTCCCCATCTATTTCCCGTAAAGTGATGGGACCAGATGCCATGATCTTAGTTTTCTGAATGGTGAGCTTTAAGCCAACTTTTTCACTCTCCTCTTTCACTTTTATCAAGAGGCTTTTTAGTTCTTCTTCACTTTCTGCCATAAAGGTGGTGTCATCTGCATATCTGAGGTTATTGATATTTCTCCTGGCAATCTTGATTCCAGCTTGTGCTTCTTCCAGCCCAGCGTTTCTCATGATGTACTCTGCATATAAGTTAAATAAGCAGGGTGACAATATACAGCCTTGACGTACTCCTTTTCCTATTTGGAATCATTTTTTTGGTCCATGTCCAGTTCTAACTGTTGCTTCCTGACCTGCATATAGGTTTCTCAAGAGGTGAGTCAGGTGGTCTGGTATTCCCATCTCTTTCAGAATTTTCCAGTTTATTGTGATCCACACAGTATCTGAGTTAAATTCACCCATTCTAGTCCATTTTGGTTTACTGATTCCTAAAATGTTGATGTTCACTCTTGCTGTCTCCTGTTTGACCACTTCTAATTTACCGTGATTCATGGACCTAACATTCCAGGTTCCTATGCAATATTGCTCTTTACAGCATTGGACTTTACTTCCGTCACCAGTCATATCCACAACTGGGTGTTGTTTTCGCTTTGGCTTAGCCTCTTCATTCTTTCTGGATATATTTCTCCACTTTTCTCCAGTAGCATTTTGGGCACCTACCAACCTGGGGAGTTCATCTTTCAGTATCCTATCTTTTTGCCTTTTCATACTGTTCATGGGGTTCTCAAGGCAAGAATACTGAAGTGGCTTGCCATTCCCTTCTCCAGCAGACCATGTTTTGTCAGAACTCTCTACAATGACCCGTCCATCTTGGGTGGCCATACATGGCATGGCTAATAGTTTCATTGAGTTAGACAAGGCTGTGGTCCATGTGGTCAGTTTGATTAGTTTTCTGTGGTTGTGGTTTTCATTCTGTCTGCCCTCTGATGGAGAAGGATAAGAGGCTTATGGAAGCTTCCTGGTGGGGGAGACTGACTGAGGGAGGAAACTGGATCTTGTTCTGATGGGCAGGGCCATGCTCTGTAAATCTTTAATCCAGTTTTCTGTTGAAGGGCAGGGCTGTGTTCCCTTCCTGTTGTTTGAAAAAAGTGAAAGTGAAGTTGCTCAGTTGTGTCGGACTCTTTTCAATCCTGTGGACTGTATCCCACCAGGCTCCTCCATCCATGGGATTTCCCAGGCAAGAATACTGGAGTGGGTTGCCATTTCCTTCTCCAGGGGATCTTCCTGACCCAGGGATCGAACCTGGGTCTCCCACATTGCAGGCAGGCACTTTAACCTCTGAGCCACCAGGAAAGCCCTGAGACCAAACTATGGAGGTAATGAAGATAATGGCGACCTCCTTCAAAAGGTCCTGTGCTCACACTGCCACACTCAGTGCACACAACCCTGTAGCAGGCCACCGCTGACCCACACCTCCACTGGAGACTCCTGGACATTCACAGGCAAGACTGAGCCAGACCTGTGTTTGAGTCTCCTGCGGAGGTATGGGTCAGCAGTGGTCTGCTGCAGGGGCAGGGGCTCTGGGTGAAGCTACCTGGGTCACACAGCCTGTGGCTTAAGCCCTCTTGGAGGAGGTTGCCATTAACCCCACCATAGAGCCACCAAGTAGATGACCCACAAAGTGCAGAACAATTATACCAAAGAAATTCTTGCACTGTTAAGAAACTTCTAGGACCCACGACAGATTTCCCAGCCTGGGGTTGTAGCAAAGGGACTGAGAACCCCTAGAGAATTTGACATTGGAGGCCAGTGGGATTTGATTACAGAACTTCCACAGGACTGGGAAAACAGACTCTTGGAGGGCACAAACAAAACTTTGTGGGCACCAGGACCCAGAGAAAGGAGCATTGACCCTGCTCTTCATGTTAAATAATATTATCTCCACTGTACAGGTGAGAAAATGGAGGCTCACAGACGTCAAGCAACTTTGTAGCCAGGATTTAATACCAAGTATCATGGCTCCAGCAGAGAAGACAATGGCAACCCACTTCAGTACTCTTGCCTGGGAAATCCCATGGACAGAGGAGCCTGGTAGGCTACAGTCCACGGGTTCGCAAAGAGTCGGACACAACTGAGCAACTTCACTTTCACTTTTCACTTTCATGCACTGGAGAAGGAAATGGCAACCCACTCCAGAGAGCCTGGTGGGCTGCTGTCTATGGGGTCTCACAGAGTCAGACACGACTGACGTGACTTAGCAGCAGCAGCATGGCTCCAGAGCCCACAGTCCAAACCAGTATACTGTACTTCCAAAATGATGAAAGAAGAGAGTTAAGCACTTTTTACTATGGTCATCCGAAGTGGCTGCTTCTTTCTGGTAAATGATTCTTTTTACAAAGTGATGCTGAGTCCTTCATCTTCATGACTTCTCTTGGCAATGGAACCCACATAGTTCAAGTGTCACCTTCCACAAGGGGCCTCAAACCTACTGACCATTGCTCATCATGTATAGTCGCAATGACGGAGCCCAGCCTAACTCCCACTGAGCACAGCTACCTCTCCAGCCAGCCTTACCTCCTGTTTCTCCCCTCTCAGACCCTAGGAGCCATCAGCCTGGGGCCTAGGAGGTTTTGAAACATACCTTGTTCATCCCTTTTGGAAACCTTTGTCATTTCTGCCTAGAACACAGTTTTCGTGACTTCCTGTACATCTCTACATTTCACAGGTATCCCGCTGATGCCTGCCCCCACCCTGACCTATTTCTCTTCCCGTATCCCTTGTCTTTGTTAATGGACTGCTACCACTGCCCAGGTGCCCAAGGTAAACTTCCATTTCCTTCTACTCCTTTTTTCACATACACTAGGTCACCAAGCCCTGTAAATTCTACTAGTGAAACAGTCAAACCTTACCTCCTCTTGCAATTAAGCCCTGACCAAGTCAGTCAGAATTAGTTTCTCCTATGGCAATTGGTTTATACTGTGAGTACAGCAGGTAATTGTTTACACACCTGCTGATTTCAAGGATCTTCTTCTGCCCCACCAGATCATAGGCTTCTTGAAGGCAGGCGATGTGTCTTTCCTGATTATACCTCTAGTTACTTGGAACATGGTAGGCATTCAATGAACATTTCTTTTAAAATATTTCATTATAAAAATAAACATATACAAAATAGAACACAATTTTATGAAACAGTATAATGAATTTACATATACCCAACTTCCACCTTCATCAATGATCAACACCAATTTTATTTCATTTACATTGCTCTATCCATTTCCTACATGTACACACACACACTGGCCTTTTTTAAAGCAAATGCAACACATCATATCCCACCTAGAAATGTTTCAGTATACATTGTTAAAAGATAAAGATTTTCCTTTTTAAAACATAAATACATGAGGGGAAAAAACATAAATGCAATATCACTGTTACATCTCAAAGCAATTAACTAAAATCCGTTAATATCAACAAGTACCCAGTTGAGATGGCTGGATGGCATCACCGACTCGATGGGCATGAGTTTGAATAAACTCTGGGAGTTGGTGATAGACAGGGAGGCCTGGTATGCTGAGATTCATGGGGTCGCAAAGAGTCGGACATGACTGATCGACTGAATTGAACTGACCCAGTCAGCTTTCAGAATTCCCCCAGATGTTTCCCAAATGTTTTTCACAGTTTATTCCAATCAGGATATTTTCAAGGCTCCTTTATTATATTTGGTTGATATGTTTCTAGTTAATGGTTCTTGGATAAATGGATGGATCCTTCATACCTTCTCTCACCAATGTCTCCCCTAGTCCAGATTGCATCCATTTTACAAAGACTCATCTGTCTGCTGCAAGAATCTGTTCAGGCTCCTCTGAACATCCGGCCCTTCCCTACCGTTCCCTATCCTTCCCAGCCCTTCCCTACTGTTCCCTATCCTTCCCTAGCATTCCCTATCCTTCCCGGCCCTTCCCTACTGTTCCCTATCCTTCCTGACCCTTCCCTACCATTCCCTATCCTTCCCTACCATTCCCTATCCTTCCCTAGCATTTCCCTATCCTTCCCAGCCCTTCCCTACTGTTCCCTATCCTTCCTGACCCTTCCCTATTGTTTCCTATCCTTCCTGACCCTTCCCTACCGTTCCCTATCGTTCCCTAGCATTCCCTATCCTTCCCGGCCCTTCCCTACTGTTCCCTATCCTTCCTGACCCTTCCCTACCGTTCCCTATCCTTCCCTACCATTCCCTGTCCTTCTCAGCCCTTCCCTATTGTTCCCTATCCTTCCCGGCCCTTCCCTACTGTTCCCTATCCTTCCTGGCCCTTCCCTACCATTCCCTATCCTTCCTTACCTTTCCCTATCCTTCCCGGCCCTTCCCTATCTTTCCCTATCCTTCCCATCCCTTTCCTTCTCTTCCCTTCCTTTTTGAATCTCTGGAAAACTCCTTTCTCCCCACTCCCCATTTCCCCTCTCTTCCTCTCCCCTCTTCCCCTTTCCTCTCTCCTCCTCTCCCCCCTCTCTCTCCCCTCTGCTCTACTCTCTCCTCTCACCCCAATCCTCTCTCCTTTCTCTCCTCTCCTCTCTCCCTTCCCTTCCTATTTTCAACCTCCTAACATGAATCTCTGGAAAACCCTCTGTCCTCACCTCTCTTCCCTCTCCTCTCTCTCCTCTCCCACCTCTCTCTCCTCTGCTCTCCTCTCTCCTGTCTCCTCTCTTCCCTTCCCATTTTCAACCTCCTAACATGAATCTCTGGAGAACTCCTCTCTCGCCTCTTCCCCTTTTCCTTCTCCCCCTCTCTCCTCTTCTCTCCCCTCTCTCTCTCCTCTCTCCCCTCTCCCTTCCCTTCCCATTTTCAATGTCCTAACTTGAATCACTGGAGAACTCCTCTCTCCTTCTCCCCCTCTCCCCGTGTCCCTTCTCCCCTCTCTCTTTGCTCTCTCCCCTCTTCTCTTACTCTCCCCTCTCTTTCTCCTCTCACCTCTCCCCCCTCTCTCTCCTCTCCCTTCTCCCCTATCTCTCTCCTCTCTCCTTCTGTCTGCTCTCTCCCCCCACTCTCGTCTCTCGCTCTCCTTCCATTCCCATTTTCAACCTCCTAACCCGAATCTCTGGAGAACTCCTCTCTTCTCTCTCCCCTCTCCCCTCTATCCTCTCCCCTCTCTCTCTCCTCTCTCCCCTCTCCTCTCTCCTCTAGCTCGCCTCTCTCCCCTCCCCTTCCCATTTTCAACCTCCTAAAATTAATCTCTGGAGAACTCTGAATCTCCCACAGGTGGGTTCTCTTCCCTTAGCATGCCCATCCTGACATCTCTGGAATCTCATGACAACTCCTGACATCTCTTCGCATATCCGCAATGACATTCATAACCTAATCTCACTTAATTTCCTTCTTCTGGTTTCCACATTTGCAAAATGGGACTGACATTATCTAAAACACAGGCTTATTATGAGGATAAAATTAAATTACATACTACATGTAAAGCAGAGCACAATGTCAGACATACAGGTGGCAAATATTCAGCAAATATTAGATTCCTTCCCCACCTTTCCACCTTGACATGCCCATTTTTACAAGCACAATGGATAAATCTCTCTTTACAGTTTAAAAATCATGTTAGGAAAAAGTTATAGACTTGCTCAAGATCACACATGAAATCAATAAAAGTGAGCTGAAAATCTAATTCAGGACATTTCCCTGTGTGTTTTTTTTAAACTTTCAGACATTTTATATAAGAAAAGTACAAAGGACTAAACAACGTTCCTGCCACTCAGAATGAACAGCTGTTAACACTTTGGCTCAGATGTTAAAGAGTCTGCCTGTAATGCAGGAGACCTGGGTTCGATCCCTGGTTTCGGAAGACCCCCTGGAGAGGGAAATGGCAACCCACTCCAGTATTCTTGCCTGGAGAATCCCATGGACGGAGGAGCCTGGTGGGCTACAGTCCACGGGGTTGCAAAGAGTCGGACATGACTGAGCGACTTCACTCACTTCACTTTTGAACACTTTATATTTACTTTAAGTCTCTCTTTTGGGAAATAGGATAATTAAATGGTGCAGATTAATATTTAATACTTGCCAGTGCCTTCACTTCTATCCTCTTTTCTCTCCCAAGTCAACCACTCTTATGAGTTGGTTTTGTTTTATGATTTTAAGTTTGATGTACAGTACTGGTACCATGAGTATATATCATTTTACTACTTATTTTTGTTTATCTGTTTGACTCAACAGTATATATCATTTTACAACTTATTTTTATTTATCTGTTTGATTCAACATCATGACTTTATTCCTCTCCTTCTCTCCCTGCCACCATCATTTTAGAAGTCATATGTTCTATTTAGATGATTTAACCCAATGGAATGAGTGTGCCTATTCTTCTCCCAAACAAGTTCTCCCACCCCGTCCCCAACACGTGTGTTTTTGTTGTCTATGATTTTAGTTCCAAGCTTTGTTTTGTATGTTTTTGTAGAACATCTTGACTTCATACATTTATATATTGCAGCATGTTACTTTGATACATTTATATGATATGACTGTCAGTATAGCCTTAACTAACACCTGTTTGTGTTTTTAACTGTGGTACACCTAACATAAAATTCACCCCTTTAAAGTGCATAATTCATAGGTTTTTGGCACATTCACAGTTGCAACCATCACCACTATCTAATTAATGCCAGCACGTTTTCATGACTCCAAAATAAACTCCATTAGCAGTCACTCCCCTAGTCATTTCCCATCCCCACTCCCAGCTCCTTGCAACTCCATGCATTTGCCTATTCTGAATGTTGCATTATAGAGGAAATTATACAACATGTGGTCTTTTGTGTCTGGCCTCTTTCACTTAGCACAGTGTTTTCAAGGTTCAGCCTTTATAGGGTTGAATAACAGGCTATTGCATGGGTACTTGGTTTGTCCATTCCATTTTGTTTATCCATTCATCAGCTGAAGGACATTTGAGTTGTTTCTACTTTTTAGCTATTATGAATAAAACTGCTACAAATATTTGTGTACAAGTTTTTGTGTGGACATATGTTTTCAGTTCTCTTGTATATAGACCTAGGAGTGGAATTACTGGATCAAGTGGTGACTATATTTAAACTCTTGGGGAACTGCCAAACTGGTTTTCAAAGTGGCTGCACCATTTTACAATTCCACCAGTAATATATGAAGGTTCCAATTCTTCCACATTCTCACCAGCACTTGTTGTTTCCTGTCTTTTTTTAGTGTAGCCGTGCTGGTGTGTGTGAAGTGGTATCTCATTGTGGTTTTGATTTGCATTTCTCTGATGACTAAGGATGTTTGTCAATCTCTGCAAAAAAAAAACAGGTGGACTTTTCATAGACATTGTATTGAATTTGTAGATCATTTTGGGAAGTATTGTCACCTTCACAAATTGTCTTCTAATCCATCAACATGGGATGTGTTTCCATTTATTTAGGCCTACTTTAAATAGCATTTTATAGTTTTCAGAGTACAGATTTTACATACTTTTCCATTAAATTTATCACTGAGTATTTAATCCTTTTGATGTTATAAACAGAATTGTTTTCTTAGCTTCACTATTGGACCGTTAAATTGCTACTGTACCGAATTGCAATTGATTTTTATCTATTGATAGACTAACTTGCAACTTTCTTGAACTGGTTTATTAGTTCTAAGAAGTCTATTTGTGGGCTCTGTAGGCTTGCTCTTTCATATATTAATATAAGAACATGCTATCTGTGAGTAGTGATAGATTTTTTCTTTCTTTCTAATTTCGATGTCTTTTTATTTTTCTAAGCATGATTACACTGGCTAGAACCTCTGGTACAACATAGAGTAGAATTGATAAGAATGGACATTCTTGGGACTTCCCGGATGATCCTGTGGCTAAGACTCCATGCGCCCAATGCAGGGATCCTGGGTTCCATCCCTGGTGGGAACTAGATCCCATGTGCTGTAGCTAAGAGTTCCCATGGGAACTAGATCCCACATGCTGCAACTAAGGCCTGGCACCACCAAATAAATAAATATTTTTAAAAGAAAGAAAAACACTTAAAAAAAAAGATTGGACATTCTTGTCCTGTACATGATCTCAGAGGGAAAGCTTTCAGGTTTTCACCATTAAATATTACATTAGTGGTGGATTTTTTTGTAGAGGAACTTCCTCTGTCTTGCTAGTTTCTTAAGTGTTTTTATCGTGAAGGGATGTTGAATTTTGCCAAGTGCTTTTTCTGAGTGTACTGAGATTATCACATGTCTTTTTGGATTGTCTTTCTGATGTTAAATCAACCTTGCATTCCTAGGATAAATCCCACTTGGTCAGGTGTATAATACATTCATGTGCTTCTGACTTTAGTTGGCTAATATTTTGTTGAGGCTTTTTGCATCTATATTCATCAGAGATATTGGTGTATAGTTTTCCTTCTCATGTTGTCTTCATTTGGCTTTGGTATCTGGATGATACTCGCCTCATGAAATGAATCAAGGAGGGTTTCCTCCTCTTCTACTTTTTAAAAGAGTTTGTGAAGAATTGGTATTAATTCTTTTTTCAATATTTGCTAAAATTCACCAGTGAAGACATCTGGTCCTGGACTTTTCTTTGTGTGAAATTTTGAAATTACTAATTCAGTCTCTTTACTTACTAAAGCTCTATTCAAATTTCCAATTTTTTAAGTTGATTTCAGTAGTTTGTGTCTACCTAGGAATTTTTCTTTCATCTAGGTTAATTTGTTGGCAAATATTTGTTCATAGTGTTCACTTACAATCCTTTTAATTTCTGTAAGGTCAGTAGTAACTTCATTTCCCATTTTCATAATTTGAGTATTTTTTTCCCTTGGACATTCTAGTTAAAGGCTTTCAATTTTTAAAAAAAATAGCTTTGAATTTAAAAAATTTATTTATTTTTGGCTGCACTAGGTCTTCATTGCTGTGCATGGGCTTTCTCTAGTTGTGGCAAGCAGGGGCTACTCTTCGTTGCAGTGTGTGGGCCTTTCATGGCATTTCAGTGCTTCTCTTGTTGCTGAGCACGGGCTCTAGGCACCCAGGCTTCAGCAGTTGCAACACGAGGGCTTAGTAGTTGCGGCTTGTGGGCTCTAGAGGGTAGGCTCAGTAGTTGTGGCACAGGGGCTTAGTTGCCCTGCGGCATGTGGAATCTTCCCAAACCAGGGATTGAACCCGTGTCCCCTGGGTTGGGAGGCAGATTCTAATCCACTGTGTCAGCAGGGAAGTCCTAAAGGCTTTCAATTTTGCTGATACTTTAAAAGAAATATCTTTGTTTTGCTCTATTGTTTTTCTATTCTCTATTCAATTGATTTCTTCTTTTTTAATTGATTTATTGCATATTCTGATTTCAAAATCTATTATTACAATTTTATATATGCTAATTTCTCTTTTTATCATTGGAGAGTTTGTGGGGTTTTTGTTTGTACTTTTTTTCTCATCTTTTTATTTTAAAATATTTCAAACCTTTAGAAAAGTTGCAAGAAAAGTATAATGAAAATCCATGTATACTTCACCTAGATTCACCAACTGTTAATTTTTCACATTTGCTTTATGTGTGTGTGGACATCTATATCCACCTAGCTATGTGTCTATCTCTGTATGTGTATAGACAGGTAGGTAAGTATTTATCTGTATTATCTGGTAGCTGTGGCTACATGTGACATGACACTTCACTCATAAATACTTCAACATGCATTTTCTAAAAATTAGAGCATATGCCTACATAACCACATGGACTTCCTACGTGGCTCAGTGTAAAGAATCCACCTACCAATGGAAGAGATGGAGGAGATGTGGGTTTGATCCCTGGGCCAGGAAGAGCCCCTGGAGAAGGAAATGGCAACCCACTCCATTATTCTTGCCTGGCACATCCCATGGACAGAGGAGCCTGATGGGCTATAGTTCATGGAGTCGCAAACTGTCAGACATCAATGAGCACACACACATCCTCCTACATAACCACAGTACAATTTTTACACTTGGTTCCAGTGGTTTCTACCAGACTTTCCCACTGTAAGGGTTCCTTTTCCCTCTTCTGTGAAGTGATATTTTGGATGTCCTTTCCCTTCCCTGCTTTGCTTTCTGCCATTAAAGTGGTATCATCTACATATCTGAGGTTGTTGATATTTCTCCTGGCAATCTTGATGCCAGCTTGTGCTTCATCCAGCCTGGCATTTTGCATGATGTACTCTGCATATAAGTTAAATAAGCAGGGTGACAAAATACAGCCTTGACATACTCCTTTCCCAATTTTAAACCAGTTCATTGATACTGAAAAAAGTTACAAAAAGGTGGGAGGATAAGGGAAACCTTTTATTTATATGAGAATTCCAACCAATAAATGTAGAAGAAATGACAGAAAGTCATTATATAACCACCACACTAACAACTGATTCAGGCACATGTGATTTTTACGTATTGATAGACTAACTTGCAACTTTCTTGAACTCATTTATTCGTTCTGATAGGTCTGTTTGTGGGCTCTGTAGGCTCATTCTTTCATATATCAATATAACATCATGTTATCTGTGAGTAGTGATGGGCTTTTTTCTTTCTTTCCAATCTGGATGATACTTTTAGCATCCATTGCAAAGAGGAACTAAAGAGCTTCTTGGTGAAGGTGAAAGAGGAGAGTGAAAAAGCTGGCTTAAAATTCAACATTCAAAAAACTAAGATCATGGCATCTGGTCCCATCACTTCATGGCAAATAGATGAGGAAAAAATGAGAACAGTGACAGACTTTATTTTCTTGAACTCCAAAATCACTGTGGATGGTGACTGCAGCCATGAAATTAAAAGAAAGTTGCTCCTTGGAAGAAAAGCTATGACAAACTTAGATAGCATATTAAAAAGCAGAGATATTACTTTGCTGACAAAGGTTCATCTAGTCAAAGCTATTATTTTTCCAGTAGTCATGTACAGATGTGAGAGTTGGACCATAAAGAAGGCTGAGCGCTGAAGAACTGATGCTTTCGAATTGTGCTTGAGAAGACTCTTGAGAGCCCCTTGGACAGCAAAGAGATTGAACCAGTCAGTCCTAAAGGAAATCAACCCTGATTATTCATCGGAAGGACTGATGCTGAAGCTGAAGTTCCAATACTTTGGCCACCTGATGCGAAGAGCCGACTCTCTGAAAAAGACTGGTTTCAAAAGATTGAAGGCAGGAGAAGAAGGTGGCGACAGAGGATGAGATGGTTGGATGGCATCACCGAGTCAATGAACGTGAGTTTTAGCAAACTCTGGCAGATAGTGAAGGACAGGGAAGCCTGGTGTGCTGCAGTCCATGGGGTCACAGAGAGTTGGACACAACTTAGTGACTCAACAACCACTGAGCAAATGGATTCTTAGGCTCTTTATTATTATTCAGTGTGTTATAATTCATTCCTGCTTTTATTCATTTTACTGCTCACATTATCGCAAATTTGGTTAACGGGAGCCTCTTCTAGCTGGCTCATGTGTCTTTATTTATTTATTTATTTTTACAAAAGTTTATCAAATTTGGCGTGTTTCCTCAACTTCTCACATAACAAGATGTTCTAGATGCACTTTGTTCTTTCCTTGCCCTGGACGTGGAATGAGCCCCTTCTCCAAGGAGATCTAGTTCCTTTTGGTGAAGAGCAGCACGGTAGACATGGAGATGTACCATCCAGATCACCCTGTAAGAAAGGATTTAATGCCCTGCTGTGGGGAATGCTGTCATTGGGCCACTTCCAGCTGTTGGCTCCTTCAGGGTCTGCCTCAGCTTCAACACCACTTCAGCTATATGCACACGCTTCCTGGGGCAGCCCATATCCCAGGACCTTTTGTGTAGATGGGAGTCTTAGCTTAATGGTAAATTATTTTAAAGAATTTACTTGTGATGAGGAATTCTGCCTTCCAGGCAGGCCTCTTACTTTATGCTGCCACTCTCCCAGCATTTCTCCTCTGATGAATGTGTACTTAAGCTGTGCATGACATTTTTCCTGATTACTGTGTTTCACATCTTTTTATCCTCCCCTGGAAATGCTAAAATTAGATGCATTTTCAGTCTCTGGTTCAATGCTGAGACAAAAGGCCTCCTCTGCTCTTTGATATTTAACAGGCTGATGTGCTGACTAATTCTGCAGCAGCTTTCTCTATTAGTTCAGTTGCTAAATATAGCAGTGGACATGGTTGGTATCTGATAGAAGAAGTTAATTAAACATTACTTTTCATCCATTAATTTTTCAGTTGTTCACTGTTTAAGAGCAAATAGTATCATTGGGGAAAAAGGAATTCAAAACAAAAGCACATACATATTCAGAATATTTACATGTAATAGTCAACCATTTTTCTGTTACTTGAGAACAGAAAGCTACTGATAACTGTAACACCTTTTTTTTTTTCTCCCCAAAATACAGTCACACACAAAAGAGCCTAGCATTCTCTTTTTAGCATTATGAGCTGAGGAAGGCTAGAGAGACCCGGTGAGGAAGAGTCAGCTTAGGCTTGGGAGATTTGTTCTGTTTGGGGTTAAATCATGTCAACATAATTATTTTCTTAGTCCGGATCACCACATGCAGACTTCTACCATATATGCTTATGGTACGAATACACATTGCTTTCTTAGCCTGGGTTAAGATCGAGCTTAGACTTGGCTAACTATTAACAGCAGTTGAATTCTGAAGAGCTACATGATTTATGTTGTTTATTGATTAATGGGTTTGGCAAAATTGAACAAAAATGGAAGCAAGTGAATTCTTGACTTGTTTTCTAGACTGGAATGATTTAGGAGTGAGAGCCATTCTTGGTGGAGTTAGGTCTATATTTGGGAATTTGGTAAGAGGTACTTCTCTACAAAGCTCACAATGAAGTCAGCCATGAAGTAGAAGACGGTGGCTGAAATTACCATCACTTTAAGGAGTCACTTTTTCTTATCTGCTCCATCCCCCAATTTCTTACCTTGGACACCACATTGTTAGCTGCTGCCAATTCAATACAAATGTAAACTCCCTTAGTTCTACATGATTTTTTAAAACAAGGCAGGAATAAAGAAAGAAAAATATTTCATGCTTGTTGACTATTCTGTGCCTGACATTTTAAAAAGAGCTTGACTTGTACAGTCTCACTGGATCTTTTTTTTACAAGAGGAGAAAAACAAATTTAATTATTTACATCCAGGAGCCCCATAAAAATATGAAACTCAAAGGCTAGTTGGGCTATTGGGGCTTATATACCAACCTAGAAACTCTACAAAAGAGGTACTATATTATCCAATTTAATATATAAGAAACCTACAGCTTCAAAGAGGTTAAGAAACTTACCAAGTGTTGCATAGTCAAGACGGGTGTCCGGTATTCAACCCCAGGCACTCTGACTCCACTATGCTTGCATACATTGACTTCTTTTCATATATGTGCTCTTCACCATTGCATATAATTTTTAAAAGAGATATTGGATCATGATTTACCATTGACTTAGATAATTGTTTGGGGGGAATTTTTGGTCATGATCAGCAAAATTCCCTTTTCCCTGTCATTTTTAATAAACCAATGAATGCAAGAATTCAGAACTCTGAGACTGCAGCCAGGCATTCTCAGTGGAACCCTTTCAGTTTTTAACTCAAGATATAGTTTAGTACTCAACAGATAGGACCAGCTCTGGTTCCGCTGATCTCTATTGGGAGTTTTCTGTCTTTTTAAAGAAAGTTTGTTTATTTTTGGCTGTGGTGGGTCTTCATTGCTTCATGCAGTTTTCTCTAGTTGTGATGATTGAGGGCTACTCTCTAGTTGTGGTGCATGGGCTTCTCATTACCATGGCTTCTTTTGTTACGGAGCATGGGCTCTAGGTTCATGGGCTTCAGCAGCATGTGGGTTCAGTAGTTGCAGCTTGGGGTCTTAGTTGCCCTGTGGCATGTGGGATCTTCTCAGACCAGGAATCGATTCTGTATCCCAGGCAGTAAAAGGCAGATTCTTAACCACTGGATCACCAGGGAGGTCCAGGAATTTTCTGTCTTCATTTCTGAACTATGTCATAGGTCTGAGCAGATTCCAGAAGTCAACCTCCCGCCTACCAATACACACACCAAATGCCACCCACAGTCCCCCGAGGGCCAGACAACAAGAGGCTTGTCCGCAACCAGACACTGCAGCCCCACGTGGTCACTTCTTCTCCTCTTGGAAGAGGCCTATTTCTATCTTTTATACCCAAGATGATGGACACAGATGACATTCAATTACAACGTCTCCTTCTTCATTTGAGGGGCCAAGTTGCAGGTTTGCTCACTTCTCTATAGAAGTATTACAGAGGTCTCATGACCCATGTGAGCTGTAAAGAGTAAAGAACTCCGCACGTTTGCTTTATTCTCCTTGTTTTATCCCAGGAAAATTATCTCTTATAAATAGGGTGTTCCTCATCCCTGCCACACCAGGCTCTCCTACTGACAGCTTGCTTTCAGATGACTGTGCAAGGTCCGTGACTCAACTGGTTGAGTCAAATACTAATGAACTGATGAGTATTTCTTCACATATTACTAAGTGCTTGTGTGAGTGTGCTCAGTTGCTCAGTTGTGACCTTATGGACTGTAGCCCGCCAGGCTCCTCTGTCCATGGAATTTTCCAGGCAAGAATACTGGAGTGGGTTGCCACACTCCTCCTCCAGGGAATCTTCTCAACCCAGGGATCAAACCCGCTTCTCCTGCATTGGCAGGTGGATTTTTTTACCACTAGCGACACGGAAGCCTAGCATTGTGCAGTCTGCTGTGAAAGACTCCCAAGAGATATCAGGCATGGCCATCGTGAGGATGAGAAGTGGAATATTTCCTGTCACATCAGTAAACAATGATGTCACAGTCATCAGAGATGGCACCCCTCCAATGTGAGCCTGAGGAAACTCAGGAAGGAAAGAATACTTGCCATCCGGCAGCCATCAAACTGCAGCCACAGCCCACAGTGAGCCCCAAGGGAGCTCAGGGTGTGAAAAACACAGGATACCAGCCCCACACAGCTGAGGTGCATATCAAAGGAATGCTTTCAGTGAGCCCTGACTGATCTTCCATCATAGAAAAGCGCTAAATTCCTTAACTTGGGATATCTGGTTTTCTGTAACAATCATCTTCTGATGTCCAGACTACCTGTCCTTTCTTGCAAAACTTCTGTATAATCTGGTTCCCGCCCCCTCAACCCTGCTTCCTTGGAGCAGTTCTCTCAGGGTTACTTAAGCTGCTGCCTCCCAGGCTTAAGTCCTAAGAAATTCCCACCAAATAAAACATACCTATCAAGTTTTAGGTTGTGAATACTTTTAAAGTCCACAGTGGAAACTCCTCCAATGGCTTCTAATGAAGAAGACTATCTAAACCTCTTGCCATGACCACCTGCAGGGCCCTGCATGCCTGGCCCTTGGCTCCTTCCCCCATCTCAGTTCCCCTCACTTTCCCCCTTTTTCCCTGTGCTCCAGTTTCAATGGCCTTTCCCTTCATTGACTGCACAAAACTTATTTCCACTTCAGGGCCTTTGTACTCGCTTTTCTCTCCACTTAGAACAACCTTCCCCCACCTCCTCACATGGCTGGTTCCTTGTTATCAAGTCTTCTTTAACCACTGTATGTAAATATGTAAATTTAATTACCTCCAAGTCACTGTCCCTCTGTAGCATTGTCACTGTTTTTCTATCCTCACAGTGCTATAACTCTCAGAATTGGTCTTGTTATTTGCTTATTGTCTCTTTCTCCTAATAGAGTGTAAGCTGCACAGGGGACTTTTGGCTCTTTTCCTCTGTTCCATCCTAAGTACCTAGAACAGCCCCTGGCACCTCACAAGTGTTCAAATAAATATTTATTAAATGAAGGAATGCTTAAGTACTAAGTTACTCGTTACCCAGGTCTATAAATAAAGCTCAGGGATTCAGAGGAAGAGGGGAGGAAAGAAAGAAAATTGCAAAGAGGAGGTCAGAGTTAAATGGTGGGACAACTTTAAAAAAATAATGATTCCAAGCATATTTTATTGTTTTTAGATGTGACCAATCTTTGTTTAGCTGTGGCTCCTTTAAGCTCCTCTGTCAGTTCATTACATTTCAAAAGCCTAAACACACCAACGGAAATGCCATTCAAGCAAGAAAATCCTTTGAACACTTAGAAGAATGAGCCCTTCCCTAATTTTATCTGTTTATAAATAATACTCTTGGCATTTTGAGTCAAAATAAATTGAGGAATTGATAATTAGCTAATGACTAGTTTTGAGCAGTAATGATTTCTCCCAGCCTGTCTCCAAACCTCTGGAGGGGGTTGAATTAGCTCAGGAGTCACAGATTCAAAGGCCACCTGGGGTCAGACAGGTCAGGTAGGGAAGACCTTGACGTCCAGGAGCATGCTTGCCCCCATATGCTGCAGGTGGGCCTGACATGGCCAGCTTTACCTGTTCTTTCAAGAAAAACCAGAAATCCAGATTTTTATGTGAAGCTGTCTAATTTGTCAATGTTGGCAACTAATCTAAATAGTTTTAAAATATTCACAAGGGCCAAGTAAAACATGTCTACAAGCTGAACTTGGCTCACGGACCCCTGCCCTGGCTTTCTAAGTTTCTTTCCAACTTCTCAAATGCCTCCAGTTTATGAAATTTCTTTTTCAAAGTTGACACAAAATCTGGGTAAACATTGAAAATCCCTAATTAGCATAGAGGCCCTTTTTAAGATCAAAAGAAGACATTGTTTCAAGTGAGATACATTAATATTCACTGTTTACTTGAGTTCTGTCCAATATGCTAGATGTTTTAATGAAGTCGTTCACTAATTAAGCATAGAGCAAGGGAAGCCAGCAATCTAAGGAAAGGAGAGCATGCTTAGCTGTGATGTCTTAGGGCCAGGGTGAACAAGAGATGGACAGACTAACCTCTATGGGTAAGGAGTTGCTGGGAATTTATGTCTAGTGCAAAAAATAAAATTCATCCAGAGCTTTATTAGTAGAGTAGATCTTGGTCTGTGAGAAAAGTTTAATCTCACTGGATCAGATTCTCAGTTCATTAAAGAAAAGAAAAGATTAATATTGGTAGCCAGGAATTTTCCATGTCCTCTAGAAAACAAACTATATAGACATACCCAGTCATCCAAGAAGCATATTAACTACTTTATTAGCAGACAAGTTTCTAGAAGAACCAAAGCAAGCAGTTTCATATTAACAATTTTTCAGATAGAATGGCTTGGAATTTTTATGATAATGTTAAATCCATTAGTGAAGTCAATTGTTTCCACATTACCAAAATATACTAATGAAATGATTTTTAAAAGTTTTATTACTGTGCAAACTATTGTAACATTGGGACCCGTGAAAACAGCAACCTAAAAATATGAACAACCTTTGATTTTAAACTTAGAGGTTGCTTATGGTGATTTTTTACTTCTTATTCAAAATGTCACAGTAACAATCTGAAAATAAAATTAAGAAAAATTCCATTTACAATAGCCTCAAAACAAATGAAATACTTAGGAATAAATTTTAAAAAGAGATATAAAACTCATACTCTGAAAAGTATGAAATGTTGTACAAATGTTGTACAAAGAAATTAAAGAAGACCTAAATAAATTAGGACATTCCACATTAATGGGGCAAAAGTATTGTTAAGATAGCAATACTCCCCAACTGATTCACTAATTCCCTATCAAAATTCCAACAGCCTTTTTTTTTTTTTTTTTGCAAAACTAGCAGTCTATCCTCAGGTTCATATGGAATCACAAGAGATCCCGAATAGCCAAGACAATACTGATAAAGAAGAATAAAATTGGAAGACTCACACTTACCAATATCAAAACTTACTACAAAGCTACAACAATCAAAACAAGGTAGTACTGGCATATGGACAGATATATAGAACAATGGAATGGAATTGAGAGTCAAGAAATTAACCCATTAGCATACATAATAAATTATTTTTTCTCAAGGATGCCAAGGCCATTCAGTGAGGAAAGAATAGTCTCTTCAATAAATGTTGCCAGGAAAACTGGATATCTACATGCAAAACGATGGACTTGGATCCCTATCATAACATATATAAATATTAACTGTGAATGGATTAAAGACCTTAGTGTAAGAGCTAAACTATAAAACTCTTTGGAAGAAAATATCGGAGTTTATCTTGGTGACTTTGGCTTAGGGAAAACATTCTTAGATATGACACTAAAGGCACAAGTGACAAAAGAAAAAATCGATAAATTGACCTGCATCAACTGACAAATTTTGTGCCTCAACAGGGCACCATCAATACATATATACAATGGAATGCTACTCAGCCATAAAAAGAATGAAATAATGCCACTTGCAGCAACATGGATGCAACTAGAAATTACCATACTAATATCTATGTAATCTGAAATATGACACAAATGAACCGGTCTATGAAACAGAAACAGACTCACAGACACAGAGAACAGACTTGTGGTTGCCTAGGGGGATGAGGGGTGGAAGAGGGATGGATTGGGAATTTGGGGTTAGTAGAATCCCAGGGATGGGGGAGCCTGGTGGACTGCTGTCTTATGGGGTCACACAGAGTCAGACATGACTGACGCGACTTAGCAGCAGCAGCAGATGCAAATGATTATTACATTTAGAATGGATAAACAACAAAGTCCTACTGTACAGCATGAGGAACTGTATCCAATCTCCTGGGATAAACCATAATGGAAAAGAATATATAAAAAAGAATGTATGTATGTGTGTAACTGAGTCACTTTATTATACAGCAGAAATTAGCACAACATTGTACATCAAATATACTTCAGTTTAAAAAAGGCACCATCAAGGAGATGAAAAAACAACACACACATGAGAAAACATTCACAAATCGTATATCTTGGAAGGTGCCTGTATACAGAGTATATAAAAAGTACAACTCCATAATAAAAAGACAATCCAATTTTAAAAATGAAGAAAAGACTTGAACAGACATTTCTCCAAAGAAGACATACAAGTGGTCAATAAGCACATGAAAAGAAGCTCAAAATAACTATTAAGGAGTTGCAAGTCAAAACTACAGTGACTGAGTAGATCTTAAAAGTTCTCATCACAGGGTGAGACTGGGGGTGGGGGTGGGGAGGAGGTCCAAGAGGGAGGGGATATATGTATACATAGAGCTGATTCACGTCTTACAACAGAAATTGACACAACATTGTAAAGCAATTGTACTCCAATTTTAAAAAAAGGAAATTCATCAATTCATCACAAGGAAAAAGACTCTAACTATGTGAGTTAATAGATGTCAACTAAACTTATTTTGCTATCATTTTGCAATGTGACATACCAAATCATTGTCGTTTGTTAATTGGTTATACTTCAATATAAAATTTTAAAAATCAATGATCGGGATGGGGAACACATGTAAATCCATGGCTGATTCATGTCAATGTATGGCAAAAACCACTACAATATTGTAAATTTAATTAGCCTCCAACTAATAAACATAAATGGAAAAAAAATAAAAGTAATATTCTGTGGGTAAAGAAAAAAAAATGAAAAGCACTTTGAAAAAAAAATAAAAATCAGTATGTGGTACAGCTAAAACAATATGTCAATTATGTCTCAATAAAACTGGAAAGAAGTTAAAAATTACTTTTTAAAAAGAAAATAAATGTTGGAGAAGGGTGTGGAGGAGTTGGAATTCTGTACATTGTTGGTGGGAATGTAAAATGATGTAGCCACTATAGAAAACAGTATGCTGCTGCTGCTGCTGCTAAGTCGCTTCAGTCGCGTCCAACTCTGTGCGACCCCATAGATGGCAGCCCAGCAGGCTCCCCCGTCCTGGGATTTTCCAGGCAAGAACACTGGAGTGGGTTGCCATTTCCTTCTCCAATGCATGAAAGTGAAAAGTGAAAGTGAAGCCACTCAATTGTGTCCGACTCTTTGCGACCCCATGGACTGTAGCCTACCAGGCTGCTCCATCCATGGGATTTTCCAGGCAAGAGTACTGGAGTGGGTTGCCATTTCCTTCTCCAGAAAACAGTATGGCAGTTCCAAAAAAAGTAAATATTGAATTACTATATGATCCAGCAATTCCATTTCTGTATATATATCCCAAAGAACAGAAAGCAGGCTCTTGAAGAGATATTTGTGCACACATGTCCATAGCAGCATTATTCATAACAGCCAAGAGGTCCATCAGTAGCATCTGTGTCCATCAGTAGATGAGTGGATAAATAAAATGTAGAATACACACACAATGGAACATTATTCAGTCTAAAAAGGAAGGAATTCTGACATATGCCACATGGATGAACCTTGAGGACATCACGTTAAGTGAAATAAGCCAGTCACAAAAAGACAAAAACAGTATGACTCTACTACTTAGGGTAGTCAAATTCATAAAGACAGAAGTAGAAACACAGAAGTGGTTGCCAGCAGCTAAGGGGAGGAGGGAATGGGGAGGAGTTGTTTAATGGGTACAGAGTTTCAGTATTGCAAGATAAAAGAGTTCAGGCGATGGATAGTGTTGATGGTTGCACAGCAATGCAAATGTACTTACTATCACTGAACTGCATACTTAAAAATAGCGAGGATGGTCAATTTTATGTTATGTGTATTTTACACAATTAGAAATAATTGTTTAATTGGTAAAGAATCTGAATAGATACTTCTCCAAGGAAATATACAAATGGTCAATAAGTACACGAAAAAACACTCGACTTCAGTAGCCACTAGGGGAATGAAGATCAAAAAATATAATGAGATATCACCTCACACCTACTAGGATGGCTATAATTAAAAGACAGACAATAATTAGTATTCTCTAGGATGTTAAGAAATTGGAACTTTTGTGTATTACTGAAGGAAAAATGGTGCAGCCATTTTAGAAAGTTTGGCTGTTCCTCAAAAAGCTAAACATGGAGTTAACATATATTCCAGCTATTTTACCCCGAAGTATATACCCAAGAAAAAAGAAAACATAAGTACACACATATATACACATGTATGTTTATGTGTGTATATACACACATGTTATATATATATATATGTTCATAGTAACATTATTTATAATAGCAAAAAAGTGAAAACAAACTAAATGTTGTTCAACTGATGAATGGATAAAATGTGGTAAATTTATATGATGGAATACTATTTGTCAATAGAAAGGAACGAAGTACTGATACATGCTACAATATGGATGAACCTTGAAAACATGCTAAGCAAAATAAACCAGTCACAAAACCCCACATATTTCTGGTTCCAGTCATATGAAATGTCCAGGATTAGAGACAGAAAGTAGGTAAGTGTTTGCCTAGGGCTGGGTTTTGGGGGTGGGGAGTGCCTGCTGAGGGCTCCAGGGTTTTGTTTCATAATATTTGTTTGTTTATTTATTTGGCTGTGCCAGATCTCAGTTGTGGCACATGGGACCTCTGTGACATGCGAACTGCCAGCTGTAGCATGTGGGATCGAACCCTGGGCCCCTGCATCGGGAGCATGGACCCCCAGCCATTGGACCACCAGGGATGTCCCCGCGGTTTTGCTTTGAGGTGATGAGAATGTTCTAAAACTGTTTGTGGTGACGGTTGCATAAGTCTATGAATATACTAAAAACCGTAGAACTATGTACATTTTAAATGGATGAATTGTCTGGTATGTGAATTATATCCCCATAAAACTGTTAAAATGTGATGGTATTCTTCCATGTTTAAAAAAATCATAGATTTATTTATCTCACAAACTTTGTTCACTATAGTATACTATCATCTAGCATGGTGACTGGCACCTGTAGAAATTTGATAAATATTTGTTGAATGAGTGAATGAATAAATCTTGACACATTTTTGCAAAGCCAAATTGCATTCCTTCTGATTCCTAAGGTGATGTTTATTTATAAAATAAATGTTTCCTTAGGTGGCAACAAAACAATAGTTGCACCACTCTTGTCTCTCCTGTCCTGAGACAAGACAGAATGGAGTGAGACCCACTTAATCTTATGGAAAACAGGGTGACAGCTCTCTACAGGAGCACAGGCAAGCTCTGTAACACTGTGGCCCCAGGTGAATGGTTAGTGGGGATGGTGGGTAGGGCTTGTTCTTACAGGACCTAAGAGCTTTAGGGTTTCCAAGATTCCATTCTCTTTATCTTTAGCAAATAGACCACGATCAAATACAGAGTAGAAAAACCATGATCCAGGTATTCTCCAACAAGGTATTTTAACAGAATTTTGTACAGAATCCCTATAGACTTTGTTGGAATTTGAGAAAACAATAGCTCAAGATACTCAATGCCTGAGAAGTATTATATCAAGCTATACAACAGTCTATAAATAATGACAATGGTGTTTTGCATCAATGTATTATTACATAAAATAAGAAAGACATGTTGGGGTTTTTAGCTGAAAACAACTGAGGGTACATTTAGTCTGCAAGCCTGCTTACTTCCTGAATCTTCTTGGAACTGAAGATTTAACTTTAAGGAAAAGTACCAGTGGTAAAGGACGCAAGCAAGCCAAGGTTCTATAGAAATCCCACCATCTCAGCAATTGCTACGCAAGTTATAGTCTAAATCAATCAACCCATGTGAAGTGTCTGAAACTACATAGACATGCCTAGAGTCTTATTATTTGAGTATGACATAATTTTGAGTCTGTAAAAAAAAAAAAAAAAAAGATCTGTTAACCTCATGAAGACTAGTTACCAAGGCAAGAAGTCAGATACAGGGGTGGAAGACAAAAGAATCATGTTAGTGCTGTGAGGGTCAAGGTGGGGAGCTGGGTCCACCCCACCACAACTCTCAGCAGGTGCTCCACCTCAAAAAAAGTCTCCTTCAAAATTTGGGACCCTTCCTATTTGCTGCGAGGGCTTCTCTGGTGGCTCAGAGGTTAAAGCATCTGCTTGCAATGCGGGAGACCCGGGTTTGATCCCTGGGTTGGGAAGATCCCCTGGAGAAAGAAATGGCAACCCATTCCAGTATTCTTGCCTGGAGAATTCCATGGAGGGAGGAGCCTGGTAGGCTACAGTCCACCAGGTGGCAAAGAGTCGGACACAACTGAGCTGCTTCACTTCACTTCTATTTGCTGCAACTTACAGCAGTTAACTCCATTAATCTCTGGAATGTCTCAGTTAGTCAATGTAGCTTGTATTATCTGGGTGGTTTCATGGCTACTTCCATAATATGAAAAAGATTTTAAAAATTAAGAGCTGGAAGAACACTCAAAAAATGAAAAATTGTTTGTATTTTTACAGTGAACACAAGACATAAAATATGTTTCTCAACATTACAGCTGCTAAGTAACACAAATAGTTTTCCAGTCTCCTAAACATTTGTTATGCACTTCTGCATTACAATGATAGCATTCAGAAGTCGTGCTTAAGTCTTCCACAATTCAGGTGTACAATAGGCACAGGAAAGATCATTTCTTGTTTGTTCTTATTTCTTTTGCTAGAATGAATTGTATGCCACACCCCACTCCCAAATTCATGTGTTGAAATCCTCTTAATGTGAGCTATGGGTGGAGGTTCATAATATTGTACAGAAGGCAGTGATCAAAACCATCCCCAAGAAGAAGAAATGCAAAAAGGCAAAATGGTTGTCTGAGGAGGCCTTACAAATAGCTGAGAAAAGAAGAGAAGCAAAAGGCAAAGGAAAAACGGAAAGATACATCCATCTAAATGCAGTTTCAAAGAAGAACAAGCAGAGAGATAAGAAAGACTTTCTAAGAGATCAATGCAAAGAAATAGAGGCAAACAATAGAATGGAAAAGACTAGAGATCTCGTCAAGAGAATTAGAGATACCAAGAGAATATTTCATGCAAAGATGGGCTCAATAAAGGACAGAAATGGTATGGACCTAACAGAAGCAGAAGAGATTAAGAAGAGGTGGCAAGAATACACAGAAGAACTAAACAAAAAAGATCTTAATGATGCAGATAACCACGATGGTGTTATCACTCAGCTAGAGCCAGACATCCTGGAGTGCAAAGTCAAGTGGGCCTTAGGAAGCATCACTGTGAACAAAGCTAGTGGAGGTGATGGAATTTCAGCTGAGCTATTTCAAATCCTAAAAGATGATGCTGTGAAAGTGCCTCACTCAATACGCCAGCAAATTTGGAAAACTCTGCAGTGGCCACAGGACTGGAAAAGGTCAGTTTTCACTCCAGTCAAAAAGAAAGGCAATGCCAAACAATGTTCAAACTACTGCACAATTGCACTCACACGCTAGTAAAGTAATGCTCAAAATTCTCCAAGCTAGGCTTCAACAGTATATGAACCAAGAACTTCCAGATGTTCAAACTGGTTTTAGAAAAGGCAGAGGAACCAGAGATCAAATTGCCAACATCCGTTGGATCATCGAAAAAGCAAGAGAGTTCCAGTAAAACATCTACTTCTGCTTCATTGACTACACTAAAGCCTTTGCCTGTGTAGATCACAACAAACTGCGGAAAATTCTTCAAGAGATGGAAATACCATACCACCTTACCTGCCTCCTGAGAAATCTGCATGCAGGTTAAGAAGCAACAGTTAGAACTGGACATGGAACAACAGACGGGTTCCAAATTGGGAAAGGAATATGTCAAGGGTGTTTATTGTCACCTTGTTTATTTAACCTATATGCAGAGTACATCATGCAAACGCCAGGCTGGATGAAGCACAAGCTGGAATCAAGATTGAAGGGAGAAATATCAATAACCTCAGATATGCAGATGACACCAGCCTTGTGGCAGAAAGCAAAGAGGAACTAAAGAGCCTCTTGATGAAAGTGAAAGAGGAGAGTGAAAAAGCTGGCTTAAAACTCAACATTCCGATAACGAAGATCATGGCATCTGGTCCCATCACTCCGTGGCAAATAGATGGGAAAACAATGGAAACAGTGACAGACTTTATTTTCTTGGGCTCCAAAATCACTGCAGATGGTGACTGCGGCCATGAAATTAAAAGACACTTGCTCCTTGGAAGAAAAGCTATTACAAACTTAGACAGCATATTAAAAAGCAGAGACATTTACTTTGCCAACAATGGTCCATCTAGTCAAAGCTATGGTGTTTCCAGTAGTCATGTATGGATGTGAGAGTTGGACCATAAACAAAGCTGAGTGCTAAAGAATTGATGCTTTTGAACTGTGGTATTGGAGAAGACTCTTGAGAGTCCCTTGGACTGCAAGGAGATCAAACCAGTCCATCCTAAAGGAAATCAGTCCTGAATATTCATTGGAAGGACTGATGCTGAAGCTGAAACTCCAATACTTTGGCCAGCTGATGTGAAGAACTGACTCATTTGAAAAGACCCTCAAGCTGGGAAAGATTGAAGGCAGGAGGAGGAGTTGACAGAGGATGAGATGGTTGGATGGCATCACTGACTCGATGGGCATGAGTTTGAGCAAACTCTGGGAGAATTGTTTGTTCCAGGAGTTGGTTGTGGACAGGGAAGCCTGTCGTGCTGCAGTCCATGGGGTCACAAAGAGTCAGACATTAATGAACAACTGAACTGAACTGATTCAGTTCCATTGATCTCTTTGTCCATCTTTATGTACCACACAGTAGGTTTACAGTTATTGTTTAGCTGATAAGTCATGTCCAACTTTTTTATGACCCCATGGACTGTAGCCCGCCAGGCTTCTTTACCTATGGGATTATCCAGGCAAGAATACTGGAGTGGATTGCCATCTCTTTCTCCAGGAGATCTTCCCAATCCAGGGACTGAACCCCGGTCTCCTGGGTTGTCAGGCGATGCTTTAACTGAGCCACCTGGGAAGCCCAGATTTAGAGTATGTATGTATTAATTCAGATAGTGTGCATCATCCAAAATTTTTATTTTTCAAGATTGTTTTGGCTAGGACCTTTGCATTATCCTATAAATTTTAGAATCAACTTGCCAATTTCTACAAGATAAATTTCTTGGGCTTATAAATTTGACTGCATTAAATCCATATGTCATTCCTGGGAGAACTAACATCCTAACTATATTGATTCTACCATTCCACAAATATAATGTATCTCTCCATTTATTTAAGTCTTCTTTATTTTTATTTTTTTAATTTTTTTATTGAAGGATAATTGCTTTACAGAATTTTGCTGTTTTCTGTCAAAGCTCAACATGAATCAGCCATAGGTATACACATATCCCCTCCCTCCCAAACCTCCCTCCCATCCCACCACTCAAGGTTGACACAGAGCCCCCTTTCGAATTTCCTGAGACATACAGCAAATTCCCGTTGGCTATCGACTTTACACATGGTAATGTAAGTTTCCATGTTACTCTTTCCATACATCTCACCCTCTCCTCCCCTCTCTCCATGTCCATAATTCTGTTTCTCCATTGCTGCCATGTAAATAAGTTCTTCACTACCATTTTTCTAGATTCGATATATATGCATTAGAATGAGATTTTTTTTTTCTCTTTCTGACTCACTTCACTCTGTATAATAGGTTCTAGGTCTTCTTTCTTTCAGTAAAGTGTATTTTTTCCAATCTTGAAAGCTTACATGTCTTTTATTAGATTTTTTCCTTGGTGTTTGAAGTTTCTTGATGATATCATAAATAATAATGTTTAAAAATTTTCATTTCCCAATTTTTCACTATTATTGATATATAGAAATACAATTAGATTGGAGAGGGAGGAGCCAAGATGGCGGAGGAGTAGGACGGGGAGACCACTTTCTCTCCTACAAATTCATCAAAAGAATAACTGAATGCAGAGCAAACTTCACAAAACAACTTCTGATCGCTAGCTGAGGTCATCAGGCGCCCAGAAAAGCAGACCATTGTCTTCGAAAGGAGGTAGGACAAAATATAAAAGATAAAAAGTGAGACAAAAGAGCTAAGGACGGAGACCCGTCCCGGGAAGGGAGTCTAGGCGGCCTTGCTTGGGCTAGGGTCCGGGCCTGAGTGCCCTGAGGACAATCGGAGGGAGCTTCTGTGAGGTGCCAACTTGAACTGTGGGAGACCAAAAAAGAGAGAGAAAATTAACCGGCCGGAACACACTGCCGGCCGTTCGCAGAACAAAGGGACGGAGAAAGTCCCGAGAAGAGCTCGCAGGCTGCGGACCGGCCCAGCCCCGCCGGAGGCAGGAGGCAGGGGGGAGGGGAAGGTCGCAGTGAGACACAGGGCGCAGGCACCCGACCGGCGCGGGCGGGGACTGGGGCTGGGGACGCAGAGGGCGGAAGGCGCGCGCACCCGACTGGCGCCAGAGGAAGCTGAGACTGGGTCCGCGGAAGGGAGTGAGTGCGCCACACCTGGGGATAGCGCGCCCATCAAGCCCCTCGCTGCCTGGACCGCTCTGACGGGGAAGGCACAGAGAGCAGGCGCAGCTTTTCCTTCCGCGCTTTTGTGTAACACCCGAGGGCTGGAACCTAGCGCAGCGCGGGGCGCGCTCCATATAGAACAGCCGGGAGCCTGAGCAGCGCAGACGGAGAAAGCAGCGTCAGCCCCTCCCGGCAGCGCCAGCCCGCCCCCGCAGGGCCAGCCCCTCCCCGCAGCGTCAGCCCCGCCCCACAGCGCCAGCCCATCCCCGCAGCGTCAGCCCCTCCCAGCAGCGCAACGGAACTAGCTACCTGAATAAGAGTCCACCTCCGCCCGCCTGTGTCAGGGCGGAAATGAGGCTCTGAAGAGACCGGCAAACAGAAGCCAAATAAACAAAGGGAACCGCTTCAGAAGGGACTGGTGCAACAGATTAAAATCCCTGTAGAAAACACCGACTTCACCGGAAGGGCCCTGTAGATAACGAGAAGTGTAAGCTGGAACGAGGAGCTATCTGAAACTGAGCCGAACCCACACTGACCGCAACAGCTCCAGAGAAACTCCTAGATATATTTTTACTTTTTTTTTTCTAAGTAAGGAAAAAAAAAAAAATTTTTTTTTCTTTTTATATTTTTTCTTTTTTATTTTTTCTCTTTTTTTTTCCTTTAAAATTCCCTATTACTCCCCCATTACTCCTTAACTTTCATTTTCATAGATTTTTACGATTTTTTTAATTAGGGGAAAAAAAATTTTTTTTTTCTTTCTTTCTTTTTTTTTCTTTTTTTTCTTTTTCTTTTTTTTTCTTTTTTCTTCTTTTTTTTCCTTTCCGTTTTCTCTTTTATTTTCTATTTTTCTTTTTCTCTTATTTCTTTTAAAGTCCTCTAGTACTCCTCTACTACTCTTCATTTTCATTTTCACTACATTATAACCTTACAAAAAAAAGAGAGAAGCCCTATCTTTAAACCGAAGATTATTCTCTCCCAATCTTGACTCTCTGTTTTCTACCTCAGAACACCTCTATTTCCTCCTTTCCCCTTCTCTTCCCAATCCAATTCTGTGAATCCTTGTAGGTGTCTGAGATACGGAGAACACTCTGGGAACAGACAGCTGCGTAGATCTCTCTCTCTCCTCTTGAGTCCCCCTTTTTCTCCTCCTGCTCATCTCTATCTCCCTCCTCCCTTTTCTCCTGTTCATGTAACTCTGTGAACCTCTCTGGGTGTCCCTAACAGGGGAGAATCTTTTCGCCATTAAACTAGAAGTTTTATTATCAGTGCTGTATAGTTGGAGAAGTCCTGAGACTACAGGAAGAATAAAACTGAAATCCAGAGGCAGGAAACTTAAGCCCAAAACCTGAGAACACCAGAAAACTCCTGACTACATGGAACTTTAAGCAATAAGTGACCGTCCAAAAGCGTCCATACCTACACTGAAACCAACCACCACCCAAGAGCCAGTAAGTTTTAGAGCAAGACATACCACGCAAATTCTCCAGCAACACAGGAACATAGCCCCGAATGTCAACATACAGGCTGCCCAAGGTGACACCTAACACGTAGACCCATCTCAAAACTCATTACTGGGCACTCCATTGCTCTCCAAAAAGAAGAAATCAAGTTCCACGCACCAGTACACTGACGCAAGCTTCCCTAACCGGGAAACCTTGACAAGCCAATCGTCTAACCCCACCCACTGGGTAAATCCTCCACAATAAAAAGGAACCACAGACCTCCAGAATACAGAAAGTCCACTCCAGACACAGCAATCTAAACAAGATGAAAAGGCAAAGAAATACCCAACAGGTAAAGGAACATGAAAAATGCCCACCAAGTCAAACAAAAGAGGAGGAGATAGGGAATCTACCTGAAAAAGAATTTAGAATAATGATAATAAAAATGATCCAAAATCTTGAAAACAAAATGGAGTTACAGATAAATAGCCTGGAGACAAAGATTGAAAAGATACAAGAATTGTTTAATAAAGACCTAGAAGAAATAAAAAAGAGTCAATTAAAAATGAACAATGCAATGAATGAGATCAAAAACACTTTGGAGGGAACCAAGAGTAGAATAACGGAGGCAGAAGATAGGATAAGTGAGGTAGAAGATAAAATGGTGGAAATAAATGAAGCAGAGAGGAAAAAAGAAAAAAGGATCAAAAGAAATGAGGACAACCTCAGGGACCTCTGGGACACTGTGAAACGCCCCAACATTCGAATCATAGGAGTTCCAGAAGAAGAAGACAAAAAGAAAGGCCATGAGAAAATACTCGAGGAGATAATAGCTGAAAACTTCCCTAAAATGGGGAAGGAAATAGCCACTCAAGTCCAAGAAACCCAGAGAGTCCCAAACAGGATAAACCCAAGGCGAAACACCCTAAGACACATATTAATCAAACTAACAAAGATCAAACACAAAGAACAAATATTAAAAGCAGCAAGGGAAAAACAACAAATAACACACAAAGGGATTCCCATAAGGATAACAGCTGATCTATCAATAGAAACCCTCCAGGCCAGAAGGGAATGGCAGGACGTACTGAAAGTAATGAAAGAGAATAACCTACAACCTAGATTACTGTATCCAGCAAGGATCTCATTCAGATATGAAGGAGAACTCAAAAGCTTTACAGATAAGCAAAAGCTGAGAGAATTCAGCACAACCAAAGCAGCTCTTCAACAAATGCTAAAGGATCTTCTCTAGACAGGAAATGCAGAAAGGTTTTATAAACGTGAACCCAAAACAACAAAGTAAATGGCAACGGGACCACACCTATCAATAATTACCTTAAATGTAAATGGGTTGAATGCCCCAACCAAAAGACAAAGATTGGCTGAATGGATACAAAAACAAGACCCCTATATATGCTGTCTACAAGAGACCCACCTCAAAACAAGAGACACAGACAGACTAAAAGTGAAGGGCTGGAAAAAAATATTTCATGCAAATGGAGACCAAAAGAAAGCAGGAGTCGCAATACTCATATCAGATAAAATAGACTTTCAAATAAAAGCTGTGAAAAGAGACAAAGAAGGACACTACATAATGATCAAAGGATCAATCCAAGAAGAAGATATAACAATTATAAATATATATGCACCCAACATAGGAGCACCGCAATATGTACGGCAAACACTAACGAGTATGAAAGAGGAAATTAATAGTAACACAATAATAGTGGGAGACTTTAATACCCCACTCACAACTATGGATAGATCAACTAAACAGAAAATTAACAAGGAAACACAAACTTTAAATGACACAATGGACCAGCTAGACCTAATTGATATCTATAGGACATTTCACCCCAAAACAAGCAACTTCACCTTTTTTTTTTTTTTTCACGGAACCTTCTCCAGAATAGATCACATCCTGGGCCATAAATCTAGTCTTGGAAAATTCAAAACAATTGAAATCATTCCAGTCATCTTTTCTGACCACAGTGCAGTAAGATTAGATCTCAATTACAGGAAAAAAATTGTTAAAAATTCAAACACCTGGAGGCTAAATAACACGCTTCTGAATAACCAACAAATCATAGAAGAAATCAAAAAAGAAATCAAAATATGTATAGAAATGAATGAAAATGAAAACACAACAACCCAAAACCTATGGGACACTGTAAAAGCAGTGCTAAGGGGAAGGTTCATAGCATTACAGGCTTACATCAAGAAACAAGAAAAAAGCCAAATAAATAACCTAACTCTACACCTAAAGCAATTAGAGAAGGAAGAAATGAAGAACCCCAGGGTTAGCAGAAGGAAAGAAATCTTAAAAATTAAGGCAGAAATAAATGCAATAGAAACTAAAGAGACCATAGCAAAAATCAACAAAGCTAAAAGCTGGTTTTTTGAAAAAATAAACAAAATTGACAAACATTAGCAAGACTCATTAAGAAACAGAGAGAGAAGAACCAAATTAACAAAATTAGAAATGAAAATGGAGAGATCACAACAGACAACACTGAAATACAAAGGATCATAAGAGACTACTACCAGCAGCTCTATGCCAATAAAATGGACAACTTGAATGAAATGGACAAATTCTTAGAAAAGTATAACTTTCCAAAACTGAACCAGGAAGAAATGGAAGATCTTAACAGACCCATCACAGGCAAGGAAATCGAAACTGTAATAAAAAATCTTCCAGCAAACAAAAGCCTAGGACCAGATGGCTTCACAGCTGAATTCTACCAAAAATTTAGAGAAGAGCTAACACCTATCTTACTCAAACTCTTCCAGAAAATTGCAGATGAAGGTAAGCTTCCAAACTCATTCTATGAGGCCACCATCACCCTAATTCCAAAACCAGACAAAGATGCCACAAAAAAAAGAAAACTACAGGCCAATATCACTGATGAATATAGATGCAAAAATCCTTAACAAAATTCTAGCAAACAGAATCCAACAACATATTAAAAAAAATCATACACCATGACCAAGTGGGCTTTATCCCAGGAATGCAAGGATTCTTTAATATCCGCAAATCAATCAATGTAATACACCATATTAACAAATTGAAAGATAAAAACCATATGATTATCTCAATAGATGCAGAAAAAGCCTTTGACAAAATTCAACATCCTTTTATGATTAAAACTCTCCAGAAAGCAGGGATAGAAGGAACATGCCTCAACATGATAAAAGCTATATATGACAAAACCACAGCAAGCATTACCCTCATGGTGAAAATTGAAAAGCATTTCCCCTGAAATCAGGAACAAGACAAGGGTGCTCCCTCTCAACCACTACTACTCAACATAGTTTTGGAAGTGTTGGCCACAGCAATCAGAGCAGAAAAAGAAATAAAATAATCCAGATAGGAAAAGAAGAAGTAAAACTCTCACTGTTTCAGATGACATGATCCTCTACAAAGAAAACCCTATAGACTCTACCAGAAAATTACTAGAGCTAATCAATGAATATAGTAAAGTTGCATGATATAAAATTAACACAGAAATCCCTTGCCATTCCTATATACTAACAATGAAAAAACAGAAGAGAA